>NC_054706.1:66529594-66862799 GCF_016097555.1 Gigantopelta aegis
GCACCGCGACTGGTATATCAAAGGCCGTGGTATGTACTACCCTGTCTGTGGGATGGTGCATATAAAAGATCCCTTGCTGCTAATCGAAAAGAGTAGCCCATGAAGTGGCGACAGCGGGTTTCCTCTCTCAATATCTGTGTGGTCCTTAACCATGTCTGACGCCATATAACCGTAAATAAAATGTGTTGAGTGCGTTGTTAAATAAAACATTTCTTTCTTTTTTCCCTTCCTAACGACTCTGGCATGAGGATAAAACCAGAACCTAATAAGAGGTATGTGTATGGTGGAACGTAAGGATCCAGAATTTCATATCTTTGAAGGACACGTGTATCCTTGTTTCTCTGAACAGGACATGGAGATTGGTTTTACAAACCCAGCTGATCTCTCACCAGACCATTACCCAACCACCACCATACTGGTCATGTTGTATTGTTCACCAACCTTTTTTAAACACACTGGAATGATGATCAGTAAAGATTTGGCAACATCTGGATTAAACTCTATGGGCCGATTTCATATGTCTGGGTTTCGAAACACCGGGTTATATCAAAACCTAGGTTTAACACTGGTTTACGTAAAACGCTGTAAAACCTGACGAAGACATACACCCGTGGTGTATTTCACAAGTGTGTGTTTTACCCGTGTTTACAAAACCACGTTTTTAGATCTGGAAAGGGACATAAGCGAGGAATAGCTTACACTTCATCACTTTGTAGTTGAAACTCGTTACCGGTATATTATTAGCATTCGCGTTCGAGATGGGGGATTAGCTACCTCCCCCCCCCCCCCCCCTCAATGTGGAGCAAACCTTCACATTCTGTCAAGAATGATGAACATATTTGGGAAAATAAGCTAACCTGAAAACGTTTCACCATGTATTTCCATCATTTTACTCAAATTTTCAAAACTGTGGGCCTGTACCGCCTTGTTCCCCCTTTATTAAGACGAGACAAACACGAAAGTATGTCATTATAAGACTGCAGTCTATGATAGACGTTTGTTGCTTTGAGACCGGTGGTAACCGATCAACTTTCATTACTAGTACTTCCTGTTTTCGTGCAGTTCTTACACCATGAAGAAAATATTTATTTTTACTAATTTAATAAATAACTATATTTATTACCCCTAGTGACCACTGATAACAGGGGAAATATTTTTCGTATTTTCTCAATGAGAAATATTATGCAGTGTTGTGACGTACAATATTACTGAATGATTGGATATAAGCACGAAAATAAGTTGAAATGAAATGAATAAATTATTATTTACAGACGAAATGTTACCTGGACATTGGGAACTACGCAGTGTTGTTAGCAATACGATTAAAATTAGTTCTACTGGTCTAAATAAGGCATTCGTAATTCACATGAAACATATCGTATACCTTCAGGATAATTCGTAATGTTTTCAAATTATTTTTAAATCACTGGCAGGATTCTGCAAGTAAGGTTTTGATTGGTGGACATGAGCTCCAACTGGCTGGTGTTAAGTAAAGTAAAGTTTGTTTTATTTAACGACGCCACTAGAGCACATTGATTTTTTATCTTATCATCGGCTATTGGACGTCAAACATATGGTCATTCTGACACTGTTTTTAGAGGAAACCCGCTGTCGCCACATAGGCTACTCTTTTTACGACAGGCAGCAAGGGATCTTTTATTTGCGCTTCCCACAGGCAGGATAGCACAAACCATGGCCTTTGTTGAACCAGTTATGGATCACTGGTCGGTGCAAGTGGTTTACACCTACCCATTGAGCCTTGCGGAGCACTCACTCAGGGTTTGGAGTCGGTATCTGGATTAAAAATCCGAACCCAGTACCTACCAGCCTGTAGACCGATGGCCTGCCACGACGCCACCGAAGCCGATGGCTGGTGTTAGATCCACATGTAATAGTGGAGCTAATTTTAATTAGATTGTTTCACCTGTCAAGTGTAATCTGGGTGTTATAGTCTGTTCCAAATTGCATGTTTTGCACTGATCACCCCTAATTATGCCGGGATTGGGAGGGGGGGGGGGGCATCCCCCCCCCCCCCCCCCGGCTAGGCCATTATTTCTGTAGTGGCTTCAAATGATCTCTAAAATACGTTCACATTTCATGGCTCTGCAATACTGACGTAAAACACAATTTTGCTGCCGAAATTATCCATGAAGAAAAGTTACTTTGAGCAAACCCAGCGAAAAACCGCCTCAAGGGCAGGTTTAAACAAGCAATACAATTGTAACCCAGTGTTAAACTAGAATTACTGAAAACCAGACATGTGAAATGCACAGTAAACATGACCCAGGGTTTAACCTAGGTTTAAACCATGCGTTTCCAAAACCCACCGATAACCTAGACATTTGAAATCGGCCCTATCTTTTTCAATAGTCAAAAATATAGTTTATCCTCAGCAAGCTTTGATAGTATATATAAATTAATAGGTCGAGTATTCTCAATATATGAGTTCCATTTACGTATGCGTATCTGATCATTTTCCCACTAGATTGATCTGTTCGTGTATATTATATGGAATCTCAACCATACATATGCGAGACCACACATTACAGATCACGTATATGAATAAGGAATACGGATAAATCGTTGATTAAAATATCGTGGCCTGAGAATTACAAGGTTCTATCTGCAATTTTTCCAAAAATTAGTTATCCATCCTATCTGATAGAAAATAAAAAAATATCTACATAGTAAACAGTCCTAGAATATGGTATTTTAAGACACATTTGTTATATTAAAACTGTTGCAAAGACCTCTCTATGACTCGGATATGGCAGCTCTAAACTTCAAGTGGCGAATTTTCAAAAGTAGGTTTTGTGCAAATAGAACCTTGCAATTCTCCACCCTCGAAATGTATTTATATATGGGCGGCCATGATTTCACTTTCCATCACCGATTTATAGTGGAAAACTACAATAATTAATAACTTGGTACAAGCCACAGACCATCAATTTGCTTTTAAACGTTGGTTTACAGTTACTGATAATTGATTTAAACCAGTTTGCGTGGATTTTTTTTGCTTTATACAAGACTGATTTCAGCTGACATTTGATTGCAGAAGGGTCGTTTGCGATATTTTGCTATTAATCGAAGGAGGTATTCTATAGGCTACATTGCCGTTGTCAGGATTTTACATTGGCGAGTCACCCACATTGTTGGGGGAGCACGCTGTCTACGAGTGTTCTGGGGTGATCGAAAGATATATAAAAGGTCGTGAGTAAAAAAAAACCCCAGGAAAAAGGTAGATGTGATGCGCCCCACTCTCCCAGTTCTAAAAGCGGATTTCAATTTTCATTTCAAGACCGTGTAAACTGTGTAACAGTGAGTGCTACAAAACAAAACATTTAATTATTTGATAATAATCTATGACTCGATCGAAGCCAGGTCGAGCAAATTCTTGTTATTCCACATTAATTTCCACTGTGAAAAATCGACTGAGCTGAGTGAATGCTAATATAAATCAATGAGTATGCATCGCATGCTGTCGTTATCCTATTAAAATTTGCATCTAAGAAGAAGCTATCGTTCATCATACCGGTATTACACTCTCCAGTCAGAAATGCAATTCAATGCATAGATAATTGGTCGGTTTTGTCAGATTTTACACACGAATGCTACTGGAAATTTGAGCCAACACATTTTGGTATAATATGTCGTTGGCATTTATGTATGTCCATGCATGCTATTATATTAGAAAACTATTCTCCGTAAAGCTAAATCTTTTATTGCTAGTCAAATTAACATCGTTAATATTGGCAGTGCTGTAAATATCTATCTGTTCAATAGTGAAAGCAGTGAACTAATCCTATAATGTGTTAATGTTATGAGACTATAATGTACACTGAAAGAAAGAAAAAAACAGGGAACTCTTAGTATTACAAAAAGTTTGTTTTGTTTAACAACACCACTAGAGAACATTGATTAATCATCGGCTATTGGATGTCAAACATTATGTAATTTTGACATATAGTCTTAGAAAGCAAACCTGCTACATTTTTCCATTAGTAGCAAAGGATCTTTCATATGCACCATCCCATAGACAGGATAGTACATACCACAGCCTTTGATATACCAGTTGTGGTGCACTGGCTGGAGTGAGAAATGGGCCAATGGACCCACCGACGGGTATCAATCATAAACCAACTGCGCATCAAGTGAGCACTTTAACCACTGGGCTACGTCCCGCCCCTCTTAGTATTACAGATCATTCGGTCTCCATTAAAGCCATAATGTCCGGATATAGTAATGTGAGGTTGAATATTAATAAAACAGGTAGCTTCCTGACATTATGGATGAGGCTTTTGGTTGCAGTCATTTCCCATTAGTGTTGGTGTGATCCCTTATTTCTTTCCGTCAGTGTATTTGGCATAATATTGGAAATACATTATTAGTATATCCTTATATAACAGGGATCCTGACTACTTAACTGCAGTGTTATATAAACAGAATGAAATTGGACTCTGTGGGTGAGTTTATATACTCTTCAAAAATAGTAGGGGAACCTGAAATATTAATGTTAATATCAACTATTAGACCGAACATATGTTTTGACCACAGACATCCTAGTAAAGAACGTTCAGGTCTGTTTATGAACACACTGAAACACATTCCATAGTTAGCACGTGCATCATGCAGTTGTCCCGTACATGTGCGTGGAGTGTCATTCTCGATTTTGACAATTTCCAGGAAGGTCGAACATTATTTCTGTCAATCTTTTTCATTCTGTTGATCATACAGTTGTTATTGTTTTGTGTTTAGTAATTTTTGTTTGAATTTGCGATTTACTGATAAAAAATCCGTCAACTTTCAAATTTCACTTCTGACCCCAATTGTCCTTCAAGATGTTTGGTGGTCATAAAACCTACTGTAATACTGAACAACCAGTTGTAATGTTTGCCCAGTTAATTCACTATTATCATATAACCATTCCCCACAGCTAATATACCTTGCAGTTTTGGCAATTGTAAATTCTTATTAGAGTTCCCCTACTTTTTTTGAAGAGTATACATTCAGAGATGGCTTTACTTCCTTCTCAGTGGACTTATTTCCCATCCCAAACACTGACATGCTGGATTTTTTTTTCACATATTGTTTTGAACATTTAAAGACATGAATGAATGTTTAATGACATCCCAGCACGAAAAATACATCGGCTATTGGGTGTCAAACTATGGTAATGCAAACAAATAAAGTGATGATCAACATCAATATAAAAATTCAAGATTTAAACAAAAACAGTGTAAAGAACTGTGCAAAAACACAAATATCACAGATAGATACTGACTTTTACTCAAAACTTAAATTTTGTGCTGAATTGGCCATTCTCAAAGAGAATGTTACAAACCTGCACCACAGTGAGGTTACAGCACGTGCAGGGGATTTAAAGACATAGGCTAATGCCTGTTGGCTAATCCTGAGACCGCTAATTTTTTAACAAAAACTAAAATAATGTTTAAATCAACTTTTTAAGACCATCTAACTAGACATCATATTTCTTTATATTGTTCTTGTTCAAAAGACAAACAATGGGGACTAATTGGACTTTGTTTAAATGTTCATCTTTCGTTTTTTAATTATTTTATTGGATTTGATGCATGTTACATTGGCTCAAAATATCATAGAACGCGCAGATAATTTGATTTCCTGCACTTTACAAGTAAAATTAATGATGACAAATGCAGGTACAGTATATTGATATTAAGTTAAAAAAACCCAGAAAAGAAAAAAAGGAAATTACTTTGAGCAGGGGGAGGGGTTTGACCTACCAAATCCTCCCTCTCCACATGCACCTAAATGTTGCTGAGATTTAAAGGCTAATCTACACAGAATTGATCCTGTGCACGCATTCCAGCCTTGGCATATGTTGTGGCTTGCGTTTGGTGCATCCACATCAACTGCAGTTGGTTAAATCACTTCAGTGATCTGTGAAATCTTCCTACCATATGAAGGATGCAGCTTCTAAACTAGAGATGGTAGCCATCTTGAATGTTAAAATAAGTAGCCACTATTTAATTTTTTTTATCTATAAGCATGAAACACAACAACTAAATGTTGTTAAATCTGCTGTGTGCTGTGAATTCTACCAACTGAGTTAGCCAAGTCATGAATTTGATAATTCTGTCAACTCTTTAGTTAATAGTACATGTGTACACAAACTCGATTCATGTCTGCCTTAGCTGCTACAACTCTCACAACTGGTATTATATCCAGTTAAACAAAAAATTTAATTTGCCCCAACAATTATCCCAAATATACATGCAACCAACGATTCTACCGACTCACAGTTGGTAGGATATGCCATGGTATAGTGGATACAACAGTTATGTGCAGTGTAGCACAGTACAATGAAACCACTCTGAATCAGACACCCACTGGACTAAGTACACAATCCAGTTTTAACGGGTATCCACTTTAGATAGGTTCTGTTCTGTACTGATATTTAAAAAGGAACTGTGAAAAACTTTTGTTTTTAAACTATTTCCTTTTTGCGGAGGGTCCTGTTTTGAGGAGTTTCACTTAAACTTAATTAATAATGTAATGTTCTATGCCCAAAATTGGAAACAAACCCCCTACCTACCAGCTGTCAATTAGTTGGCATATATACTATCATAATTCTCTACAATTGTTGCTATATTCAACAGAAATAACCCAATCAGCTATTATTGGTATAGCAGTATTAAATGTGCAGATCCTAGTTTCAACCCGTAAAAATGGACACTAATTTTAGTTAATCTACAAACTGTAACATGTTTAGGTTAACAACAGAGTCAAACAAGAGTCTGTGATGTTGAAACAGAGAAATGTGCAATTTTAAAAATACAAAAAATGCATTTTGTGATATTAAAAACACCAGGATGACCAGAAACACTTCAGTTGTACGGAAATGGATAATGTAAACAATAACAAATAAGTAATGTTTGATTTCAGAGATCCTAAAGAGCTCTAAAAGTGAAAACTATGCCTCAGTGATTAAAAACTAGGGTCTGTCCCTTTAATCTTGGTATAATGGTAAGTTATATTCATACCGATACTCAAATTAACACAACTATGTAAATATGATTAAAAATAGGTCTACTTCAACAATATATGCATTAATAATATGTCTTACAATAGGTCTACAATATATGCATTAATAATATGTCTTACAATAGGTCTACAATATATGCATTAATAATATGTCTTACAATAGGTCTACAATATATGCATTAATAATATGTCTTACAATAGGTCTACAATATATGCATTAATAATATGTCTTACAATAGGTCTACTTCAACAATATATGCATTAATAATATGTCTTACAATAGGTCTACAATATATGCATTAATAATATGTCTTACAATAGGTCTACAATATATGCATTAATAATATGTCTTACAATAGGTCTACAATATATGCATTAATAATATGTCTTACAATAGGTCTACAATATATTTTTCCGGAGATCATATCTGGACCTCCCTATAAACTTTGCTCACAACAGTTTACACGCACTCTCTCCATTAAAATTCCTGCACACGCACCTGTTTTAATGGGGATGGCATTTTGAATATATGGTAACACGACAGCCATGTTGGGAACATATTGTAATTATTTCTTAAATCTTCTATCATATTTTAGGTTATATGGATTCATATTTGTGCGAGGACACACCACAGTTTACATTAGTTGGTAAGAATGTTTGGGGTGTATACATGTAGATGCAATAAAATATATCAATGAACAACTCTGAAACTTGCAAAAATTATAATTTCATTCGAGGATCACTAGCACTAATCTAGTTTTGTGTAATCATTCTGGGTTTTTGGGGTTTTTTTTGAATGTATGTTACCTATTATCTCAATGTTGATGACACCAGACCAAAGACTTTTAGATAGCAGTTGTTGAAGACAAACATACCTAGTAGTAGGTGCTGGTAAAAATTGTACCATGAAAAACTTTGAAAAACGACTGCTGGAATTTGCTATTGTGTATGTGTTAAGGTGTTTAAAAGTGAGCTCCTTCCCACTTTAGTGACACTAACAGGCTCCATTCCTGCCCTTACTGTAATTCTAATAAAGAGAAAGCAGTAGGTTTCGTCTCTATCGAAACGCATATTAGATACTAAACACCAGTATTTAAATGTAATGAGATTTCATAAAACAAACGGGCGAGATGTAGCTCAGTGGTAAAGTGCTCGCTTGATGTACGGTCGATTTGGGATCGATCTCCGTCAGTGGGCCCATTGGGCTATTTCTCGCTCCAGCCAGTGCACCATGACTGGTACATCAAAGGCCATGGTATGTACTATCCTTTCTATGGGATGGTGCATATAAAAGATCCCTTGCTGCTAATCAAAAAGAGTAGCCCATGAAGTGGCAACAGCGGGTTTCCTACCTCAATATCTATGTGGTCCTTGACTATACGTCCGACGCAATATAACCTTCATGAAACAAACATTCCTTTCCTTTAAACAAACAGCACATTCAGCAGAATCCACATTTACCATATACTGTACTGTAACTTGTAGATATATTATCCATTGTAAAACTATGTATAATTGTGTAAAATACTTTCCTATTAACAAACAACACATTCAGCAGAATCCACATTTACCATATATTGTAACTTGTTGATATATTTTCCATTATAAAACTACCTATAATTGTGTAAAATTGAGGTAACTGTTTGGTACTCCATATAACAGCAAATCAAGGAACGATTCACCTTGGCTGATATCACTTCTGTTGAATGTATTTCCAACATCACTGTTAAGATGAAGCTTATGGTAAAGGTTTCTTGTCAGGGGGGATAAATCTGTCACAATAAAAGAAAAACACACATTTAAATACTAAAGCATAAAATCAGAATTTTATGGAATTAAACTGTGTCACCTATCATAAACTAATTTGGTGTCACTTATATTCATCTTAATGTATGTTAAGACAATTACAGAATATTATTATCTAATTAAGTTTATAAAATAAATTTCTGAGGTAAAATTCTAGATTAATCTAATTTTATTTATATAAATGAATTAATTACAAACATTAAACTTTTTATTTTAACATTAACTCAGATTAACATCTATCTTAAACTTATAGTTTGAAAGAATCAGAGTTGGGAAAGCCTCAAATGCATTTACTCATGGGGTCAATACAACAAAAGTAATGTGATAAAAACAGAACCCAAAATGCATTCATTCACTCATGGATCGAGGTTAAAAGAAACTTAACAAAAACGACTGGACTACACCCTAGTCTGATATTATCTTGTTCAGATGAATCCGGCTTCTCAACAACTGTATTTCTGCACAGCACTACACCTTCCACATCTAATGACCGTCACTCTAGGGATTTTCTTGATGGGATGTAACCCATCTCGTGCTTACAAGCTGTGCACCTTAATGGCCTTATCGAGGCCACACATGTGGACATATAGATCAGACTTTAAACTTTTAGACCTTCATTTAAAATTTTATGTCAAAATTACCTCTTTTTTTTCTATATTATCAAATAGTCCGATTCTCTCTTCTTTTTCTCATTTATTTTTGGACGGTCCTTCCAAAATGCTCCAAATTACATAAATATTCAGCCGAACAGTCAATTCCTTTTTATTTTGGCTAGTTAACTTTTTAATTAAAAAAAATATATATATCTTTTTAACTAATTGCTATTCCGAAATTTTGTCCATTTCCAATTCCCCCACCCCTTCTGTCCTGGACCCAATTACTGGCTAAGTCAGCGATTGTGCCCGGGAGAGACGTGCTTGAACCTTAATTGGATATAGGCATGTTAATATTTTATCCAATCCAATAAAAACAAAGCTGGCATAACCATAAATGTATTTATTCACTCATGGGGTTAATACAAATGTAACTTGACAAAAACGGAGCTGGGAACCTCAAATACATTCATTCACTCATGGGGTCAATATAAAAGTAACTTGACAAAATACTTAAATTACTAGCCTTGGTAGAACAGTGCTTAAGCCATCAGCCTTAAAGCAGGTAGGTACCGGGTTCACCCCCCCCCCCCCATCTAACACCACCACCAGAGAACATTGATTAATTAATAATCAGATATTGGATATCATACATTTGGTAATTCTGACACATAATGTTCAGAGAAAACCTGCAACATTTTTCCATTAGCAGCAAGGGATCTTTTATACGCATTTTTTTCCACAGATAAGACAGTACATACCAAAGCCTTTGATATACCAGTCATGGTTTATTGGTCTACTGAAGAGGTTCGATACTACCACTCAAGCACTTTAGAGAAACACCCTGCTGACCAAACAAAATCAGAAAGGTGCCCATGACAGCATGCTTGAACCATAATAGAAAATCCAGTGATAAAACTGTAGTATTAAAACTGACCTGTGCCTGGCCTCCTCACTGAACAGTGTGTGTTTATTGTAATACTGAAACATGAAGTCTCCATCGCACAGATATCTGTGTTCCTCTAAAAATTCGTGAAACTGCATGTCGGGATTGCACGACTTAATGGCATTAGCCACCATGTGGATAAAAAACACGGTGATTGTTTCATGGTACCCTGTTTTTATCTGAAAACAGAAAAATATTTAGCATTCAGTATTAATCTGAGGGTTTTTTGAGTGGGGAGAGAAATGAGAACTGGTGTAAACTACTAAAGGTAATCCATTTCGTTTTTACATTTATCATCCATTAAAGGCTTTTGTAGGAGATATCACTGGCACTATAATTTGCAATATCTTGATTGGTCAAATTTTAATCACAAGACAATATTTTGTTATGTCACTTTGTTTGTTTCAGCGCTAAACCTGCTGTTCTGCTAGTTAATGAGTCTACCACTGCCAAATATAGTGACATTCAACCCACATTGTTTACAATTGTCGCAAATAAAAAGAATGATAATGGATAATAAAAAGAAACTGCAAGCCTCGGATTTCATACTTTTATCAACTCGTGCTGATACATTATGATATCACAAGACACTCAGGGAGTATCCTCTATATCCCATCATGACCATGTAAATATGTCCAAAATTCTTAATGCACAAACAAAAAATGTGTGGACTAAACTTCCATGAGTGATGTGCAACTGTTCTTGCAATTTTCCGAGGCCTAGAGGTGTGTGAGGATAACGTATACTACTAACCCAGGCCTGGAGGTGTGCGAGGATAATGTATACTACTAACCCAGGCCTGGAGGTGTGTGGGGAGAACATACACTACTAACCCAGGCCTGGAGGTGTGTGGGGAGAACATACACTACTAACCCAGGCCTGGAGGTGTGTGGGGAGAACATATACTACTAACCCAGGCCTGGAGGTGTGTGAGGATAACGTATACTACTAACCCAGGCCTGGAGGTGTGCGAGGATAATGTATACTACTAACCCAGGCCTGGAGGTGTGTGGGGAGAACATACACTACTAACCCAGGCCTGGAGGTGTGTGAGGATAACGTATACTACTAACCCAGGCCTGGAGGTGTGCGAGGATAATGTATACTACTAACCCAGGCCTGGAGGTGTGTGGGGAGAACATACACTACTAACCCAGGCCTGGAGGTGTGTGAGGATAACGTATACTACTAACCCAGGCCTGGAGGTGTGCGAGGATAATGTATACTACTAACCCAGGCCTGGAGGTGTGTGGGGAGAACATACACTACTAACCCAGGCCTGGAGGTGTGTGGGGAGAACATACACTACTAACCCAGGCCTGGAGTTGTGTGGGAGAACATACACTACTAACCCAGGCCTGGAGGTGTGTGGGGAGAACATACACTACTAACCCAGTCCTGGAGGTGTGTGAGGAGAACATACACTACTAACCCAGGCCTGGAGGTGTGTGGGGAGAACATACACTACTAACCCAGTCCTGGAGGTGTGTGAGGAGAACATACACTACTAACCCAGTCCTGAAGGTGTGTGGGGAGAACATACACTACTAACCCAGGCCTGGAGGTGTGTGGGGAGAACATACACTACTAACCCAGGCCTGGAGGTGTGTGGGGAGAACATACACTACTAACCCAGTCCTGGAGGTGTGTGAGGAGAACATACACTACTAACCCAGTCCTGAAGGTGTGTGGGGAGAACATACACTACTAACCCAGGCCTGGAGGTGTGTGGGGAGAACATACACTACTAACCCAGTCCTGGAGGTGTGTGAGGAGAACATACACTACTAACCCAGTCCTGAAGGTGTGTGGGGAGAACGTATACTACTAACCCAGGCCTGGAGTTGTGTGGGAGAACATACACTACTAACCCAGGCCTGGAGGTGTGTGAGGATAACGTATACTACTAACCCAGGCCTGGAGGTGTGTGGGAAGAACGTATACTACTAACCCAGGCCTGGAGGTGTGTGGGGAGAACATACACTACTAACCCTGGCCTGGAGGTGTGTGAGGATAACATACACTACTAACCCTGGCCTGGAGGTGTGTGGGGAGAATGTATACTACTAACCCAGGCCTGGAGGTGTGTGGGGAGAACGTATACTACTAACCCAGGCCTGGAGGTGTGTGGGGAGAACATACACTACTAACCCAGGCCTGGAGGTGTGTGAGGAGAACATACACTACTAACCCAGGCCTGGAGGTGTGTGGGGAGAACATACACTACTAACCCTGGCCTGGAGGTGTGTGAGGATAACATACACTACTAACCCTGGCCTGGAGGTGTGTGGGGAGAATGTATACTACTAACCCAGGCCTGGAGGTGTGTGGGGAGAACGTATACTACTAACCCAGGCCTGGAGGTGTGTGGGGAGAACATACACTACTAACCCAGGCCTGGAGGTTTGTGGGGAGAACATACACTACTAACCCAGTCCTGAAGGTGTGTGGGGAGAACATACACTACTAACCCAGGCCTGGAGGTGTGTGGGGAGAACATACACTACTAACCCAGGCCTGGAGTTGTGTGGGAGAACATACACTACTAACCCAGGCCTGGAGGTGTGTGGGGAGAACATACACTACTAACCCTGGCCTGGAGGTGTGTGAGGATAACGTATACTACTAACCCAGGCCTGG
This sequence comes from Gigantopelta aegis, assembly GCF_016097555.1. Classification (NCBI taxonomy): domain Eukaryota; kingdom Metazoa; phylum Mollusca; class Gastropoda; order Neomphalida; family Peltospiridae; genus Gigantopelta; species Gigantopelta aegis. Next base: position 66,542,603 of record NC_054706.1, read on the forward strand.
AGGTGTGTGGGGAGAACATACACTACTAACCCAGGCCTGGAGGTGTGTGGGGAGAACATACACTACTAACCCAGGCCTGGAGGTGTGTGGGGAGAACATACACTACTAACCCAGTCCTGGAGGTGTGTGAGGAGAACATACACTACTAACCCAGTCCTGAAGGTGTGTGGGGAGAACATACACTACTAACCCAGGCCTGGAGGTGTGTGGGGAGAACATACACTACTAACCCAGGCCTGGAGTTGTGTGGGAGAACATACACTACTAACCCAGTCCTGGAGGTGTGTGAGGAGAACATACACTACTAACCCAGTCCTGAAGGTGTGTGAGGATAACGTATACTACTAACCCAGGCCTGGAGGTGTGTGGGGAGAACGTATACTACTAACCCAGGCCTGGAGGTGTGTGGGGAGAACGTATACTACTAACCCAGGCCTGGAGGTGTGTGGGGAGAACATACACTACTAACCCTGGCCTGGAGGTGTGTGAGGATAACATACACTACTAACCCTGGCCTGGAGGTGTGTGGGGAGAACGTATACTACTAACCCAGGCCTGGAGGTGTGTGGGGAGAACGTATACTACTAACCCAGGCCTGGAGGTGTGTGGGGAGAACATACACTACTAACCCAGGCCTGGAGGTGTGTGGGGAGAACATACACTACTAACCCAGGCCTGGAGGTGTGTGGGGAGAACATACACTACTAACCCAGGCCTGGAGGTGTGTGGGGATAACATACACTACTAACCCAGTCCTGGAGGTGTGTGGGGAGAACGTATACTACTAACCCAGGCCTGGAGGTGTGTGAGGATAACATATACTACTAACCCAGGCCTGGAGGTGTGTGGGGAGAACATATACTACTAACCCAGGCCTGGAGGTGTGTGGGGAGAACATATACTACTAACCCAGGCCTGGAGGTGTGTGGGGAGAACATATACTAACCCAGGCCTGTAGGTGTGTGGGGAGAACATATACTACTAACCCAGGCCTGGAGATGTGTGGAGATAACATATACTACTAACCCAGGCCTGGAGGTGTGTAGGGAGAACATATACTACTAACCCAAGTCTGGAGGTTTGTGGGGATAACATATACTACTAACCCAGGCCTGGAGATGTGTGGGGATAACATATACTACTAACCCAGGCCTGGAGGTGTGTAGGGAGAACATACACTACTAACCCAGGCCTGGAGTTGTGTGGGAGAACATACACTACTAACCCAGGCCTGGAGGTGTGTGGGGAGAACATACACTACTAACCCTGGCCTGGAGGTGTGTGAGGATAACGTATACTACTAACCCAGGCCTGGAGGTGTGTGGGGAGAACATACACTACTAACCCAGGCCTGGAGGTGTGTGGGGAGAACATACACTACTAACCCAGGCCTGGAGGTGTGTGGGGAGAACATACACTACTAACCCAGTCCTGGAGGTGTGTGAGGAGAACATACACTACTAACCCAGTCCTGAAGGTGTGTGGGGAGAACATACACTACTAACCCAGGCCTGGAGGTGTGTGGGGAGAACATACACTACTAACCCAGGCCTGGAGTTGTGTGGGAGAACATACACTACTAACCCAGTCCTGGAGGTGTGTGAGGAGAACATACACTACTAACCCAGTCCTGAAGGTGTGTGAGGATAACGTATACTACTAACCCAGGCCTGGAGGTGTGTGGGGAGAACGTATACTACTAACCCAGGCCTGGAGGTGTGTGGGGAGAACGTATACTACTAACCCAGGCCTGGAGGTGTGTGGGGAGAACATACACTACTAACCCTGGCCTGGAGGTGTGTGAGGATAACATACACTACTAACCCTGGCCTGGAGGTGTGTGGGGAGAACGTATACTACTAACCCAGGCCTGGAGGTGTGTGGGGAGAACGTATACTACTAACCCAGGCCTGGAGGTGTGTGGGGAGAACATACACTACTAACCCAGGCCTGGAGGTGTGTGGGGAGAACATACACTACTAACCCAGGCCTGGAGGTGTGTGGGGAGAACATACACTACTAACCCAGGCCTGGAGGTGTGTGGGGAGAACATACACTACTAACCCAGGCCTGGAGGTGTGTGGGGATAACATACACTACTAACCCAGTCCTGGAGGTGTGTGGGGAGAACGTATACTACTAACCCAGGCCTGGAGGTGTGTGAGGATAACATATACTACTAACCCAGGCCTGGAGGTGTGTGGGGAGAACATATACTACTAACCCAGGCCTGGAGGTGTGTGGGGAGAACATATACTACTAACCCAGGCCTGGAGGTGTGTGGGGAGAACATATACTAACCCAGGCCTGTAGGTGTGCGGGGAGAACATATACTACTAACCCAGGCCTGGAGATGTGTGGAGATAACATATACTACTAACCCAGGCCTGGAGGTGTGTAGGGAGAACATATACTACTAACCCAAGTCTGGAGGTTTGTGGGGATAACATATACTACTAACCCAGGCCTGGAGATGTGTGGGGATAACATATACTACTAACCCAGGCCTGGAGGTGTGTAGGGAGAACATATACTACTAACCCAAGTCTGGAGGTTTGTGGGGATAACATATACTACTAACCCAGGCCTGGAGGTGTGTGGAGAGAACATATACTACTAACCCTGGAGGTGTGTGGGGAGAACATATATTACTAACCCAGGCCTGGAGGTGTGTGGGGAGGCCTGGAGGCATGTGTGGGGAGGTGTGTGGGGAGAACATATACTATACCCTACTAACCCAGGCCTGGAGGTGTGTGGAGATGTGTGGGGATAACATATACTACTAACCCAGGCCTGGAGGATAACATATACTACTAACCCAGGCCTGGAGGTGTGGGGAGAACATATACTACTAACCCTGGAGGTGTGTGGGGAGAACATATATTACTAACCCAGGCCTGGAGGTGTGTGGGGATAACATATACTACTAACCCAGGCCTGGAGGCATGTGGGGAGAATGTATACTACTAACCCAGGCCTGGAGGTGTGTGGGGAGAACATATACTACTAACCCTGGAGGTGTGTGGGGAGAACATATATTACTAACCCAGGCCTCGAGGTGTGTGGGGATAACATATACTACTAACCCAGGCCTGGAGATGTGTGGGGATAACATATACTACTAACCCAGGCCTGGAGGTGTGTGGGGATAACATATACTACTATAATCAGTGGTCGCCTGCCTTAAGCGGCCACTTTTTTCCCTCCCAAACAATTTATAATGTAAATGCACTTGTAATAAGTTGTCACCTGTTTAACACGGCCAGCGGCCACCTAAATCGATTTGATTGGTCAAATTTTAATCACAAGACAATATTTTGTTATGTCACTGTGTTTGTTTCAGTGCTAAACCTATCATTAGCGATGTCCAAAATTCTTAATGCACAAACAAAAAATGTGTTGACTAAACTTGCATAAGTGATGTGCAAATATCAATCTAATTAAAATTAGCTCCACAATTACATGTGGATCTAACACCAGCCAGTTGGAGCTCATGTCCACCAATCAAAACCTTACTTGCAGAATCCTGCCAGTGATTTAAAAATAATTTGAAAACATTCCGAATTATCCTGAGGGTATACGACATGTTTCGTGTGAATTACGAATGCCGTAAAACATGTTTTATTTTATAAAATAAATAATTTGTAATGTAAAATTGAAGACTGATAACCCACCCCGTACGTATTGGTATGGTTCGCTGTACTGCGGCCACTAAAATAGACTCGCCTGATATTTTTAGAATTTGTATGCTCCCAAATAACGTTATAAAAGGCGAAGTGTGATTGGTCAATATTTAAATTATTATTTACAGACGAAATGTTACCTGGACATTGGGGACTACACAGTGTTGTTATTTTTAAATCACTGGCAGGATTCTGCAAGTAAGGTTTTGATTGGTGGACATGAGCTCCAACTGGCTGGTGTTAGATCCACATGTAATTGTGGAGCTAATTTTAATTAGATTGTGCAAATATATACTACTAACCCTGGAGGTGTGTGGGGATAACATATACTACTAACCCAGCCAGGCCTGGAGGTGCGTGGGGAGAACATATACTACTAACCCAGGCCTGGAGGTGTGTGGGGAGAACATATATTACTAACCCAGGCTTGGAGGTGTGTGAGGAGAACATATACTACTAACCCTGGAGGTGTGTGGGGAAAACATATACAGTCAAATCTGTCCTAGCGGCCACCTATAATCAGTGGTCACCTGCCTTTAGTGGCCACTTTTTTCCCTCCCAAATGATTTATAATGTAAATGCACTTCTAATAAGTTGTCACTTGTTTAACACGGCCAGCGGCCACCTACATCAGATCCCAAATCGCTAAAATACCTGTACTAAGCAGCCACTTTAAATGCTTACTGTTATATAAAAGGGATATTTTAACAACACTGATAAGGTGCAGCAAATAACCGATCTTCACACCTTCAGGAATACTAATACCTATTCAGTCCTGACATCTCTACTATGTATCAGTGAAGAAAGTATCATTGCTTCTGGGCAGGCTACGCTTAACATTTGTAGATTCACTTACTATGACAGTACACCACATGAAGTAGGAATTAAATAATTAAATAGAAAAAGGAAAAAAACCTTGTTGAGAACAGTTAACTTAATACATTCCATTTGCATTTTTTCTTAAGGAGACATGTCATAAGTTGATTTATAGTCAACTGTAAGGTACACATCCGTTGATTAGCAGTACAGACGGTAAAGCAAGAAACAACAACAAATGTTTTAAAGACTATATATGTGGCAACCTGTAATCAGCGGTCACCTGTCTTAAGCGGCCACTTTTATCTACTCCCTTGTGTGACCGCTTAAGACAGGTTTGACTGTACTACTAACCCAGGCCTGGAGATGTGTGGGGAGAACGTATATTACTAACCTAGGCCTGGAGGTGTGTGTGGAGAACATATACTACTAACCCAGGCCTGGAGGTGTGTGGGGAGAACGTATACTACTAACCCAGGCCTGGAGGTGTGTGTGGAGAACGTATACTACTAACCCAGGCCTGGAGGTGTGTGTGGAGAACGTATACTACTAACCCAGGCCTGGAGGTGTGTGTGGAGAACGTATACTACTAACCCAGGCCTGGAGGTGTGTGGGGAGAATGTATACTACTAACCCAGGCCTGGAGGTGTGTGTGGAGAACGTATACTACTAACCCAGGTCTGGAGGTGTGTGGGGAGAACGTATACTACTAACCCAGGCCTGGAGGTGTGTGGGGAGAACGTATACTAATAACCCAGAGCTTCTAGATTATGGTAGCCCAACTCCCATGGCTAGTGACATTCAACGTTGGGCCAGTAAATAACTACTAATGACATGCCCAATGGGTAGTGAAATTTGTTTGTCAAATGCTGCAGTTAAAGGTAGAGTAAACTGAAACAAGAGATTTATGTGTTGGAAAGATGCATACCCGGACCACCAACACATACTGACACTTTAACAAATTAAAAACGCGTAATTGTAGAGTTAATAAAAAACCATGATTATTCCTGCTAACTGGGGGCAGCCATTTTGTTTCATTTTTGTGACATCCAGTGGTATAGCTTGGGGCGAAGTGACGTCAGCTCCGTCCATCTGCTCTATGCACAGTGTAAACAAACGCTCTAATTTATGACAAGGCGCTTTGTTTTCATCAACCTGACTTGTAAAACAACATAAATGACTTGATAGTATAATAAACTATTGAACTAAATATATTTCAGTTTGCATCAATAGAACGAAATGGAGTTATAGTATTTTTCTCTTTTTTTAAATTCAAAGAAAAAAAAGAAGCATATTATTAGGCCTATTGGTATGCTACGTTCGAGCAAAAACTACCACTCACGATAACCAAGTGATAATTTTCTTTTCTTTGGGACTATGTAATTGGTCAGTTTTGTGATTTTAGATGAGAAAGTCTACTTAATCAAGGGTTTTACAGAATTACTTACAGTAATAAAGCAGACGGCTGATCGATTACGATTAGAGGGGTGTCCGTACTACGGTTAACACACAATACCCTGTGATCTTAATAAAAGAGGCACGTCTTTTTAGTGTGTCTAGACACAGTGTCTGGGGAACGTCTAAATATACACCTGCCAATCAGGAACCACAGGTACAGGCCATGGAAAGAAAAGACCAATTAACTAAGAAAACACTCCGGTTATTATTTCAGTACGTGGGTTAATTTATGTACAAACCATAATACAATTATTTCAACACTTTGACAATGGTGGTTTATTTCGTAAATATATAATTGTTGCTGGCTTACTGGGATGACTATTATTACAGAATTTTGCGATGCATCCGCAAAAATCAGGTAACTTTTGTTTCTTCAGTTCGAAGACTAATTCCCGACATGACACGTTAGGTATTACATAACCACCAGCTCGCCAGAGGGTATATTCACTGGGATAATACAAAATGGCTGCACCCGTTATATATAATAGCCTTCACATTTAATCGTTTTATTAATTAACTATACGATTATACTTGTTGATATTAAGCAATAGTGTGTATTATATATTGTTGAATATGCATACCAGGTCAAATGCCTTGATTGTCCCTTCCTTTAAGTCAATATTGTAAATATGAATATACTTTGTATCTGTTCCATAAATGAACTGAAATGATTCCAGTCTTTGCATCCCCTTTGAATTTGCCCTAAGACTGACAATTAAACAAATAACAAATGATCAATGTTTTTCATTATTATTATTCTATGACAATCAAACACAGAAATACTTTAGTTATTACACAAAAAGCAAAGTCAGCATATTGGTTTATGTCTTTAAAGGGAGATAATTCAACAAAATTGTTGTTGAAACCAAACCCAGTAGTTGTTACAAGTAAAATTGATATAAGGGAGATAATGTATTTTTTTAAAACATCACTTGAATATTAGCAGCAATCTTCATTAGACCATTTAAAAGATAAATTTATGGATGTTAATTTTTTTTTTTATTATTATTATTATTTTTTTTTTAATGACACCACTAAAGCACACTGATTTATTAATTATCGGCTATTGGATGTCAAATATTTGGTAATTATAACATAGTCTTAGAGAGGAAACCCTCTACATTTTCCCCATCAATAGGAAGTGATCTTTTATATGCACCATCCCACAGACAGGATAGCACATGCCACAGCCTTTGATATACCAGTTGTAGTGCACTGGCTGGAATGAGAAATAGCCCAATGGGCCCACCAACGCAGATCGATCTCAAAATTAATTACTGCAAGGAGATAAAGTTCAAGAACAAAATAATCAATTTCAAGGTGCAAGACCCCAGAAATCAAAATGAAATGACATACATTTTAAAGTTATCTATATTGTAATAGAATATATTTCACACTTACTTTGTCTTTATTTTGTTCATTAAACTTCTGTATCCCAAGTCTGAAACAAAAAAAAACAACAAAAAAATTAAAAAATTAGGAGGATTATAATTAGTTTACAGCTGTGCAAGAAATATTGTTATCATGTTTCATACTACTCATAGAAGAAAATCCATATTTTTATTATTTAAAACATCCACATACAAAGCTAAATATTTCTGTACATATGGAAGATCTAAACAAAAATAGTGATACACTTGTAGCACAATTATTCGACTTCTGGTTAAATAAAATTTTAAAATATTGTCATCTGATATTACATAATTGATGAACACAATGTTTTCCACAATAGATTAACTGTTCAAGGAGTAAGGTTCATTTCATGTTGTATTTAACAACGCACTCAACACATTTTATTTACGGTTATATGACGTCAGACATATGGTTAAGGCCCACACATATATTGAGAGAGGAAACCCACTGTTGTCACTTCATAGGCTACTCTTTTCAATTAGCAGCAAGGGATCTTTTATATGCACCATCCCACAGACAGGATACCACATACCACAGCTTTTGATGTACCAGTCGTGGTGCACTGGATGGAGCGAGAAATAGACCAATGGGCCATTGGTAAGAGGTCACTTTAAGTTGAACAGAAACTAAGTGTTGCAGACAGTTAGTCAGATCAGTCTATTAAAATAGGGGGAAGTGCCACTGGTTAGAGGTCAGGTTAAGTTGAAAATAAAATAAATGTTGTAGCAATTTATTTATTTCTCCACAAGCGAGACCTACTTAATATGAGGTGTGGCGGCGTCTCTTCCATATTCTCTGATGTAGTTCCACGCCATCCTGATGTGGGCTTCATGTGACCAGTCTTCAAAAGGTAACGTCGCATGCTCAAATGCCTGCAGAAATACCTCATCTCCAACAGAGCAGAATGACCTAAAATGAGGAATTAAAACACACAGATTTACTCTGTCAGTATTTAAATTAGCCACTTTTAAACAACATTAGTCCAAACTACTGTAAATATTTTCTAAAACAAGATTCATTGCAGAATAAGCCATGGTCCAGTAAGTTATGCTTTTGTTTATTTTCAAAATATCACATACTAATGATTTAGTTAATTTTCATTTGTAGCAGTAAAGTGACAAGTCATCCAGATAGAGGGTGGAACGTAGCCCAGTGGTAAAGTGCTCGCTCGATCTGGGATCATTCCCCGTCAGTGGGCCCATCGGGCTATTTCTCATTCCAGCCAGTGCACCATGACTGGTATATCAAAGGCCATATACGTACTACCCTGTCTGTGGGATGGTGCATATAAAAGATCCCTTGCTGCTAATCGAAAAGAGTAGCTCATGAAGTGGCGACAGCAGGTTTCCTCTCTCAATATCTGTGTGGTCCTTAACCATATGTCTGACGCCATATAACCATAAATAAAATGTGTTGAGTGTGTTGTTAAATAAAACATTTCTTTCTTTCATCCAGATAAACAATGCATCACACTCACGGGACACTTAAAAGTTAACAAGTTAAAACGGAATTTTCATAATTAAATGTGTTGCATACCATAAACTGACTTGGTGTCACTATAAGAAATAATTTGTGATGAAAAATTCACGATCAATCTAAAAAGAGCAATCTAAGAGCACATTGATTAATAAATCATCGTCTTTTGGAAGGAAGGAAGGAAATGTTTTATTTAACGATGCACTCAACACATTTTATTTACAGTTATATGGTGTCAGACATATGGTTAAGGACCACACAGATATTGAGGGAAAAAACCTGCTGTCGCCACTTCATGGGCTACTCTTTTTGATTAGCAGCAAGGGATCTTTTATATGCACCATCCCACAGACAGGGTAGCACATACCACAGCCTTTGATATACCAGTTGTGGTGCACTGGTTGGAACGAGAAATAGCCCCATACCACAGCCTTTGATATACCAGTTGTGGTGCACTGGTTGGAACGAGAAATAGCCCAATGGGTCCACTGACGGGGATCGATCCCAAACCAACCACACATCAAGCGAGTGCTTTACCACTGGGCTACGTCATCATCTATTGGATGTCAAACATTTAATAATTCTTTTAAGTCTGCTACATTTTTCCATTAGCAGCAAGGAATCTTTTATATGCACCTTCCTAATCAGGACAGCACATACCATGGCCTGTGATATACCAGTCATGGGGCACTGGTTGGGACAGGAAAAACCCCCATCTGATAATGGGTCCACTGAGTGACTAATCTCTAATTCTTATACAAAAATGTAAAGTTGATATAAATGCAAAAGTTAACATTATTGCTGCCACTGGAAAAGTAAACACCTCTATCTCACCTTTTGACTTTGTCAAGGCCAGACAAACAGGATACAGTGATTAATGTTTACCTTATGAAATACAAGAGTGGATCTTGTAAGTGTTCCGAGACACTGACCCCGGTGACCCTGCTGTACCAGACTTGGTGATCGCCGACTGTGTGGATGGAATGAACTCGGCAGAGCAACACAGCTAACGAGCCAATGATGATGGGAAGGCCCTGTACAAGGAAGGAATGTTTTATTTAATGACACACTCAACACATTTTAATTACAGTTATATGGCATAGGACATATGGAAGGAAGGAAGGATATGTTTAATTTAACGATGCATTCAAAACATTTTAATTACCGTTATATGGCATAGGACATATGATTAAAGGCCACACAGATATTGAGAGGAAACCTGCTGCCTCCATGCAATGGGCTATTCTTTCAGATTAGCAGCAAGGGATCTTTTATATGCAATATCCCACATACAGGACAGTACATACCACTGCCTTTGTTACTACAATGATAAAAAGCCCAAATGAGCCCACAGATAGGGATCATTCTTAGACTAACCATGCATCAGATGAGCACTCTACCTTGACACTGGAAATTGGAAATACCACTAAAACCACAAATTATTCTTGGCCAATAAAAAACAGAAAAGGGAGAGGATGAAATCTAAGATTTATTTTATAATGACCTACGGGGGGGGGGGTTTGTTTACTTTTCTAGACAAGTTATATACATGATTAATGTTGAAGGTATTTATGTTTGAATCAAACTTTTCAGTGATGCGACTACAGTAACCCAACAAAGTAATTTGTATGTGTGCAAGTGTAACAATTTACATCTTCATTGTGTTGTGTGTGTGTGTGTGTGTGTTAGTGTTAGTGTGTGAATGTGTATGTATGTGTGCGTGTGTATGTGTGCGTTTGAATGTGTGTGTATGTGTGAATGTGTGTGTATGTATGTGTGCGTGTGAATGTGTGTATGTATGTGTGTGTATGTGTGTGTGTGTATGTATGTACATGTATGTTTGTGTGTGTGTGTGTGTGTTTGGATATGTTACTACTGTACCTTTCACTGGCTTACCTCTTTCCCCTGTACATGTGGTATTGCTTCAAACTGACAACTGCCTTCACCAGGGTTATTAGCAAAGTGCATTGCATGCCGAACCTTCAAGTTTAACACAACATAGTTGATAATATTTCATTAGAATAGCTTATACCCTGCCAATGGTTTGGTTTGGTTTTTAAATAAAATAAAGTACACTATAAAAAATGTTAAAAGATCAGTGTTTTAGACATATATAGACTATGACATCTTTTTCTGCTAAAATACAATGTTTACAATAATTTTTGAAATAGCCTTAAATAAAATAAAAAATTATGTAAGCATGTAAGCATTTTTAAGCTACCAGTATATATGTCTTTTTTCTTTATTCTATAAAATAATCGATACTAATAGTAATACATATAATAATAAAAATAAAAACATGTTGGCTTGGATTATAGTAAATAAATTGGCTTTATCTGCATAAAAGAAATTCCAACATAACTGGCATATTATAAAAATAAATATTTTGTGCCTCCTAATCAATTAAATTTCTGGAAAGCCCTTACAATACCTGATTGTTAGCTAAGACATGAAGAGCGAACTGGTCCACAGATTGCAGAAGATCATGCATACTGCTGAAATACAAATTGAGAGATGTGACAGCTTACAATTGGCATTTCTAAACACAAGAATCAAACTAAGAATACAAAGACATATTTGAACATTTAGGTTTGCTGCAGCCCATATATTTGTATGTCGCCCTATAACATGTAAAAGTCATGTTCAAGTCTCCCCCCACCCAATACCAAAATATAAAATCCTGGCTAAATATTGCAAAATTATTTCAACATTTAGTATTTGACTAGTCATATTTTGTTTAAATTAGCCCTTTTTTGTTTTTTTAAGGAAATTCTCTACATAACTGAAAATTTACTTTTAAAAATCCCATTGTTAGCCCTGAAGCATGTTATAATTTTATTTTAAAACACAAAAAAGAAAACAGAAATTAAATTGAGTTGGGATGTTTACATATGTCAATAAAACTACAGCATATGTATATTTTATGACTCATTTAAACAAAGAAAAGGAAAATCTGTTTAATAACATCTTAGTACATTTCTTAAGCTGTGGCAATTTAATGTCAAGCATCTAATTATTTCAACTCTTTTGGCCAATTTCTTAATATCAAAAAGAAAAGAAAAGACATCTACGTTTGTAATGCAGAATGAGACAATGGGTAGGAAAATGAGATCCTGACTCCATAGTGTATGTATGCTACAAATCTGAGACTTTTTAACACACCCCTACCCATGAAATTACCTCAGTACATTTCATCACTATCCCCAGCCTCACAAACATAAATATCCACTACACTGTATTTTGGATTTAATTAGGAACTGAAATCATGAACATTTTACAGCATGAAATTTAAGACATACCGTATACAAATTAGCAGAATTTTAAGTATACTAATAAAATGTTTTAAGCTTCAGTTTTAAACTATCATTCAACAGGAAGGAAGGAAATGTTTTATTTAACAACGCACTCAACACATTTTATTTACGGTTATATGGCGTCGGACATATGGTTAAGGACCACACAGATATTGAGAGAGGAAACCCGCTGTCGCCACTTCATGGGACACTTTTTTTCGATTAGCATCAAGGGATCTTTTATATGCACCATCCCATAGACAGGATAGCACATACATTGGCCTTTGATATACCAGTTGTGGTGCACTGGCTGGAGCTAGAAATAGCCCAATGGGCCCACAGACAAGGACTGATCCCAAACTGACCCGCATCAAGCGAACGCTTTACCACTAGGCTACGTCTCGCCCCTGATTATCATTCAACAGGTCTTATGTTATAACACTGGTACATTTTGGAAAAAATATGCACTCTGTTAGTGACCCCACCCTTCTCCATCTCCCTTGTATGATCTTCGGACATAATACCAGAACACCACTCCACCCCTCTGTGCATACATTTGTATGGACAATCCCTACCTGTGTATGTAAAGACAGATACCTGTGTTTGTAAAGACAGAATGAAACAATGGGTGGAAAAAAAGAAACACTAGTAAAAGAGCTGCATGTAATGCCTCGTTTTTTCCACATCTTCTTATCTTTGTCAAACACTGCTGCGGTCACCACTACCACTGTAAACAGAATAGAAATGTATAAAATTATACACATGTAAATTTTATATGTATTTATAGTAACAAGATGCATTCACAATACATCACCCCTACACTAGTAATTCATAATACATCACCCCTAGTCTATGCCTAATCATAGCAACATATTATCTAATCATCTCACACAAGAGAATGATCCATTTCAAAAAAATAAATAACATTACTAAAATAGTTACAATGGAGTGTAATTTCGGAAAGATTGTTATGGAAAATTATTTATAACAATTTCTTCTTTTAACACATCATGTTACATTTTGGTTACAGGAACCTGAGAGCATAACAAATTAAAGATGCTTAAAACTAATAACAACTGTTTGTTTGGGTTTTTTTTTTAATTAAAGCATTTAGAACTGATAATCCCTATAATATTCATTCCATTATTCATTGTTTTGGATAAAATCTCCAATTTAGGCAACATAAAAATGCTGCCTTAACTTTCCTAGCTTAGTCACAAGATGCTCGATAACAGAATTTCCTCTGAATTTAGTTGTCTATTGATGATAATTCAAGTTTTAGCAACTGGTACTGGTAAGTTTACTTCTTTACATCTTCAGGTAGTATTTAAAGTATGTTTCTTGATTATCATTAACCTAAATCACTACATTGATCATAAAAATATGATAATCTAATTTGCTTCCAAACAGTGTTGTTTTTTTTTAAACAATATTTATTAACGTTTAATGTTTGGGATTGACCAACAGGCAATGCCTATATTACGGTCTCTCCCTACATTTTACAAATACAATTTTTACAAAACATAGCAGACAAAACAATAGTTGTGAGAAAAACAATCACACACAACGCACAAGAAATGAACAGAAACAGGAGGACAGATAGACAGAAAGAGAGAGAGAGAGAGAGAATGAATGAGTGAGAATTGTCAGATAATGTCAAAGCATTTGCTTGCAACAATAAACTGTTGAACCATTTTAAACATGTCAACGTTTTCTTGATCATCAAAATTTGGATTTCCAAGTAAAAGCACTTTGTAATTTAAATTTGAGTAAGCAAATAGAAATTGAGCACGTTGTCCGTCATAGTTTGGGCAATGGAGTAAGAAATGTTCAGAATTCTCAATTGGATGACCACAGGCACAGATTGGAGTATCCGATATAAAATGTGTAAATTTGTGTCCATTTAGGTCGCTAATATTTAGACGAAGACGACAGTGTAATATCTCTGGTCTTCTCTCACACGTGTAAAAATAAAATGGAGTTTTAGTTTTGTTTGCATATAAGTGTTTTTTAAAGCAACTTATGGATAAAGAATTTCTAGTATTTATTGGTAGTTTGTTCCATAATTTAACTCCTGAAGGGAAGAACGAATCAGAAAATAGTTTTGTTCGGCTTCTAAATCCCTGCCAGTGATCAGCATCACACAACGGGTAGCGAGAATGTTCTGATACTGTTTTGGGCAATTTTTGGGATAGGTAAGCCGGAGTCATACCTTTACAAAGTCGATACATCATACATAATTTGTGTTGAAGTGAACAGTATATGATCTCTCTGTGTAGCACAAACCTTGCTGAGGGACTTTCCTCATTACTGCATGTAAATTTTGCACTATGTCTTTGTCTTCAAGTTTGCTGGTTGTGAACAGTTCGGGAAAATTAGGCACTAAAATGAAACAATTCACATTATAAATAGTTTCAAGGAGAAAGGAAATGAAAAGTTAAAGTTTGTTTTGTTTAATAACACCATTAGAGCACTTGATTTATCAATCATCGGCTATGGATGTCAAACATTTGATCATTGTGATTCAAATTCAAAGGGTACCCACTATATATTTCCATTATCAGCAAGGGATCCCAGAAAATATTTTGAGAGCATGTAATAAAAATAAGTGCACCTTGGACTACTGGTATATTAAAGGCTGTGGTATGTACTATCCTGTCTGTGGGATGGTGCATATAACGGATCCTTTGGTACTAATGGAAAAATGTAGTAGGTTTCCTCTCTAAGACCATATGTCAAAATTACCATGTTTGATTTCTAACAGCTGATGATTAATGAATCAATGTGCTCTAGTGGGCATTGTTTATAAAAAAAAAAACAAAAAAATAAAAAACCTTTAAACCATAACAACTTGCTAGAACCTATACAGATTTTATCTTCTCATGATGTCCCAATAAGAGGAGGACTAATGATTTTTCTTGGAGACTACTCCCCTAAATCAGTGGAAATATTTTTAATTTCTACCCTGGGTTGCAGACAAGACAGCATGTACCATTGTCCTTGACATATATACATAATACACGAGTCATGGGGCACTGGATGAGATGAGGAAAAACAGTCACAGAATAGGTCCACCTAGGGGATTTCATCCTTCAACCCACCACCTCATGTGAACACTGCCAACTGAGCTAGAACCCATTATGATTCTCCCTTCCCCAACTGTCTGGTTTTGCCCTTGAGCAAGTATTTATCAAAAATAATTTGTCACCACTGTTGTAAAATATATTTTATTCTCAACCCTTTGATCATTTCAATGAAATTACCTTCAGATGAGTGATGCCGAATAAAGTTAAGTGGCAAAGGACATGTAGTAGGGATTACCAAACTGCTGCCAGCAACCCAGCCATGTTTTAGCCCGACCCCAACACTGTCACCAGTTAATTTATGTAATAAACGTCTAGCCGAGTTTAAATATATATGTGCAATCGTCATTATATTAAGGAGAATTATTAATTAATTTTAAAACTATTATTTCTTAAACTTCAAAACAATAAACCCCATTTCCACAAACTGGTTTTGTGTACCAATTTCTCAATTTGATACGTTTTATTTGTACGTTATTTTGATACGTGCTCGATAATGATAGAAAACCAGTTGATTACTTTGGGGATTCCGTACACTGAATTTCATTAGAGACTACGCTTTGGCTATAATTACATGGTATTAGTCTAGGAAATCCCCATATTTTAGGAAATTCCCAGATTTTTCTTCAAACATTGATAACAAAACATGAATGCTCTACATCAGTATATCAGTTCTGCAATGTCCTCATCTGTTTTGTATAAATGTACCCACCAACGCAGTTTTATATTTTTAAATATTAAAAACCAAACTGCAGTTTCGAAATTATTTTCTACATCGAGATGTCATCAAAAAATTATTCCAAAAAATCTGAAAGGTATGAAGAAAAGTTCACAAATGTGGCTGAAACGACAGTTAAACGATCCATATGTAGAAAAAGCAAAGATGGAACACCTTCGATGTCGCAGTGCTTTTAAATTACTGGAAATTGAAGACAAGCACAAACTGTTCAAGCCAGGAGACATCGTAATAGACTGTGGAGCGGCACCAGGGTCTTGGTCACAAGTTGCAGTGGAGAGAGTAAATGCCACAAGAACAGGTAAACGGGGGAAAAGTGTGTGTGGGGGGGGGGGGGGGGGAGCATATATATGAAAATGACAGTATATCTTGGGTGGGGAAGGGGCATCGACATATTAATTTGATTTTTGGGGGGGGGGGGGGGGCACCCCTCTTTTCCTACCTCCTGCCCTCCGCTTATTAATATTGATATCACATATATTGATAACACATATCAATATCAATAAGGGGAGGGCTGGAGGTGACTCAAGCTACTTCCAACGGTACTGCATGGGTATATAATGAAAATCCCATGATGCAGTTTAGTACAGTGAACCCCAACTAAACTGGACACCCATTTGAACAAGTCAAAACTATCTTTTTAAAGGGACAGACCCTAGTTTCAACCCATGAACATTAACACTAAGTTTAGTTAATCTACAAACTTGTAACACATTTGGATAAAGTTACAATTGAGTAAAACATGAGTCTGCGACTTTGAAATGGTGAAATACCATCTAAAATAGACTAAAACTCGACTCCATAACTGTTACTTCTCAGACGCACGTGTGTTTTTAAAAATATGAGAAACGTATTTTGTGATATTAAAAACACCAGAATGACCAAAAACACTTCAAATGTACGGAAATTAATAATCTAAACCATAAAATGTAAGTAAAGTATGATTTCAGTTATCAAAAAATGCCCATAATAGTAAAAAATATGCCTTAGTGTTTAAAAAGTAGGGTATGTCCCTTTGATCATGAAAAATTACCTGTTTTGAAGGAATTCTGGATGACTTTAGTACAATGTGACTTTAAGGAATTCATCGTTGTTTTATATAAAATTGGGAATTTTAGTTCAGCTTCTTAAATACAATTTACAGTAGCCTACAGTATTTTCAAATAATTGGTTTTCACTTTAATTCAAAATGAGTTTCAAATACAGAATATTTAAGTGTCCCCAAATTGATAACAGTTTCTAGTGTGCCAGGTATGTACAGTGAAACCACTCTAAACCAGACACCCTTTGTACCAAGTAAAATGAGTGGTTTTAACAGGTATCTAGTTTATAGATAATAGAGGTCAAGTTATGTACTGATTTTTGAAAAAGGACCGTGAAAAATGTCCAGTTTTAGGGGAATTCCAGTTACAAAGGGTATTGTTTTGAGAGGTCTCACTGTATTAGAATAAAAGCAAACTTTGGAATTGTGACATTCAGGTAGGACATTTTGACTAAAGTTAGATCTTACACTGGAAAATATTTTGTTTTAGCCAATTTGTAGACGATATTTCTTTGAAAATTTCCGGCCTTGGTGGCGTCATGGTTAGGCCATCAGTCTACAGGCTGGTAGGTACTGGGTTTGGATCCCAGTCGAGGTGTGGGATTTTTAATCCAGATACCAATTCCAAACCCTGGGTGAGTGGTCTGCAAGGCTCAATGGGTAGGTGTAAACCACTTGCACCGACCAGTGATCCATAACTGGTTCAACAAAGGCCATGGATTTGGGCTATCCTGCCTGTGGGAAACGCAAATAAAAGATCTCTTGCTGCCTGTCATAAAAGAGTAGCCTATGTGGCAACAGCGGGTTTCCTCTAAAAAACAGTGTCATAATGACCATATGTTTGATGTCCAATAGCCAATGATAAGATAAAAAATCAATGTGCTCTAATGGTGTCATTAAATAAAACATTTTTTTTTTTTTTTCAAAATTATTGAAAAGTGGCTCCCGGTAATTTAAACAAAATTTTATTAGTCAAATACTAAATGCTATAGCCACTTGATATAAAATTTAGCAACTAGCTATTTTGACAATAGGCAGGGCAAGCCTTGTAAAATTGGAAATAAATTAATAAAAATTAACTTGTTTGATTTCATTGTTTAACACTACATTTTGTTGTTGTTATTTTTAGATTTAAACAGCCCACAGGGTGTGGTGATCAGCATAGACTTGGACTATATTGCACCACTGGTGGGTGCCAACATTCTTGACAAGTCTGACTTCACTCATGAAAACACTCAGAATGAAGTACTTCATATTCTTGATGGAAGAAAAGCAGACATTGTACTGAGCGATATGGCACCCAAAGCCAGTGGCGTCAAATTCATGGACCACGATCTTATAATTGGGTTGTGTTTCTCAGTGTTGAAGTTCAGTGTCGGTGTGTTGAAAGAAGGTGGAATAGTCTTGTGCAAGTTGTGGCAGGGAAGCGACCAGACGAAGCTGGAGGGCGTCATGGAAAATATGTTCAACAAAACACGAGTGATCAAACCACCAGCCAGTCGTTCCCAGTCTGCAGAGGTCTTCTTGTTAGGACAAGGTTTCCGTGGAATAAAGCAACCAAATTAAACTGTTGTTAGTACCCTACCGTTTCAACTGTCGGTCCGTCTGCCCCACATATAGTTTTCGGACGTTTCATTCACATAGCCTCGAGATATTGAGCTGAAATTTGTGTATTGCTTTATCATGTACGGTTAGATATCAAGTTTGTCTTTCGTGGTATTTTACCCATTTTTGACAGAGCTCGGGTCCTTGAACTTAGGAGATATGAAAATGTTTTCCAGACATTTTTTTCACAAAGCCTCAAGATACTGAGCTGAAATTTTGTGTCTAGCTTTACCATGTACTATTACTAATCAAGTTGGGACTTTCATGGCTTTTTACCAATTTTTCACAGAATCATGGCCATTGAATTTAGGAGATGATCAACTGCGATGATCCAGTATTAAGCGAAGGCACAGATTAAAATAAAATTGTGAGTCAATATAAAAGGAACCCCACCCTGTCTCCCGACAGTGACCATATAAACAACAAGAATATAGCATGTAAAGATATAAGTTTATTTTAAAATTATTCACAATTTGACATGTATTATGCTTATTAAGCAGTAGGGCCTCCACGAGCCCAAAATATTGGACTGAGTACTCGAGTTCGATGACTGTCACTTTTCGCACCCTTGTTTTGGCTTTGTACACAATAAATATAGCATATTTTACCGTAATTTCATTTGAAATCCACATTTCGTAAAAGGTACAATTTTTTAATCACAAGATTTTTTTCAAACACATTCAGGTGTAGGTAGTAAGGTTCAAACAAAAACATTTCAACAGCAATTTTGCAGTGGAATTTTTCAACATTCTTAAAACAGAAACTTCATGTACCCAGTTTATGGTTATTGTAAGATGCAAAGTGACGTCATTGGAATATGGATGTCATTCAAATTCAAAATTAGCTATATTATTACAATGCTTCACCATATTAAAATAAAAACTGGTCTACTAACCTTGACCCCTGTCAAAATTCTATAACAAGCAGATAATGCTGTTTACAGGTCGGTATTTTTTTATTTTTCATAATTCTGGACAAATTATTAATTTTAAGTTTTAAAAGATGAAAGAGAAATAAAAAGTACCTTTTGTCAAATATATCCTATCAAAACATTACTGTTGGATATGTTTTATTCATTGTGTACAAAGCCAAAACAAGGGTCCAAAAAATAACTGTCATTGACCTTAGACATTGTATTGCATTTAGAAACTGGTTGATATGTTTAGTGTTGTCGCGGACGGACGGCCAGTTTGAAAAGAGAAACTAGCACATGATCATATAATTATTATGTAACTTATACTGTTGATTATTTACTGCTGAAATCATTGTCCTACATTGTCCATTGCATTATAGGTGATCACTGTATTCCACCTTGTACGGGTACTCGAATCTTGCTAGACTCGGCCCGTGCCCAAGTACTCGTAAAGACCCCATTAAGCACACAGTCATATTGCTTGGAATCAGATCTATATAAAAGAAATTCTGTAACAACACAGATCTATAGGTGTTGGAGAACATTTTTGTTGGTAATTACATTTCAAATATTCACACTTTCAAGCTAAGCATACTAGATACTTGTATATTCAAGCCCAACATGTCAAATATTCCCACATTAAACATAACATATCTATGTTCAAGCCAAGCATGTCAAATATCCCCACATTAAACATACCGTATCTACGTTCAAGTCAAGCATGTCAAATATCCACACATTAAACATACCGTATCTTCGTTCAAGTAAAGCATGTCAAATATCCACACATTAAACATACCGTATCTTCGTTCAAGTAAAGCATGTCAAATATCCACACATTAAACATACCGTATCTTTGTTCAAGCCAAGCATGTCAAATATTCACACATTAAACATACCGTATCTACGTTCAACCCAAGCATGTCAAATATCCACACATTAAACATACCGTATCTTTGTTCAAGCCAAGCATGTCAAATATTCACACATTAAACATACCGTATCTACGTTCAACCCAAGCATGTTAAATATCCACACATTAAACATACCGTATCTTTGTTCAAGCCAAGCATGTCAAATATTCACACATTAAACATACCGTATCTACGTTCAAGCCAAGCATGTCAAATATCCACACATTAAACATACCGTATCTACGTTCAAGTCAAGCATGTCAAATATCCACACATTAAACATACCGTATCTACGTTCAAGTCAAGCATGTCAAATATCCACACATTAAACATACCGTATCTACGTTCAAGCCAAGCATGTCAAATATCCACACATTAAACATACCGTATCTACGTTCAAGCCAAGCATGTCAAATATTCACACATTAAACATACCGTATCTTTGTTCAAGCCAAGCATGTCAAATATCCACACATTAAACATACCGTATCTACGTTCAACCCAAGCATGTCAAATATTCACACATTAAACATACCGTATCTACGTTCAAGTCAAGCATGTCAAATATCCACACATTAAACATACCGTATCTATGTTCAACCCAAGCATGTCAAAATCCACACATTAAAAATATCCACACATCAAATATCCACACATTAAACATACCGTATCTACGTTCAAGTCAAGCATGTCAAATATTCACACATTAAACATACTGTATCTATGTTCAACCCAAGCATGTCAAATATCCACACATTAAACATACTGTATCTTCATTCAAGTAAAGCATGTCAAATATCCACACATTAAACATACTGTATCTTCATTCAAGTAAAGCATGTCAAATATCCACACATTAAACATACTGTATCTTCATTCAAGTAAAGCATGTCAAATATCCACACATTAAACATACCGTATCTATGTTCAAGTCAAGCATGTCAAATATCCACACATTAAACATACCGTATCTTCATTCAAGTCAAGCATGTCAAATATCCACACATTAAACATACTGTATCTTCATTCAAGTAAAGCATGTCAAATATCCACACATTAAACATACTGTATCTTCATTCAAGTAAAGCATGTCAAATATCCACACATTAAACATACCGTATCTTCATTCAAGTAAAGCATGTCAAATATCCACACATTAAACATACCCCCGGTGAGGCTAAAACAATTTTTTTATTGTGCATTGAACAATACAATTTGATTTATATTCCCCACAACCAAGGATTGCTAAAAATTATCTACAAGATATGCATCTTAGATTTATTGTGAAAAAACACCCAAACCCAATCCATTCACCATTAACCCACATCTAGACGACTGGGATGTGTGCCCAGATAATGTGCTCAATCTTAATTGGATATGTGCATGAAAATAAATCAAAATGACATAGAAAATGGACATACAATAAAAAGTAGGGTCAGGGCTTGCGCTGTCGGTAACCAAATTAGCCATTGGCTAATTAAAAAAAAAAATCGCTAATAAAATTTGCAAGTGGCTAAAATTTTGGCTAAGCCATTTTCTGTCTTCTGAAATGGTTACATAATCTATCCGATACCTCAAAGATAATAATAATACCAAATATTCAATTAGCGTAATAGTGATCTCGCAACCGATAACGAGAAACGGTGTCATCAAAGAATACAGCTTATTTTAATTATTTTAATAATCACGGTTATTAATTTTAAAGGCATGCATTGAACATGTATGACAGCAATGTCTGGAAGATCTGTAACTTAAAATTTATACAATTTTTTTTAAATAAATGGAGTATACTGTGAAGTCGGCATTCTTAACCTAGGTATTTTGCAAGCAGAAATCACAACAAAAATTTAACATGATGCTGAAATCAACAGCAAGAACATGGCACATATTATGAAATTGTTTGGGGTGGGGAATTGATGGGTTACTTGGAACAAAAAAGCCCCCCAAAAAGCAATTCAAACTAACATAAAGATAGCTATTTAAAGAAAAAATGACCTCTATATTAAATAAAAAGCTCTGAAATTTTTATTTGGGAAAAAAAGGAAGAGAAAACAACACCCTCCATAAACATCCACCCACCCCCATATTTCTGTATGTTTGTTAATTTAATGTCATAGGCCTTAGAAGTGTGTGTGTGTGTGTGTGTGTGTGTGTGTGTACGAGATTCTGGCTTCCAACCCTGAAGATAATGCATCACCCCACCCCCACTGAAAAATTGAAGTAATATATTAACTGCCCCTACCCCCATTGACATTTTGTTATTCAGATTTATTCCAGTTTGTATATAATTAGCTACAGGTATTTTTGATCCAGGGTGAGCCCTGAGGGTCAGCTTCTAACTACAGATAAAAATATTTTGACAGACATTTTGGACGCTTAAAAAATTGGCTTGCTAAAGTGTTACAATACAACTTTAACAGGTAACAACCTCCCCTGATCAAACCTACCCTGTCAACCCCTCCCTTACAAATATTAATTGTTACTTCCCAACTACTTTATTTGGCGTTAATTTAAAGATACTATTCAAAGTTGCAACCACTTTAGATTTACATATCTTTGAGAATATGGTTCCTGTTCTCAATAGGAACTCTGGTTAGATCATCAGAACATTATTGCAGATCTGCTCTAAGAACAGGCATGATTATAACAAACTTATTGCAGACTTATAAAACGGCTGCAATAAGTCTGCTCTATTTCAGTACAAGCTTGTGGCACAAGAATAGAATATAGTCACGATAAAAAATTAAATACATAAATATGCTTATGTGAGATCAACTTGCATGTATATTTACAGAACATCTGTAGAACAATTGATATAAATCTGTGGTTAATTTGTCCTTTGTCAAGGACTTCAAACTTCAAAATATTAACAGAATATATATATTTAATATATAGTATTATATATCAGTAAATATTTGTCCACTGTCAATAATTTCATATGAAATAATCAGAGGTTTGGCAGTGGTAGTGGAATACAGCTATTATAAATATGTGTCAAATTTTTTGCTTTTTAGGATTTCATTCTAAAATGCATTCAGTAGAGGTAATGTGTTTACACCCTCAGTACAAATGTGAAAAAACCCCGTATGTGGATTTTCCTGCTATTTGTATTTAGATGTTTTATATGATTTTTTAGAGAGCTTTTAATATATGCATTGCCTATTGAACAATCCTTTCCTATATTATATATAGGTCTTTGTGTCCATATTTCAATAAACAAATCATTTGTTGTTGAAAACACCATAAATATTTTGTGTTAATAATAAATATGGTTTAAATCAACAGTGACACATTTAGATCGGCCCACTGTTAATCTGCTGCCAGCTGTGCAGCTGAATTAACACAAGATAATCAACATTCCGTGTGCACTCGATCAGGAAACACTTGTTAACACCCTGCATCCATTTTTCTATAAGATGCTTTCTTGGGAACTTTTGATTATTGGGTAACACACATAAGCATACAAGACATGGGGGGCGGGTGCAAAACCTCAAATTTGGGCAAAATGTATTACAATATTCAGGCAAAATGTGCTAACCTGAGACCTTTTTACCATATATTTTCATCATTCTACGCTCAAATTTAGTTGTAATCACGTAAAAATGCGTAGTGATTTGTTTGTAACCTGATATAGCTGTTTGGTAGTATTGCTAATATGAATAAATGTTGTTATCCAAATTTGGTAATTTTTATGTACTTCGGGCAAAAACCAGCGTTCGCCCTCTACAAAAATGGGAGCCCGTAATATGGTAACACACATCTGCCCAATTTGG
This sequence comes from Gigantopelta aegis, assembly GCF_016097555.1. NCBI lineage: Eukaryota > Metazoa > Mollusca > Gastropoda > Neomphalida > Peltospiridae > Gigantopelta > Gigantopelta aegis. The sequence continues at coordinate 66,566,808 of NC_054706.1, forward strand.
ATTCCTGTAAGCTCATCAGACACCAGCTGTAGCTTGTTGTACTGCGAGGTTACCCAGTGTAGAATACAAGCACTGACACTATAAATGTCACTGGAGTATCTCCGAATCATTGACCAGTACCGGTACATGTGTCCCTCTGGCCACTACAGTCACTTTCACACATGGAGAGGAAAAGCTGTATTCTTTTGGATAATTGGCTATAGTCTGCAATAAAAAAAATACATGTATATAAAAAAAAAAAAAAAACTGGTGAAAAAATGTGTCCTTTCCAAGAATGATTAACAGACAATATTTCAATAATAATAATCCATGGGGGCAGATGTTGGAAGTCACATCCCTTCAAAGTTTCCCCAAAACCTAGTATGTGTGTGCATGCATGCATCCATATGTGTATATGAGTTAGCTGGCTGAATGTTTCTGGGAAGGTCTGCCATAATATATATATAATGTATATTAACATATTTATAGTCCGTCCCACAGGGATCGCATTTTTTTCATACTATGTAATTTACTACAAGTTATTTATTTCTGAGCCTATTGATTTGTAAATTGCACACACAAATTATATTTGTTTGTTATTTCCAAAACACTTTTAGTTTCCTTCTTACGTCAAACCAAACTGAAATTATAACATTTTGATAGAATGATGGGACGGACTATAAAATACTTTTTCAAGTTGCACCTCCACTCTAAACAAAATCCTACATCTGTTCTTAAATAATAATATTTTTATACACATTAAATAACAGCTGGCGTAAATGAAAATGGAAACTTGTCGCATATCTGTTTGGGTTTTTAATTGGTGGGTGTATATAACATTATATTAAAATAAAATTTTATTTGTATTTTGTTGGGTACACAATAATATATTAATCTATATAGTCAGTCAGTCTTAGTCAGTCAGTCAGTCAGTCTCTGTCTCTGTCTCTGTGTGTGTGTCTGTCTGTCTCTCCCTCTCACATATTCTCCTCTGCGCTTGCTCACTCTCTATTTCTCTTGGAAAATCATGTCATGCCATTATCAACCACCAAAACTGCAGAACACAGACACACATACCTCATCTATTATTTGTAATCCTTCAAACTCTTGTGACATTTCTTCAATGAAAGATGGCGAACATAAAATCTGCAAAAACATGTACGATTTGTTAACTTTACTAATTGTTTTATGTAATTTGTTAGAAAGCATTTAAGATCAAATTATTCACAATAAAAATATTAAAACTTGAAGATAAAATGACTTTTAAACAAATTTTTTGAATGGTTTTGAAATGGTTATCTGTTAGGACCAAAATCTGGAATTTTGGAAACAAAGTAAATAAAGTTTGTTTTGTTTAACGACACAACTAGAGCACATTGATTTAATAATCATCGGCTACTGAATGTCAAACATTTGGTAATTTTGACATTTAGTCTTAGAGAGGAAACCCACTACATTTTTCCATTAATAGCATTAGATCTTTGATATGCATTATCCCACATACAAGATAGCACATACCACAGTCTTTGATATACCAGTTGTTGTGCATTGGCTTCAACGAGAAATAACCCAATGGTCCCACTGACGGGAATTGATCCCACACTGACCGCACATCGAGTGAGCACTTTACCACTGAGCTATGTTCCACCCCTGCAGTACCGAATATAAGCCCCTTCCAAAAAGCAAGTGGCACTGAAAATTCTCAAATTGAGTGGTATCAAATTGTTGTTTTATTAAAGAATTTGCTGCATAGTAAGATGTTTTTGACTAACATGATTTTGTAACAACTAAATTATTATTTTTTGCTTTAGAATATCGGTATCTGTATATTCAGTGTGTTTCTGGTCATCCTAATATTTGTATGTAGCCTAGGAAATAAAATGGAAGTTTGATCTAGTGGTGCAAACACTAGGACGACCAGAAACATATTTAATATACAACCACTAATATTTTATTTAGAAAAATATATTTAATATGTAAATATAGTCATTAAAAAGTCTCTAATGATCAACATCATCTAAACAATTGCCAAGAATTCAGAATAGTCTCTTTAATGTTCACCTGAATATACGTCCCTTGGGCCACCATCGGATTGGCATCATCCACCATTAAAGTGACGTCTGCACTGGACTGGGCTGGAATGAAGTGAATCGCTTCTTTTTCTGCATTGTGGAATATAAAGTACTGACCTTTTTTTAATCTTGCTCTGAAAAAACAACAACCCCAGTATGCAAGGCTCAAATTTTATACTGTGGAGTGGATTCAATGTTTGCTTTTCAGATTTCAAGACAAGGTGTTCTAGAAATAAATCTCAAAATTTAACTAGTAGTTAGGGTCTCCACGAGTATGTGGGCACGGGTCGAGTCTAGCAAGATTCATGTCCGTTCACTGGACTTGAGTACCCGTGCAAGGAAGAGCACTCTCAGTTAATTATATTTTTTAAGTCACTTGGCCATTTGCTCGCAGCTAGAATTAAGATGCATAACGCTATTTTACTTTATTCTTTAGTCTCATTATCATCCAGTGTAAGTGTTGGGAACTCGGGTCCGGGTCGAGTTGGACCCTCGTAGTACTTGTAGTTGAACTTTAACAGTAATCTTGAAGACTCGAGTCCATATGTAAGATAGTTGCTTTTAAAAATGAAGTATTCTTGATATATCTGCAACACTATCAAAATTATAATGGAAAGCAAATGTTGCTTGTATTGTTGATTATCAGACAGCATTTTGAGTGATATTTGCTGTCTGGGCCCCGTGCTTATAAAACGTTTTAGAGTCCAAACGTAATCTTTAATGACATCCATATAATTTGACACTAAAGCGCCAGACTATTCGACTCTAAACATTCTATAAGCAGGCCTGCTCCTCAGTTTTGAGCTTTAACTATGTAACATTATACTCTCTTGAAATGTTTCTCATTTTGTGTAACATGGTCCATCTTTTTAGTGGATAGTGAGCATATGCATAAAAAAAAGTCTACACATTTTTATATATTTCACTAAAATCTAAAATTCCAGACAAAGTTAGTCTTTTCATCTCTATTATGAGAACACTAATTTGAGCTTTTATAAATATTAGGATAATCAAGAAATTAATATTTTAAGCAAGAACTATATTACTTCATTCAGATGTACAGTTGTATGTACATAGGACTATAGGACTGTAAGGATTAGAGATTATACACAAATGTTCACTTTAATCCATCCCCTGAGAGTACTGCTAATGCAATTTATGTTCCCTACCTTGTTAAAAAAATTTTCCTATCACATAAGTTCATGCAACATAACTCTGTCAAAAATGGACAAATCGCCAAGAAAGTCAAACCATATCTGTAATCCTACATGAAAAAGCTACACACAAAGTTTTAGCTCAATATCTTAAGACATTGGGTAAAAAAGTAGATGTGGGATAAACAGATGTACAAAACCTATAGTCCACTCTAGTTGGACTGGCAGGGGACTAAAAGAAATACAGGCCATAGGATTTCAAATTTCATGGGAAACACTTTTTCAGTTCCATTTCTTGTGATCATTGGAACCCATCGGAAACTGTTTTTAAAAAATAATTATATATATATACAGTCAAACCTGTCCTAGCGACTACCTGTATTCAGCGGTCACCTGCCTTAAGCGGCCACTTTTTTCCCTCACAAACGATTTATAACGTAAATGCACCTGTAATAAGCAGTCACCTGTCTAACGCGGCCAGTGACCACCAAAAAATCGGATCCCAAATCGCTAAAATATCTGTTTTAAGCAGCCACAGTAAATGTTTACTATTATATAAAAGGGATATTTAACAACAGCGATAAGGTGCCGCAAATAACCGATCTTCACACCTTCAGGAATACTAGTACCGACATCTCTACTGTGTATCAATTAAGAAAGTATGACTCTGGAAAGCATCTAAATGCCTATGGGCAGTCTACGCTTGACATTTGTAGATTCACTTACTATGACAATACACCGCATGAACTAGAAATTAAATAATTAAATAGAAAGAGAAAACAAACTTGTTGAGAATGGTTAATTTAATACATTCCAGTTGCAGTTTTTCCTGAAGGAGGCGACATTTAAAAAGTTTATTTATAGTAAACTGAAGCACACATCCATTAATTAGCAGTATAGACGCTAAAACAAAAAAACAACAACATATGTTTTAAATACTATATGTCGCAACCTGTAATCAGTGGCCACCTGTCTTAAGCAGCCACTTTTATCTACTCCCTTATGTGACCGCTTAAGACAGGTTTGACTGTATATTAGTTTTCTTAAATTGTCGTATTCATATAAAAATCACGGGCAACAAATTTTCATTTCTTTGATTTTACCTACAGGCTACCGACACGATACCAGAAATAATTGTTTCTGTGAAATCAGAAGGCCTGATATGAAGGACCAACCATGCCCACTTAGTCCCAGTGAACAGTGGCGGATCCATTTAGGGGGGTCCCAGTGACATGAGGTGGGATGCCAAGGGATCTTTGGGGGAGGTTTGGAGGGGGATCGTAAAAAAAATGATCTACCTCTGGTGAATATCATCAATTGTAGAACAGGCCTAAAGTAAAGCTAGCAGAATAATTAAAAACTGTCTAAAAAGGACATTTCACCTGGCAACCAAAGGTAACAGTTCTGCCGCCTCGGCATCAAAGTAAAGATGAACAGCGTCCACAAGCTGTGGAGGAGGACTGATGTCTTCATTCTCCTTGTCCTCTCCTGGGACGCCTCCACTTGCTCCTTCCACATCACCAACAACAAGCTGCTGTGACGTTCTCACAGATTCCTCTGAGCTTGGTATTGAAGACAATTACAGAAACAAGTAAATGGCAGTCCCAATAAAGTTGAACTGACATAGTTTATAATTTTCTTTAATACCCATATGGTTAAAATTATCTTGGTACATAGAATGTCAAGAGGGATGAAACACTCTGTGACGTCATCGACTGGTTCACTACCACCTTTCAGGAACGTCAACCAAAAGAGTGATATAAATTAAAATCGATTATGAATAATAAATAAGATATTAAACTTACTATGATTTCGCTAAAGCTTGTGAAAACTGAAAATAATTTCCCTCGGGACATAAACATGATACGTAATGGAAGCTTGTTTAATATCTTATAAATATATTACAAGTCAATGTTCACTAATATGCAAATGACATAGTTTATAATTTTCTCTATATTACATTTCAATTTTCACTAATATATTTATGTGCAAATAACATAGTTTATAATTTTCTATATATTACAAGTCAATGTTCACTAATATATACTCTTCAAAAAAAGAAACGCAAAAGGGTACAAATGGGTTATAACTCCGATTTTATGTTTCCTACCGGTTCATGCTTTGTGAATATAAGGTCATTGCATGTCCCAAACACATTCCCACGGTTACATTCGATAAAACGCAGCTACTGTACAATAAAGTTCCAAAATGTGAATATTCGCAAAAACGCAGCCACGTGCAAACCATGTCACCACTGCACGTGCGTTGTCTGCACGTGCAACATGAACACCGACAGTATAAAAGTGCAGGGTGTTCGCTTGCCTGGCCTCTGTATCTGGCCGACAGTTGACAATCCAGGACATGCCACGTCTCAGTGAACCGCAGAGAAACAATGCCATCGGCCGACTAGACGCAGGCGAATCCAGAACGGCCGTTGCCAGGGCATTCCATGTGTCCCCAAGCACCATCTCCAGACTGTGGGACCGTTACCAGCAACATGGATCAACACGTGACCTCCCTAGATCCGGTCGACCACGGGTCACTACCCCCGGGCAGGACCGCTACATCCGGGTACGCCACCTTCGGGAACGATTGACTACTGCCACCTCCACAGCCGCAGCAATACCAGGTTTGCGCAGGATATCCGACCAGACCGTACGGAACCGCCTACGTGAGGTAGGAATTCGTGCCAGACGTCCAGTTCGAGGTGTCATCTTAACACCACAACACCGTCGACTCCGACTGCAGTGGTGCCAGATTCATCGACAATGGCCTCAACTGCGATGGAGACAGGTGTGGTTCAGTGACGAGTCCCGATTTCTGCTCCGACGTCATGATGGAAGATGTCGCGTGTAGACGTCGTGGTGAACGTTATGCGGCAAACTGCGTGCAGGAAGTGGACAGATTCGGCGGGGGTAGTGTCATGGTGTGGGCAGCCATCTCACACACTGGCAGAACTGACCTGGTCCACGTGCAGGGCAACCTGAATGCACAGGGCTACATTGACCAGATCCTCCGGCCACACATCGTTCCAGTTATGGCCAACGCCAACGCAGTGTTCCAACATGACAACGCCAGGCCTCACACAGCACGTCTCACAACGGCTTTCCTACAGAACAACAACATTAATGTCCTTCCTTGGCCATCGATATCACCGGATTTGAACCCAATTGAGCATCTATGGGACGAGTTGGACCGACGCCTCCGACAGCGACAACCACAGCCCCAGACCCTGCCCGAGCTGGCAGCAGCCTTGCAGGCCGAGTGGGCCACCATCCCCCGGGACGTCATCCGTACTCTGGTTGCTTCAATGGGCAGGCGGTGCCAGGCAGTTGTCAACACACGCGGAGGCCACACCCAGTATTGACTCCAGATGACCTTGACCTTGGTGGTGTGTCCTATCACTTACTCACAATGGACTAGAGTGAATTGTGAACAATCCTGCAACATTTGGTAATTATCGGACTCACCATTCAATAATTAAATCAATTCTCCAAATGTTACGACAATGTGGTTTTGCGTTTCTTCTTTTGAAGAGTATATTTATGTGCAAATGAAGGAAACTTTGATTGTTTTAGCAAATCCATTGTTGAGATGTTCGAACCAGTCCACTGTAATGGGGGGGGGGGGGGGGGGGGGGGGGGGGGGGGGGGGGGGGGGGGGGGGGGGGGGGGGGGGGGGGGGGGGGGGGGGGGGGGGGGGGGGGCAAGTGCCATAAGTTGGAGGTCTGGTTAAGTTGAAAAACAATTATATATTTGAAATATTTAAGTTGATACGCTTTAACATGAATAACAAAGTAAAAGGTTTTTTTTCATTAATGACACTACTAGAGCACATTGATTGACTACTAGATGTCAAATATTTGGTAATCTTTACATAGTCTTAGAGAGGAAACCTGTTACATTTTTCCATTAGTAGTAAGGGATCTAATATATGCACCATCTTGGTACTGGAACGAGAAATAGCCCAATGGTCCCATTGACAAGAATCGATCCTAGACCAACCATGCATCAGGTGAGCACTTAACCACTGGGCTATGTTCCGCCCCAAAAATAAAGTATAATTTATAACAAATATGACTCAGAAGTAAACCTTCACCGGGCAGGACGTAGCCCAGTGGTAAAGCATTTGCTTAATGCGCAATCAGTCTAGGATCAATCCCCGTCAGTGGACCAATTGGGCTATTTCTTGTTCCAGCCAATGCTCCACAACTGGTGTAACAAAGACCGTGGTATGTACTATCCTGTCTGTGGGATGGCGCATATAAAAGATCCCTTGCTGCTAATCGAAAAGAGTAGTGTATGAAGTGGCGACAGCAGGTTTCCTCTTTCAATACCTGTGTGGTCCGTAACCATATGTCTGACGCCATATAACTGTAAATAAAATGTGTTGAGTGCATTGTTAAATAAAACATTTCCTTTGCTCCTTCCTTCCTAAACCTTCACCATAATATTTGAAATATACAAAATAAATTTAGAAACATATTTATGGAGGTACACTTTGATATGAATAAGAAAATGTAATATGCTGATGTCTTATGTTGACTCACGTTTGACTGATATTTGTCCACGTACACACTGCGGTCACATGACCAAGGTTAGATCCATCGTTCTCTACCCCTTCATTTACCAGTTGAAATAACCCTGCATCTTGATCAAATATAGATTTCTCTCTCGACAGGTCAGTCACAAAGAAGGGCCCGACTCTAAAACAAAGAAAACAGACATTTCTCACACACACAGTTAAAGTTTGTTTTGGTTTAATGACAACACAAGAGCATACTGACTTATTAAGCATCGGCTATTGGATGTCTAACATTTGATACTTTTGACATATAGTCTTAGAGACGAAACTTGCTACATTTTATCATTAGTAGCAAGGGATCTTTATATGCATCATCCCAGAGAGAGGATATTATATACCATGGACTTTGATATACCAGTCTTGGTGCACTGGCTGGAACAAAAAATAGTCCAGTGGACAATGAAGGGAACTGTTCTTAGACCGACTGTGCATCAAGTGAGCGCTTTACCACTGGGCTACATCTCACCCCACAACAAGAGAAAGTCTGAAGAAAGGAAGGAGAGAAAGAATGTTTTAGTGTTTTCTGACTCGGCAGGTCTAAGGTGAATAGAACACAAGACACTAGAAATTATTTTAAACTTACTGAGGATGATTGATCAGCATTTCCAAGATTCCAGCTCCCTTCCACTTCTGAGCAGCCTTCACCTCATCACTGGTGACACCAACAATCTGTTAAAAATAGATACAGTGAAATAGGGTCTCCATGAGTACTTGAGTACTCGGACACTTGCTGAGTCTAGCAAGACTCGAGTCTGTTTACAGGCCTCGAGTACCCAAAAAGGTGGAATATAATCATAAAGTATAATACAATGGACAATGTAGGACAATAGTTTCAGCAGTAAATAATCAGCGATATACAAGTAGTTTGCACAATAATTATATGATCATGCGCTATAGTATCTCTTTTTAATTAAACTGGCCATTTGTCCGCTACAACACTGAACAGATCAATTGTTTTTTTTTTAAATGCAATACATCATGCTTTGACATCCATGTCCAGCACTGGAATTAGAAGCTAAATGCTATTTTACGTTATTCCTTAGTCTTATCACCATCTAGTGTAAGTGTTGGGTACTCGGGTCCAGGTCGAGTTTGACCCTCAAGTAAGTACTACAGTGAAACCCCTCTGTAAACAGGCATTTCCTCAAAACATGATGCTTTTCATGATCGCATTTTAAGTATCAATACAGTATAAAACGTCTCTAAATTGGATATCCCTTAAAACAGGAATTTCTACTTTATTCTGTAGGTGTCTGGTTTAGAAGGGTTACACTGTACAAAGATCTTTGTGGAAAATTAACCAATAATCAAATGTCATAAAAATTATAGACTTGTTGCTACAGATTGGTGCAATCTGATGTTGACTGTATTAAAAAAAAAAAACCCAAAAACAACAAACAAATCACTGTGTTAACAGTTTCTTACAGTGATTAAGAACAAATTTTTCTACTAACCTGCCTGAACTCGACAATTCCATACGGTGTGTCCAAGTCGAAAAGTTGGGGATCTTCAGCTATCAGCATGCTCTGAACATGTGAAAACGTTGTACCATCCAGGGGCTTGTGCCAGGGAATGTGATCCCCAACTAGAAGGACATTTCCTGTTACAAAGCAAATTCATGTAAATAGGACGAAGGAAAAAAATGTTTTATTTAATGACGCACTCAACACATTTTATTTATGGTTATATGGCGTCGGACACATGGTTAAGGACCACACAGATATTGAGGGAGGAAACCCACTGTCGCCACTTTATGGGCTACTCTTTCCGATTAGCAGCAAGGGATCTTTTATATGCACCATCCCATAGACAGGATAACATATACCATGGCCTTTGATTTACCTGTCGTGGTGCACTAGCTGGAGCGAGAAATAACCCAATGGGCCCACCGACGGGGATCGATTCCAGACTGACCGCAAATCAAATGAACGCTTTACCACTGGGCTACGTCCCGCCCCTGTAAATAGGATGATGTATGTAGATAAGTTCATTCCACTGACTTGCATTATGTAAGTACCCTACAGGTGTGAGAAATTGCTTTATGTTTGGAATTAAGCTGTCATACACCAAAATGGCATTTAAAGTTCAATTTGGCAAGGATATGTCATTAAATTCGCCAGAAAGCTAATTGCAAAACCATGTGTCATTTGTAAGTGTATAGCTATTTTTTTTTAAATAATTCTGTTTAGCTAAATGTTAATAAATATCATAATGCCATTTATTACCCCAGCGGTCACTCATAACAGGGAAAATATTTTCCATATTTTCTTAGAAATATTCTGCATTGGTCTAACGAACAATACTATTGAATGATTTGATGCTTACAAACCAATAATGTCATCACGCTTTAGCAAAGACACAAAATTATGTCATGTAGTTTAAAGAGTTTGTTTTTACGGCTCTCTGTTTTGGGTGTTAAATTTATAACAAAATGCCATTTTAATGCAATTCATTATAGATGTGTTTTTAGCAGCATAAAGAGAACTTTTGTTTTTGAAAATTATCTATGAATGTGATTAAATTACAAAGTTATAGCAATACTCAGAACGGTGTTTTAAATCGTTTCTATATACTGTAGATCCTGAAATTAATGCATCCCTAAATTAATGCGAGTGATGGTGGGAGACTAAAATGCGACATGAAATTAATGTGAGTGGCCTCCCTTTGAAATATAATTTTTCTAACAACACAGGTCTGTGTACTTTTCTGTTAAATTCGAGTTACAGGCATCTTCAATGAGATCAACTCACTAACATGTCTGTGTACTCAGTTAACCTGTTTATAATCTCTTTTTGCAATAACTTACGTAATGTGTAGTTACCTAAATCTGGCTAAACATTAGCATACATGAACCATTACAACTGTATCGTCCTTGTCTGTGAACACCGATTTCAAAGTAATAATGTAAGAACACTTCACTAAGTGGGATGCAGAAAACTTACAGTAAACTTGAACAGTAAAAACAAAGAAATGGTTGACCTCAGCATTAGCGTGTTCATATCCATTCATGCGTGATGAATCATGTCGACTTTTGACAGGGTGGCAACAGATTGCAATCGTCACGTGTGGCTGGACTATAGGGCAATTAGTCTATCTCGCCTATGATGAATTGTTTTCCAGTTGTGTTTTATAAATATATTAGAATTTTAATCTTTGTTGTTTTTTGTTTTTAAATAACGTCAGACAGACAAAACAGAAATAAATGCATCATATTATTAATGCGAATAACACGAACTCGCATTTTTCGCATTCATATTATGATCGCATTCATTTCAAGATCTACAGTATGTACATGCATATGTGATGAAAAAAAAAGGCTTTAAAAGCCTTTATTTTCAACACACATGCTTGACTTGACTTAAAATTTTTACATGCTCATATACCACGAAGGTTTCGAGCATGTCTATCCCGAGTCCCGTCTCTGGATGCCAGTGCACACACATGCACGTAATCTAAGACTACAATATTAGATATGTACGAGTATCAAAATAACTGTGTCTTGTTATGGGTAATCCCTTTAAAAAGTGGAGTGTCAAAACATAAAATGTTTTATAGTAACCTGTTTGAAACACATAGTTAGCCAGCCTGTTCATCAAATTCTGTGGCCACAGGGGTGGTTCCTCCTCCTCTTTCTCCCTCTTCAACCGAAATGTCAACTCAAAACCAAACCCACTTGCTTCTCCTCTTGAACCCATTCTACAATCAAAACACACTGCAGAAATCAATTTTGCATATTGCCCCCTTGAAAAATATGTCTGCCATTTGGAATCATTAAATAAAACAAAGAGAGATATTTTTTCTTTTTATTAATGATTTAAAAAAAAACCAGGTTGGTGGAAAATAAAACTGAAGTTGCCGTAAAGGAATGTTTAAGCACAGCTTTTGGACTGGTAGACATATTGAATGATATATAATGCACATTATTGCTTAATATCAACAAGTATATTTGTATATTTAATTAGTAAAATGGTTAAAAGTGACGGCTATTATATATACAACGGGTGCAGCCAGTTTGTTCGATCCCAGTGAATACGGCTGCTGGTTACATAATACTTAACGAGTATATTTCAATACAAAATAAACCACTATTATCAAAGTGGTCGAAATAACTGTATCATCTTTTGTCCATGTATTAACCTACGTACTGAAATGATAAATGGAGAGTTTTCTTCGGTCTATTCTTTTTTTAAGTGCCTCCACCTGCGATTCCTGACAACGCAATTAATTACTGCTGTACCAGTATTATTAACATCACCGGGAATTGTGAAATAACCTGCCAAGATGTATACATATTACTGTAATGACACCTCAGCACATTTTTAAAGCTATGCCTACCATATTTAGTGTCTAGCAAACCACTAGTTTTTGTGTTTTTTGGGGACAACAGGTGAAGAAAAAGAAAGAGACAGAAAAACATGTTGTTGCCATACAGTTTAAAATTTTCTGAAAAACTGGCATTGAAAACTTACCTTTGTATTTTTGTGCTGGGGTGTCATTAAACATTCATTCCTTCATTCCTTCCTTTCATAGGAAGGGAAGTCATACCACAGCCTTTGATATGCACACCTGTCGCAGGACACTGGTTGGGACAGGGGGAAAAAGCCCCATGAAGTCCATCAAGGGTGACTGATCCTGCAATCCACCACACTTCAGACAGGTGATCTACCACGAAGCAATACAAGAATTTAAGTTTAATCAGAAATTCTGTTGAATCAGATGTGCTTCTATCCAATCAAGTGAGGGCGGGATGTAGCTCACTGGTACAGTGCTCGCTCGATGCGTGGTCGTTCTGGGATTGATCCCCAACGGTGGGCCCATTGGGCTATTTCTCATTCCAGTCAGTGCACCACGACTGGTATATCAAAGGCCATGGTATGTACTACCCTGTCTGTGGGATGGTGCATATAAAAGATCCCTTGCTGCTAATCGAAAAGAGTAGCCCATGATGTGGCGACATCAGGTTTCCTCTCTCATTATCTGTGTGGTCTGTAAATAAAATGTGCCGAGTGTGTTGTTAAATAAAACACTTCTTTCTTTCTATCCAATCAAGGTTACAACATGTTTATCCCAGGAACAACCTCTGACATCACCAGTGACTGAATGAATGTTTAACCACACCCCAGCACAAAAATACAAATCTGCTATTGGATGTCAAACAAAAGTAAGTTTATGAATAGGATTCATCAGTGACTGTGTCTGGGGGCTAATATTAATTGTAATACAATTCATATTTTACCTGTGTACTCGGCCATCACCATAGAGATCACTGAAGCCATAGCTGACATAATGCCAGTGAGGTGGAATGTTCCTTGTGCTGTCTCCCTCATTGTGGTACATGCTCACAAAGTCAAGTGGGTCGGGCCCACCCATCCTGTAACAAAAAACACAATGTCTATTCACAAAACATGGCAGGACATGGATTTGGCATTTACTGAAACGTAATGGCTAGGGTTAGGGCCAAAAATATTTGTTTTGAAACCTCTCAAAAATAATGAAGAGCCTATGTCTCCATGTCAATTTAGAGTGGGACGTAGCCCAGTGGTAAAGCGCTTGCTTGATGCGCAGTCAGTCTGGGATCGATCCACGTTGGTGGGCCCATTGGGCTATTTCTCGTTCCAGCCAGTGCACCACGACTGGCATATCAAAGGCCATGGTATGTACTACTCTGTCTGTGGGATGGTGCATATAAAAGATCCCTTGCTGCTAATCGAAAAAGAGTAGCCTGTGAAGTGGCAACAGTGGGGTTTTCTCTCAATATCTGTGTGGTCCTTAACCATATGTCTGACGTCATATAACCGAAAATAAAATGTGTTACGTGCATCATTAAATAAAACATTTCTTTCTTTCTTTCCATGTCAATTTAATTAATTGGGAAACTAGCCAGAGTACTCTGACTGTAAGAGAGCTAGACAGACATTTGGACATAAATACACTCTCATTACAGTCGGAGACCAGGCTATGTATTTTTTTGGCAATTCCCGACAACCAAAAAGTTGGCAAAGATTTCCGTTCTAATATCACAACAATCCTATGTTTGACATTACATACTTTTACATCGATCATTTTCGAGTTAATTGATTAAAAAAATATCCACATATTAATCACTAATATGCACACTACAGAAAGAAACCCCGATAGCACCCACATTCAGCTAAGCTTCGGCAAACTCCGGACAGCAGAATTCTAAGTTCGCCGACCTATATCGTGACGTTGCATCACATGATCGCCCACTCAGCCATTCCGTCTACTATGTGGAATCGCCCAGTGGGCGAACATGTGATCTACGTCACCGAGCTTTGTAATTCTTGCGACGGAGTGTCCGTCTAGCTCTCTTACAGTCAAAGTACTTGGGCTATTGGGAAACATGACGTGTAGATAATTTGGATTAATTTTATATTATTTTTTTTTTTTAATTTCTTCAGCGATGACAATCATAATAATCTGATATCTCAAAAAAAAAAAAAATAATAATAATAATAATAATAAATTCCGAATTCAGTGATTGCCTTGCTGTTTACCAGATGAATTTTGTTTACCAGTATTTTTTAACTGCAATTGCCTGAAGTGGATTAGGTTGATCTGCATATATAATTTTGCAAGCATCATTAATAGCTTCAAGACCACAATTGTCAAATTCATCGAGTTCGTCAGAATCGTCTGAAATGTTTGCAGGATCGCCAGTGTCACTGTTAGTGTTAGATTTTTGAGAACAGGCACCTTCCATAGTAATACAATAAGAGTTACCGCCCTTGAAACATCTATATTCTAGAAACCAAATGCATCAAATATGATAGTGTCAAATATATTAATGTAAAAATATTTGTTACATATATTTTGATTTAATTATTTATAATAAATTGTAATATTTCAATAATTTTCAACTTTATGGCACTAAAATCGAAATTTGATAATAAAATGGGCAAAAACATACAAAATGGCCGTCTACATCTCGTTTGCATGTCCATGTGTCATTATCGCGTGTGCTTCTATACGTGTATTTAAAATTTAGATTACTTATGCCATGTAACAGCCTTTGGTACGTAACTATGGCTGGCGAGGTTGACATTGGATTGTATGAAGAGGATGAAAGCGAACTCGGTGACAGGCAATTGCCTATTGCCTTTAACGAAGCTCGCCACAAGGAAATAATCGAGGGGTCGCACTGCCTTACTCAAACATGGAGAATGAAAGAAAGGGTGTGTATTTATTGTTGTAAACGGGTTTTGCGTTTCCTCTTGAATAACTAATATAAACGTCTGTCATTATTTTAAAACTGCAATATACTCCGTTACAAAAATATTCAAAATGTTTCAAGCATCATAGTTTCAAAGTTGAAAGTGACATATTTCGTTATTTTAAAAATATTTATTAGTAACAAATAAATTAAATTAAATTATCACATATATATTGTCACATAATTAACTAAAAAATATCAAAATCTTTATGTGCAGTCACTCTGTGTTAACAGGATCTTCCCATAATTTTGCTTGGGTAACATTTGAAAATTAAAAACAGAGAAAACCAGACATATCATGTGAGATTAGTTTTCAGTCTTTGCTTATCACATCTTTTGAAATTGGTGCTTTAGCAGACGTTGACAACTCAACATTAAGCTGTCAGAAAAGGATGAGTTGGACAAAAAATCGGCAAAATATTCAATAATGGCTGACTTACAAGTTAACATAATGTTAAATAGAACAGACTCCTTAACTAAATGCAAGGCAGTACCGTTAATAAGTGCTTAGCCATCAATTTGATGTCACACGTTTTAGTTGTAAGTCATCAAGAAATTACACTCAACTATTTACATTTGTTATTTGTTCTTCCACCAGTTAAAATATCTGACCATATCCCACCCCAAAATTAATGACTACACCTCCACATTCTGACCAGTTTACTCAGCAATATATATTGCTGTTTAGTTTTCAGTTCAGTTAATATTCATGTATATATTTATGTTTACAAGTACTCTGATCTGGGGACAACTCAAAGTTTAAATGTTAAATTTTCTTGAATATTTCAGATTTGATTGCATTGTTTAGTTATTAATATGGTTACTTGATATTGTTTAGATGAAAACAGTTAGTGTGGCACTTGTAATGTGCCTAAATGTTGGAGTGGACCCGCCAGATGTTGTGAAAACCTCTCCATGTGCGAAGCTTGAATGTTGGATTGGTAAGATTCTTGTTTTATTTGCAGTAACTAATATTATGTCACCTAAAGTTGCGAAGTGTGAAAATATGAGATCTCTATATCTGATGTTAGCAATAGTAGCAGCAGAATCAGAAATATCTTCTTTTTTTCTTTTCTTTTTTAAGGGGAATATATTTATCACGATAGTGTTCTTAGTATTGTAATTTTTTTAATGAATAAAAGCTGTAAGCCATATACATAAAACTGAAAATAGGACAAAGCATTCAAAAGTAGAGCTGGGTGGTATACTGTGTATATACTGTTCGGTATCGGTATCATGTCAATACTGATTTACCGTACCGAGCAAATCTCAAAATAGAAATTTCGGTATTGAAATATTTTTTATGCCATTTAGTAAATCACTAACAATATATCTGATGAGCACAAAACAGCTGAAAAGAAGATAGAGATGAGGGCCTTGTGTATGGAATTTAATTTTATTTAAATTAAATTAACGGTCATACATTTATAGCCAAGTATACCGAAAATACTACTCTGTATGGTATGAAAACTGAATACCATACCGATACCGAGCTAAATTGCCCCCAAAATGCTGATACTGAACCTGTAATTTCAATACCGCCAGCTCTGTTCAAATGGTTCTGAAGATAACATCTAGTCAAAATGATACTGTTCTGTATTTTCATCATATCAAATAGTCAATTATTCTGTACTGTATAAATATATTTATAAATGAGAGATTATATCCATAATATTCAGACTGTTAGTTAACGGACAATTTTGAAAAAATTAATTAATGTTTAGAATTTCTTTTTTTAAAGTCATTCATCACTTTTAATAAGCATTAGAATGCAAGAAATATTGGAGGTAAATTAACATAAAATTGGTCTTAGTCAGAAACTTAATGAAAAATTAATTGAGCCTAGCATTCCCCAGAATTTCTTTTAATGTGCTTACAAGTTAAATTTGTAGAATTCCAGTACTTATAAGTAGTATCGATTAGTACATTATGTGGTTATGCATTAGGGGGATGGGTTAAAAGAAACAAATTTTGTATTTTCCGTAGAAATAATTAATAATGTTATTAGTAGTATGATACCACTACCATATTTGGATGGAAATGGACACATGTTCATGAATCTTTTCCATTTTCAAAGTATTTAAAATAAGTCCATAAACATACTCCATAAACACAATAAGCAAATTATATAAAATTAGGAGTTTGATAAAAATCACTAAAACTAAGAAGTCAACCCTCCTGTAAAGGCGACGCCACACAATATGAGTGCCTTATACGAGAATAACTAATTGTGACAAGACAACATTACAAATTGGACTGGTATTGTGTGGCGTTGTCATAAGAAGAAAACTAATAAATTAATGTCAGTATACCAGATATTACGGTAAAGAAGTAACAAAGCATGGGATGTGATCTCTTATCACTCTGGGAAAAGCATTGATTAATATCGATGAATGTAATATTATTTAGTCTAATGATATCCATTATTGGTGTATTGTAGATCCCTTATCAATGAGTCCACAAAAGGCCCTGGAGACAGTGGGAGCTAATCTTCAGAAGCAGTACGAGCGCTGGCAACCAAGGGCTCGGTACAAACAGTCTCTCGATCCCACCGTAGATGAGGTGAAGAAGTTGTGTACATCACTCAGGAGGAATGCAAAGGTACACCCTGGCTTGCAACACACATACAGCAGGGTACTGCCTAAAAATGTACAACTGGTCAGGACTCGACCGTATCAGTAGCCTGGGATGTTTTGGCTACCAGTTTATCGCCAGGGCTACCAGTAGTCTGCCGGGCTACTAGACCTTTTTAGCACATTAGATTTAATACCCAATAGCTGCTGTGTTTTTGGTGCTGGAGTGTCATTAAATATTCATTCAGTAATGTAAATTGCTATAAATGTACTTTTCATAAGTGTATATTTCACAGTATACTGTTCATGATTTAAAACAAAAAAACCCTAAAACAAAATGTTTATTTAAAATTAAATGATTTTTTATTTTAATTATTAAAATTATAGGATACCAATTTTTACTGAGGACTAACAGATTTTATAATCGATCATCACATTGGTGGAGCCAAACCGATAAATTTTCAATCATAATTGATCCTTGGAACATCACTGTGCCAAAGTGTTTAACTTGTATCTTTTAACACATTGATATTGTATTATTAATTGTGATCAGTAGCAACAATGCTGTTCAGAATATGTTTTAAGTGCTGGTTGGGCCAAGCACTTTGGCTTGTTCAGTTGTTAGCATGCATGAGTTGTGAGATTACATTCTCTAATTAAAGTGGGTTTTGACTTTGATTTTTATATTCTGACAAACATATTGTACCTTGATTTGCCAATTTTTATTTACTTGTATATGCTTTTTTGTTTTGAGGAAGAACGAGTCTTGTTCCACTACAATGGACATGGAGTTCCTAGACCTACTGTAAATGGAGAGATTTGGGTTTTTAACAAGGTACTATATAGCTCTGAAAGAGGTTGTTGTGTATAAAATGATGAGCCTTTTAATTGCCATAAAGTTCGACATAATTTAAAATAAATAGTTATACTAAGTGTAAACTAACATTTTTTTTTAATCATTATTATGTATATTTATAATCATGAAAGAAAGAAAGTTCAAAAGACTTTAACTGTATTGTGTATTGATTTTTTGTATTGCTACATAAAGTACCAAACTAGAGAATAATAATGTTTTTTCAACACTGAGGAAGTATACTAATGTCAGTAAATTTACAAGACTGTTGATTTACATGAATCACACAATCACATAGTCTTTGAGCTGTGTGAATTGTCAAATCTTCTCTTAAAGCATGTTAATTTGGTAAGCATTTGAAGTCGATAATTATTTGTGTGGGGCGGGATGTAGCCCAGTGCTACAGCACTCGCTCGATGCATGGTCGGCATGAGATCAATCCTCATTAGTTGGCCCATTAGGCTATTTCTCATTTGAGCCTGTGCACCACGACTGGTATATCAAAGGCCGTGGTATGTACTACCCTGTCTGTGGGATGGTGCATGTAAAAGATCCCTTGCTGCTAATTGAAAAGAGTAGCCCATGAAGTGGCAACAGTGGGTTTCTTCTCTCAATATCTGTGTCTGAAGCCATGTAACCGTAAATAAAATGTGTTGAGTGTGTTTGTTTATTTGTGTGTGCAGGATCACATAATTTTCAATATAATGAAAATCTATTATTCAGTAATGATAATTTTTTTTGTAGAATAGTGCAATAGGATGTAGCTCAATGGTAAAGCCTTAGGTGCAATGTCTCTCCCCCCCCCCCCCCCCATATTCAAACACTGTGTGGCATATGCAGTCTAGTCTATGGAAAAGTATATAAAAGATCCCATGATGATTTATTGTGAGGATTAACCTATGTGGCAACAGCAGGGTTTCTCTCTTGACCAAGTGTTGAAATAACTTTGTGAAACACCAGATAGTCGTAGTTTAAAAATGTGCCGAGTTGTCATTAAACATATATTACTCCCCGATCCCCGTCGGCGGGCCCATTGGGCTATTTCTCATTCCAGCCAGTGCACCATGATTAGTATATTAAAGGCCGTGGTATTTGTTATCCTGTCTGTGGGATGTGCATATAAAAGATCCCTTGCTGCGTTAGAAAAAATGCTGCGGGTTTCCTCTGATGACTACGAGTCAGAATTGCCAGATGTTTGACATCCAACAGCTGATAATTAATTAATCAATGTGCTTCAGTGGTGTTGTTTTTCTTTCTAGTGCAAAAATGCATCAATGCTTATTTTTATGTTGTCTCTTTCAGAGCTACACTCAGTACATCCCGTTGTCTGTGTATGATCTACAGACATGGATGGGCAGCCCCTCCATCTATGTGTATGACTGCACTAACGGTGGAATCATTCTGGAATCCTTTAAACAGTTCTCTCAACAGAGAGACCACGAAATGGCGGTAATCTTTTGTATTTTTATTTTTGTTGACATCTATTTAAATGTTTGCTTGCAGATTGCTTGGTTGTTTGGTTAAGGAAAAAGAATGCAAGCAATAACCTGGAAATTATGTTGCATGAGATTCAATATTATTTTGGTTTGATCTTTAAAAAAATATATCAGTTGACAGGCCATTGAGGATTTAAAGTTTACATTACAAATGGATGTAACCCATTTAATTGTTGTGTAATCCATCATGATTACAAATGTGTGTAAACAGCAAACAATGTCCTAAATTTAATGCATTAATGAAAAATGGATTATGCAAAATCAGTGACATGCAAATGAAACTATTGTTTTCACAATTTTCAGATGCCCTGTTGACTAATTTTGTTTATGCATTATTTATTCAAATATCATAACTTTTGTAATATTATATGTGATAGAGATAGCTGTACATTTTGTTTCTGCTACCTCGGAATAATATTTAAGTAACTGTGTATTTTCAGTCAACTAGTTCGAATGGCAACCAGTGGTATGCAGGCAACTCAAATCAGCCATTGTCTACCAAGCACTGCATTCAGCTGGCTGCGTGTAGTGCAAACGAGCTGCTGCCGATGAATCCAGAATTACCAGCAGATCTCTTTACATCATGTCTCACTACACCCATCAAAATAGCCCTCAGATGGTTAGCCACACATTCGTTCATTCATCATTGATCCATCCATCTATCCATCTGTCCATTTATCCATCAATCCATCCATTCATCCATCCATCTAGGCTATTTTCTGACGCCATATAACTAAATAAAATGTGTTGAGTGCATTGTTAAATAAAACATTTCCTTCCATCCGCCCGTCCGTCCGTCCATCCATCCATACATCATCCATAAATACTTACAGATCTCTTTATGTCATGTATCACTACACCCATCAAAATAGCCCTCAGATGGTTAGCCACACGTGCATTCATTTGTTGTTTCGTATGTTTATTCATTCATTCATTCATTCATTCATTTTATCTTTATTTGTGTGTTGTTGGTTTTTTACCTTATTTGTATCCAATTAAAATTGTGCATGCTGTCCTGGTCATACATCTCCACTATAAGAGCTGCCTGTCCAAACCAGGGTTTAATAGTTAGTTGATAGTGAAGAGAAAGTCATTTCTTTTCAACATTACACCTGTCCTCAAACAAATGCACTCCCCTCCCCCCCCCCCCCCCCCCTCCTACACTTGTTTAAGAACAGGTAATGTATCCATGAAAGAGAAAACATCTCAAGTTTTCTCCATTTCTTCTCAACATTACCTGTCCTCAAACAAGTGTAGGGGGGAACGCACTTCCTTGAGGACAGGTAATTTATCCATAAAAGATAAAAACACCAAGTTTTCTCCAGTGTAATGACATTACATCTTCCCATCTTCCTCACTTTAGGTGAGATCCGGTACTTGGATGTAAACACCAATCTCAATGCTTGGTTTATAGGTGCACGTTTATATGGGGTTTTTTGAAATTTAGATTTTGTTTTCAATTTTAAAATACAACTTATTATTTTGTTTTTAAAGAACTGGGTTAATCATGAATGTTACATCACAAATTCTTTTTGATTCATTGCATCAGTTTATGGTAGATGTGACATTTAATTTTGCAGGATTCTTATTTTCAGGTATGTGTTGCAAAGAACTAGTCAACTGGTTCCTCGATTAACACTGGATATGGTGGACAAGTAAGTTGATACATGTAGGATGTTGTCAGCATTCACTTCTTTTAATACTCTTCTGTTGTGTGATAAAGTAATTTTGAATACGTCTAATTAATAGTAACATAAAAACTCTTTTAGAAGTGATCACATGGTGGGGGGTGGTTGGGTGGGTGGGCAGGAATATTTTTGTCTCACCTTTAATGAAGTAAAAAGGCAAGGACTATATCTTGCATACAGCTGCATACGGGACCATCACATCTCACATGTAGGAACAACTTGGGATGGCGGTGTGTTGCGTACTATTACTAGGTCACTGTGACCTACTTTTCATGGTCTACTGCACATAACAGTAAATCAACTTTTATGTTATAGTTTAATTTTACAGTTTTGTGTTTAAATCAATTTCTCACTATAAATCCTAGGTCAGTGAAACTTGGTTTATCACAGTGCACCAAAACAATTTATTTAATTCCACAGAATTCTTGTTTGTTTTATTGAAGCATCACTTCCAAATACATTTTTTTTAAACCAAGTATGAATAGAAAAAAACAATTATAGCCAACCCAAAAGTGTTTCTTTCCATCAGTATATTATTGAGTTTATTTAGGTTGAAAATAACTGACATTAAATCTTTAACATTTCGCTTATAGTGTTATAAATCGTGTATCACTTGAGACACACAATCATATTTAGGGATACAATTCCTCCCCACATTTCCTCTCTTACACTGATTATTTTGAAGAATGCCATTTCCCCTAACAAAATGTTTTTGGAATGCTATTTTTCACTCTCAGTTTTTCCAAATTAAATATCTGAATGAGTGTTTAAGTTTTAAAAACAGAATACCAGGACAACTGAATGATCGAAGAACTTTGCTTGGCGAACTGAACTGGATTTTCACAGCAATCACAGACACCATTGCCTGGAATATACTACCAAGAGGTGACTATATTCATAATTCTTCCCTGACAAAATTTTATTTTACTTCGGGTAATTTATGCAAATTAGATGATGATCTCTCTATATAAAAGGGGCAGGACATAGCTCAGTAGTACAGCGCTCGCTCGATGCGCGGTCGGTCTGGGATCGATCCCCGTCGTTGGGCCCATTGGGCTATTTCTCGTCACAGCCAGTGCACCACGACTGGTATATCAAAAGCCGTGGTTTGTGCTATCCTGTCTGTGGGATGGTGCATATAAAAGATCCCTTGCTGCTAATTGGAAAGAGTAGCCCATGAAGTGGCGACGGCGGGTTTCCTCTCTCAATATCTGTGGTCCTTAACCATATGTCTGACGCCAAGTAACCGTAATTAAAATGTGTTGAGTGCGTTGTTAAAACATTTCTATTCTGTTCTCTATATAAATATCATATTTTTACATTTTTAGGTATTTATGGACTTTTCATGTGAGAATTTTTTCTTAACTAGTTTAAAGGTTAATTACGAATATTAAATGATAGGATTGTGTTTCACTTCAGAACTGTTCCAGAAATTGTTCCGACAGGATCTTCTTGTTGCAAGTTTGTTTCGTAACTTTCTGCTGGCGGAAAGAATCATGCGATCGTACAACTGCACTCCCACATCATGTCCGAAACTCCCACCAACATATCAGCATCCCATGTGGTGAGTTTTACTGTGACCAAACATTTTAATTTAAATCTACTCACAGTCCCCAGTTTCCGAAATACATTCCTTTTTTCCCCCATATAGAATTAATTTTGAGCTTAAGGCTGATAGGTACTGGGTCCCACTCGCAGCTAGTTTAATAACTCAGTGGCTATTACACTTACTTCTGTCTCACTAACCACTCACACAGTCACAGTCCCCAGTTCCCGAAATACATTCTTTTTTTCCCCCATATAGAATTAATTTTGAGCTTAAGGCTGATAGGTACTGGGTCCCACTCACAGCTAGTTTAATGACTCAGTGGCTATTACACTTACTTCTGTCTCACTAACCACTCACAGTCCCCAGTTTCCGAAATACATTCCTTTTTTCCCCCATATAGAATTAATTTTGAGCTTAAGGCTGATAGGTACTGGGTCCCACTCACAGCTAGTTTAATGACTCAGTGGCCATTACACTTACTTCTGTCTCACTAACCACTCACAGTCCCCAGTTTCCGAAATACATTCCTTTTTTCCCCCATATAGAATTAATTTTGAGCTTAAGGCTGATAGGTACTGGGTCCCACTCACAGCTAGTTTAATGACTCAGTGGCCATTACACTTACTTCTGTCTCACTAACCACCAACAACTAACCACTAACCCACTGTCTTGGAAAGACAACCCAGATAGCTGAAGTGTATGCCCAGGACAGCGTATTTGAAACTTAATTGGATGTAAGCACTCTAAATAAAAATGAATGTGTTGGATTTGTTATAAGTTAACGATAAAAAAGCTGTAATATTTCAGTGATTACAGCTTCTTTAACAGAAATTTAACACATGACCTTCCACTGTTTGCATATATTATTAATTTTGGCAGATACGAGTAAGTTTTTGGTCATTACTGTCTTTGTAGTACTGTATATCTTCGCCTGTAAGTCGATCTCGGCTATAAGTCGAGTCCCTAATTTCAAGCCCTGAAAACGTATTTTTTTATTGACCCGTTTATAAGTCGACCCATGAAAAACTACTTATAAATATTGAAATATTTCTTATTTTCAGCACATGAGAACAATAATATTTGAACAAAAGAAAATTATTTTACAAACTTCGGTTTTCATGTTTTGTACATCGCAATATAATCAAGACTATTCCAATCAAACTATCATTATTACATAGCATCAAAACGAAATATTTCCTTAGTAGAGAGTGAAAGCTGTTTGACTGTTACTGTATAGTACTGTACAGATGGTTTTGTGCACAGACAACAACTTTATTTATAAACACTGACAACAGATCACTACGATAAAACTGAAAGTATCACGTTTTGCCGCCATATTAATACATGTAAGGAGGATAACTCTGGAAAGTACACTGGTTTTTGTACCAAATGATGTGTGTCCCTATTGCTCTAGATAGTGAACTGCAGAGATCAGTCTATTTTAAGGGAAAGCTCAGTAATATTCATGAAGTTAATCACCGCCAAAACATTGTTTGAACAACCATTAATGCCAGTGACCAGATTTCAAAATAAACTCAGGCAACAGGTAGTTAGTATTGTTTACATTTTTACTATTAGTGATGACTGTTAATTTAACTAAGTGGACTGTTGTCTTGGCATGTGAGTGAGATCGTACGCCTTTTCGCATAACCAAAACCGTTCTAATGTCCAAAAAAAAAGGTTATAAAAAATAAATGTGTCAAATTAACATATTTGAGTATAAATACATGGCATACTTCAACAATAAAACTTGTAAAATAATCCCCAAAACAATAATATTTTTTGGTGAAATTTTTTTACCCTCTTATAAGTCGACCCCCCAAGTTATAAAATAATTTTTGGGTGAAAAAAATTCGACTTATGGGCGAAGATATACGGTAGCTCAATATTAATTTTAAAACAAATATGAACCTCGGAAATTGGGACAACAGTTTTATAAACATATTTTAGCTCTTTCCTAGCGTGCATTTTTACTGTTACAGGCAGGCGTGGGACTTGGCTTTAGATTTGTGTCTGCGACAGATCCCGGATGTGAACGATGATGATAATGCAACTTTCGAACACAGTCCTTTCTTCGCAGAACAGCTGACAGCTTTCGAGGTGTGGCTTGGTTACGGCTTTGAAGACCGCAGACCTCCAGAACAGTTGCCTATTGTTCTACAGGTGAAAAAAATAACCTTTATATTACCCACATGGTTGAGAATAAATGGTCATGTAATAAACATATAAATTATGTAAATTTAACTGCTTTATAATAAGAGGGAGAAGAATGCATGTCGGATAACATTCGGGTGTTTGATACTTACTTAAACTTTTGAATTGAAGTGGAGAGGACCATATAAAATGTGTGTTTGGTATTAAATTCACAGTTGTTATCCCAAATGGATTAAATTGTCTTATTTACAGATGCGTAGCCAGGTGTGCATATCATTGAAAATTGGCTGCCAAAAAATAAATCATAAAATAAGTAATTTCCAAAGTAGTCCTAGTTACAGCAATGGTTATTGATATAGTTGGGTTTTTTTTAGATTGACATCTCTTAGGTTTGACAAATTTTGTCGAAACACTCTTCAAATGTTTTTGGGTTTTTTTGTATTTTACAAGTGATGTACTGGTGATTATGAAATTACTTAAATTATGGTTATTTGAATGAAAAAAGATATTGGGTAAAAATTATACATTATAATCACTGACTGACCCATTGACTGTTTTTTTTATTTACAGGTGTTGTTAAGTCAAGTACACAGACTCCGAGCTCTAGATCTTCTTGGGAAGTTCCTCGACCTTGGTCCTTGGGCCGTCAGTCTGGTAAGCTTATGATAAAGTTTGGGATACACGTTTCACAGTGTTCATGCATATCATGAAAATGGTGGATTTATTACGATTGTAGGTGTGTTTGTGTTATACATGAGTAAAATATGTTAAAATACTAAAACAGGGTTCTTTCACTTTGTGATCAACTAAATGCCATTACTTTTAAAGGCATTTACCCTGATGTTTTTGTTCCAGGATTTTTCTGTGATCATTAACAGAATTTAATAATATTACAATGTTTTGATCTTCTTGTGTTTTTGTAAATATGGAAATTTAAATTAACCAGTTTTCATTGTTAATGACTTTCCATGACTCAGCTCAAAACTCGATATTCTTAAGTTACTTGATTATGGGTGAGATTGATTAGATTATAGTTATTTATCACAAATAAATGTGAAAATACAATTATTGTGATTGTTGCTTTCTTTATTCTTTTAAGGCCTTGTCTGTTGGGATTTTCCCCTATGTCTTGAAACTGCTACAAAGCTCAGCTCGGGAACTTCGACCTTTGCTTGTGTTTATTTGGGCCAAAATCCTAGCTGTTGATAGTGTAAGTGAAGTTATTGTTTTTATTTGAGTTTTGTATTTTTATCATATAAGATAAATACTGCGTAGGCAATAGAAATATATTTCATATATGAGAATAAACACTGAAGGTGAAAACAGAAACTCTCAGCTATGCTCAGTTTTTATTGTAGATGTCCGTAGCTTTATTACTTTAATGATTTGGTGAAATAACTGTTGAGGAAGATTTTTCACAGGTCACAGAATTATAAAATAGATATCGTGTTGCATATTAAGTTGTATATGAAAATTACAGCGTATATGTGATGAATTGAACAAAGCCATTAGCCGTGTATTCGAAACTGAGTTTGTGAACAGCTGAGAACGCGTTTTCATCGTACCACCAGGTGAGATAGTGTGGGATCTGAGGACAGGAACACGTTCACAAACACATTCTCAACCTCTTCAAATATTTAGGAATACATTCCCTGTACCAGAACAGAGTTTCGAATATATTGGTTGAATTTCATGGGAACAGTTGGAAAGTTTCTAAACAAATGTCTCATTAATTATGCACTCTTTATATGTTGTTTTGTTGGTTATAATATATTGATAATTGAGAACAGCCCTTAAATAGTTACAAATATTGTCAATATACTTATTATAACTGTGGATCCCACTGTCTGAAGTATTGGGTTCATTCTAGAATGAATTATAAACTATACGTTTGTGATTGATTTGAATTCATATTTTAAAACACATAACTAGTTTTAGTTATCGTGAATGTACTTATTGTACCTGTAAAACCCACAGCCTAAAGTTGAATAACCAACTTTCTTTATATTTATATTTATGTTTATTTATACTGACATGTATTCATTTTCATGCCTTGTTTTTTGCAGTCATGCCAGGCTGATCTTGTAAAAGACAATGGTCACAAGTATTTTCTATCTGTCCTGTCTGATCCGTATATGCCCGTAAGTTATTTGTTTTTGTATTTTAAAGTTTGTTTTAATTAATGACACCACTAGAGCACATAAACCTGCTACATTTTCACATTAGCAACATGTTTCCCACATACAGAATAGCACATACCACAGCCTTTGATATGCGGTTTGCGAGGCACTGGTTGAAACGAGAAATATAAAACCAATCGGAGAATGGGTCCACCAAGGGGATTCTGTTCTCTGACTCAAGCATTTCGGACAAACCCTTGTATTGAAGGAGCTAGATTCCAGCCCCTGTTATAAGTATTTCGGACAAACCCTTGTATTGAAGGAGCTAGATTCCAGCCCCTGTTATAAGCATTTCGGACAAACCCTTGTATTGAAGGAGCTAGATTCCAGCCCCTGTTATAAGCATTTCGGACAAACCCTTGTATTGAAGGAGCTAGATTCCAGCCCCTGTTATAAGCATTTCGGACAAACCCTTGTATTGAAGGAGCTAGATTCCAGCCCCTGTTATAAGTATTTCGGACAAACCCTTGTATTGAGGAAGCTAGATTCCAGCCCCTGTTATAAGTATTTTGGTATGTAATTGAAATATAGCTATGTAGAAATAACTTTCTTCATTTTGAGTGGGTGGGATGTGGCTCAGTGGTAAAGCACTAACTTAATGCGTGATCGATCCAGGATCCATTGGGCCATTTTTCGATCCAACCAATACTCCACAACTGTTGTAACAAAGTCTGTGGTATGTACTATTCTGTCTATGGGATGATGCATATAAAAGATTCTTTGCTGCTATCAGAAAGAGTAGCTTATTCTTTCTTCTTCCGTTTTTTTAGCTAATACTAATTTTTTTCGGTGTTTAATGTTTGTAAAATGGCTATGGTAATGAATGTCACATAGTATATTTTTAAAGTGACCATTGATCCTGCTTTTAACACAACCATCAATATTTTTCCATTGAGTTACTTTCTGTCATTTATTATTGTGATTAAATGTGTATTGTCTGTATGCAGTTAGTATTTTTGGTCATTTGCTTATCAATACTTTTTTATAAATGTTTTGTTATTCGCAGGCTGAGCATCGTACAATGGCAGCTTTTGTCCTCTCCATGATTGTCAATGATTACAGACAAGGGCAGGTAACTAGTATTCACACTTTATTTTATGTACTGTACAATGGTTGCTTTTGGACACAATGCACTTGGCAGGGTCATTCAAGAAAAGTTTGTTTTGTTTAACAACACATCAATTAATTAATCATCGTCTATTGGATGTCAAACATTTGGTAATTCTGACTCGTTGTCATCAGAGAAAACCCGCTACATTTTTTTCTAATGCAGCAAGGGATCTTTTATATGCACTTTCTCACAGACAGGAAAACACATACCATGGCCTTTGTCCAGTTGTGGTGCACTGGTTGGAATGAGAGAAAAAATCCAATCAGCTGAATGGATCCACCGAGGTTGTTTGATCCTGCGACGCAAGCACCTCAAGCGAGCACTCAATCAACTGAGCTAGATCCTGCCCCGGGTCGGTCAAGAGTGTAGAACTTGGTCTTTACATTTGTTAAAACGGAGATGTTTATTGACACCTGTTGATATGAAATGATTAATACAGAAAACTGTATTGCAGGGCAATGTTTGTATGAAGTGATTGTTTTGTATTATTCAGGAAACTCTATTACAGGGTAGTGTTTGTATGAAGTGATTGTTTTGTATTATTCAGGAAACTATTACAGGGCAGTGTTTGTATTAAAGGGGTACTGGAGCGTACAGGGCTTCATATAAAATGGATTAATAGCCTTACAAAGTATAAGGGAAAATTATATATAAATTAAAAAAATATATATTTATATTTAAAAACGAGCTCAACCGTGTACGAAAGTAAAAAACGGAACTCTTCTTTTTGTAACACTACAACAGTCATGCGTGACGTCACAGGTGAAACAGCCATGTGGGGAAAACACGTAATGGCCGCATAATGGAAGCTCTTATCATCGATTAAGTTAATTGTTATTACATCTTTGTTCGCGAGAAATCGCGTTTCTATGAATGGAAAATGGTCCTTTGTGCAGCTGTCAACTGTAGTAATGACTCAAGAAGGGTCAAAGGCATTGGGTATTACTCGATACAGGCGAGAGAGAAAACGTACCAAAGTATATATGGGTACATAATCTTCGGCGAAAGAACTATGTTGTCACAAAACACTCTGTTCTGTTCAATAAAAACAAAACAATAAATGAATGTTGTCTTGTTCATATATTTATTATACCAAATTGAACATCAAAGTGTGCACTTATGACAAATAGTTGCGTAGTAACGTGTGACAACTTCACCAACATAAAAATGCTACACTGAGAAAATCCTGACGATCTCGCCACAGCCTGAAAAAGTGAAATAATAAGAAATGTAAACTTAAAAAATGTTACATTACATGATGAAACAAACCATAAATGTGTACTTTACGTGTATTTATTATAATAAACTGTAAACTTAAACAAGAAAAAACAAAATCGACACGGGGCGAGATCGCCAGACTCCGTTGGAAAATCCTGGCGATCTCGCCCCGGCTTGCAAGTGAAATCGTCAGAAATGTAAACTACCAATGTATTACATTTTACAACAAGAAAATCAAAACATGACTACTGCACATGTATTTACTTAATGAAGTCAACATAAAACAGCTTGTAACTTGAATATTGTTGAGTTATAATGTACTGGCGACTTCGCTAAACAGACATGCAACACGGAAGTAAATATGGCGATCTCGCCACAGCGTGTCCCAACACAAAACTAGTAGTATAAGTGGTATAACCCTGTAGTTTTGGCACAAAAACATGCTGATAATGACAGTAGATATATACTATAATATATGTCTTCTAGCAAGTCTAATATGTATGATAACTTCGCCTAACCATGAAAATAAGTCCTGGCGAAGTCGCCCCGGGCGAGATCGACACGGGGCGAGATCGCCAGGCTCCGATGTTACAAGGTCAATATAGATGTTTCACAATAAATTAGTATATAAAAATGTATGTAAAGCACATATTTAGTCTTTAAGTAATAAAAGATTACATAAATCGACCACATTTTAATAATTTTCAAGGAAATGTACCAAAATTTGAATTTAAAACAAAAATGGGGCTAATTCAGTAATTGCTGTTTGGTTTGACCTAAGAAGAAAGGTAAAAGCGTTTTAAAAATAACATTTTTTTTTTACTATTTTTGTGTGCAAATTTACAAACCAATCGGTTCAGAAATAAATAACTTGTAGTAAATTGTATAGTATGAAAAAGGGCGTTCCCTGTGGTACGGACCATAGTAAGCTACATACCTATTTGGTACTGGTTCTATGTAGTCATCGCGTCGTATGTCGGCTCTGGCTACGAGGGCTGTCCTGAGCACTTCTGGATACAAACATATAATCGGGAAATCATAATGTTCTAGAATGCACTGCAAGTTGGTGGTTTGCATTTTGTCGCCGATTTGGTCTACTTCTGAACAACAGATACTTTCTTTTACCGTGTCCATTGGTCTGCAGTTGCCACACAAACACCAATCTCGGTTTCCCAATCGCGCAATATTTTCGACATTTTCTTCCAATTCATCGCCTGAAGATAATCCTATGTCGAAGTCCGACTCACTATCATGTTCGGAACGTTCGGGCTCAAACATAAACGGTTGGTAAGCCATTGATCAAAGCGCTAATGTAAACAAATCTATCAAAAAGCACATGGTTTCACATATTGTTTACTGGCTGGCTGTTCACGTGCTACGTCACAGCCAATGCACGCGGCTTTTCGCGTAATTATTTTATCCATGCGCGTAAAATAGAAACCGTGTTAATATTGTCAATTAATCCTAAACCCGTTAACATATTAAACATTTTATTGCATCATTCTTCATTTTAGGCTCCATATTTGTTTAATTTGGCATTAGAGCCAGCCTACACCTTTCCTTTAAGTGATTGTTTTGTATTATTCAGGAAACTCTATTACAGGGCAGTGTTTGTATTAAGTGATTGTTTTGTATTATTCAGGAAACTCTATTACAGGGCAGTGTTTGTATGAAGTGATTGTTTTGTATTATTCAGGAAACTCTATTACAGGGCAGTGTTTTTATGAAGTGATTGTTTTGTATTATTCAGGAAACTCTATTACAGGGCAGTGTTTGTATGAAGTGATTGTTTTGTATTATTCAGGAAACTATTACAGGGCAGTGTTTGTATGAAGTGATTGTTTTGTATTATTCAGGAAACTCTATTACAGGGCAGTGTTTGTATTAAGTGATTGTTTTGTATTATTCAGCAAACTCTATTACAGGGCAGTGTTTGTATGAAGTGATTGTTTTGTATTATTCAGGAAACTCTATTACAGGGCAGTGTTTGTATGAAGTGATTGTTTTATATTATTCAGGAAACTCTATTATAGGGCAATGTTTTTATGAAATGATTGTTTTGTATTATTCAGGAAACTGTTTTACAGGGCAGTGTTTATATGATGTAATATGTTGGTATGATGTGATAAGAAGTGATTGTTTTGTTTAATTCAGGAAACCGTATTACAGGGCAGTGTTTGTATGATGTAATATATTGGTATGATGTGATATGAAGTGATTGTTTTGTTTAATTCAGGAAGCTGCATTACAGGGCAGTCTTTGTATGATGTGATGTGTTTGTATTACGTGATATGAAGTGATTATTTTGTATTATCAGGAAGCTACGTTACAGGACAGTGTTTGTATGGTGTGATTGTTTTGTTTAATTCAGGAAGCTGCGTTACAGGGCAGTGTGATAGCTACATGCTTGGAACAGCTCAGTGACAAGAATGCTCTGTTACGCCAGTGGCTTGGACTCTGTCTCGGCAAGGTAGGTCCTCATCCTACTCTAAATGTACTCTACTCTGGCAGTGGCAACTTCCAACTTGAAAATAGCATTTAAAATGATCCAGAGCTCATATTTCCATCTTGTAAACTAAGAAGAAAAAAACTAGCCTAGCAACCTTCACCTTGTGAATTTAGAAAAAAAGTGGCGATGAAATGTTTCTTTGCACTCTGTTTTAATGATAAAAACAAAGCATACATCTTAAATGTTTCAATGAATGTGATCAGTGTAAAAATGGTGGGAAACATGAACGTAAAATAAATATGCATACTCAATAGTAGTGTCTGGGTTGTAAAATATTTGTCTTTCTGGTAGTACTAAACCAAATAACTTCCGGCTGTGTCAAAGTTCGAGGTGCACCAAACTTTTGATAGAGAAGTTAACACCACAAGTCCTGTGATGGTGGTAAATGCGAGTGTGTTGGTTGTTAAAAAAAAAGTTTAATCTGGGCAAAAATTGTATGCAATTTTATTTCATCTAGTACCACTGTATCAAGTAGCCTCGTGCTTGAAACATGTATGGGGCTCTGGTAAAAAAAAAAAAAAAAGTACTAAAATTTTATGCGAAACTAAGGGTGTTGTAAAAGCATCTGTTTATGCTGAAAATGGGACATGAAAGGTACCATTTTCTTCAGTTAATACTTTGAGGTAGTTTGTAGTACTGATATTTATAGGTCATAGTTTGGTTGATATTTTACATATAGTGTTTTTAAACACAAACGTTAACATGGTTGCCTATGGCATTTTATTTGGTATAGTACAACCTTCTACTCAAAATCTACTCAGTTTAATGAATGTTGTAGGGTAGATTCGGGTAATTGCGGACACTCTGGCTTCCGCTGTATTTGCCACATGGAAACAGAACATTACACATGGTAAGATGAGGCGAAATGCAGACATAGGTCGGCAAAATGTGGACATGGTCAATGGATACAATATTCTTTTAATCCACAGCATTTTAAACATTTATTTTGTTACAAAATATAAATAATTAAACTAGTAAATCTCTAAAATTATCTTTTATCATCTTCTGAGTAAAACAGTAATTATATGCAATTAGGTTAAAGTTATTTTCCGAACCCAAGTTTTTGTCTTTTGTGCCATTCAAAGCACATTGATCCAAATGTTGCTATTTTAAACACAATTGAAATGAAATAAAAATAAGTTAATTATTATATAAAATAAATATTTATTTAGAATAGATCATCCCAGTAGTGTACTTATTATGTTGTCTGCAATTAAACTACTGCGGTTTATGTAGTCGTTCAACTGCAGACTAGTTTATTTTTTAAATTTTATCAAACAATTATTATTGTTAATACGATTGTTTTTGGGTTTTTTAAATTATCATATTATAAAAGATCTTACAATACACAAATGTATTCTCTCATTCTGAAACATTTTACTCGTAATTTGGTAGACATATCCAGTGAAAATGTTTGAAGAAATAAATTATATCATGTGACCGATGCCATTGTGCATGTGACGCAAGATACTATTTTTGTGTATGTTGTTTGTTTTTGTTTTTAAAGTGACACCAGGATAAAAATAGAAACATGGATTTTCAAGTACTCTCTGTAGTCTCATTATCAATTTGCTGACAATAAAATGAAACGTTTAATGTACGAAAATGGAATGTAGTGGCAGTATGGTCGAGATTGTCCGCATTTTGCCGATGTCCGCAATTACCCGAATCTCCCCTATTTTCTTTTTGTCTATTCATCTTCTATCTTTAGTGTATTCTGTGCCTCAATAGTCTAGGGCCATATTGCCATAATCAGCACCATGCAAAACTACACTGAGATTAAAGCAAGCCTTTTTAAATAATCAGTTCTAAAATTGCCTTTACAAAACACTCAAAAAATGTATTACTAATTAATAAAGTATGCCTGTTATATATTTTTTTCATTCATTTATTAAACCAAGCACATTAATTACATTTATTTTTTATTTCAATTAATTTTTTTGGTCTTTAATTAAAAAAAAGTGCCCTGAAAATATCCCAAAAGTGTTTAGACTACCATGCTTTGCTTATTTCTAAGGAAAACACTAATCTTATTCTTGTAACAGTGGTCTATATTTTGGGAATGTTTATAAAGTGAACTACAATATTGAAAGTTGTGAATTTTCATTTGTTTCTTTAACATGGATTGGTGAATTGTGTTATGGGAAATGAAACTACCATTACATTAAGAACTTGTCAACTGTCTTTTCTATTTATTATTATAGACAAAAATGTTTCTATTTTTAAGGTTTGGACAAATTTTGACAATGCTCGGTGGTGTGGGGTGAGAGATAGCGCACATGAGAAACTGCACATACTGTTACTGGATTCTGTTGCTGAGGTAAGTCATGTAATATGGATGTCATATAGATAGTACTAAACCAAATAACTTCCGGCTGGGTCAAAGTTCGAGGTACACCCAATTTTTGATAGAGAAGTGAACACCACAAGTCCTGTGATTGGTGATAAATGTGAAAGTGTGTTGGTTGTAAAAACAATAGTTTCATCTGGGCAAGAAATGTATGCAATTTTATTTCATATAGTACCACTGTGTCAAGTAGCCTTGTGCTTGAAACGTATGGGGTACCTGTAAAAAAAAGTACTCAAATTTTGTGCGGAACTAGGGTAGTCATAGACGCTACCCGTTATCTCAGAAATGAGCAGCTTGACCCCCAATTTTTTCTGATTAACTTTAAGGGTGAGGAGTGGTAGTATTTATATCCGCTGCAGGTAGGAGTTTTAGCCACATATGTTACTATTGTTGTCTATGGGATTTGATTTGGTAGTATACACCCTATAGGTCATCAGCCCTTGAAATTAAGATCCATTTTATTATGACAGTTTAGTACACATAATAAGGTAAATACCTGATAGTGCTAAGATTGCTATTTTGGATCAGTTTTGCAGTGGCTTTTTATGACATTTTTGCTGATTGCTGTTGTGAATTTCAAAGGTTGATGTTTTCACATTTGTATACATACAGAGAAATGGGACACCCCAGCACATTTTAAACTGGCTGTTGTGACACTTGAAGTCATGTAGACAAACCCTCTGCCAACGCAGTGCATGTTTGTAGCATATAAATTTCACAAACAACTGTTGGTATTTGCAGTGCATATCTGTAATGAAAATAATGTGTGAGTAGAAATTTCACAACAACAGTTGAACACATGTTTGATAAATTATATTTTGACAATTTTTCAGTCTTGCTGGACAGAGACTCAGTCTGTATACTTCATTCTCTTTGACAATCAATGTATGCTATAAGTCTTGTTTGTGGATTCATCTATGCTGAAATGATTTAGACTAAAATATGAAAACAGTATGCCACAACAACATTTCCTAACCTCTGATTAATCTTTATTTTAAGGGGAGCTATCACTCTTGCTCCTCATCACTCGCTTGAGACTAGAAAAAGTAATTTTTAGCTCAATTTAGCATGTGATTTTATATGACATCGTGTCTAAATCGTTTTGGGATAGAGACACGTAAATACAATTACCTAACCTAAACTATATGACATCATTGATCAATATGGTGATGTTTTCAATGGCAGTTAATCACTCCCCTGTTTTTTTCATGATGATGTGATGTCAGTTTTTATTCACAGATGTTTTCTATTTATTTTTTTGTAATTAGGTGCGAGCCTCGGCAGTGTTTGCTCTTGGAACGTTCATCAGCAACAGCTGTGAGCGAAGTGACCACGCGACAAATATCGACCTCGGGGTTGGAATTAATCTTGTAGCTGTTGCTCAAGATGGAAGTCCACTTGTCAGAAAGGTAACATTTTACTTGTTTATAGGTTACATGCTCTAGACTTAATGTGTGTTTTTGTAAAGTTAAATAAAAAAATTAAATTGATATACAGCCCATCATCTAAGTCAGCTGACCAATTAATCACTCCCCTATATTTTGTTTTTTTATTTTGTCAACTGGTACATTATTTTAATACACACTTAATAATTCACAGTCATCAACATTTTTACAAATATACAGAATGTAAAAACAGCCATTGCAAAATCAACCTTTTTCATATTCATTTTTAGTACATATGTTTGATACAGACTTAGTCTTGTAAGAAAGAATACTGTACACTTGAGATTTTGATAATTGTGAATTATCCCTATATATTTACTCTTTACCTTACAAAGAGTTGACCGACACTTTCTGAGAGCTGGAAGATCAGTTTGATATGGAGTTACTAATTTATATATTAATTCTAGGAGTTGACGGTTGCGTTCTGCGGTCTGGTACATCAGTTTGATACTCAGTTTGCTGCTGTTGCTGCCCAGGTGTTGGAAGAAGAGAAGAGCAAGGACAAAATGACGCCCATCGTGACTGCGGAAGCCCCTGGTGGGTGGAATTTAGTCACCCAATCCATTGGTAATGCACTGGCGCACCCCCTTGTTATGTTCTGTGTTCTGCATGTTAGTGTTTGCTAGTTTTGTAGTCACAATAATTAAATATTTTACAGATGTCATAAAATGTTTGAAAAGTAATTTATTTGTCAGCCTGCTAATGAAATAATTGTGAGGCTAAATAAAATGATTGAAAGTTAATTTATTTGTCAGCCTACTAATCAAAATTATAGTATTAATTGTGAGACTAAATAAAATGCTTGAAAGATAATTTATTTGTCAGCCTACTAATAACAGTATTAGTTCTGAGGCTAAATAAAATGCTTCAAAGGTAATTTATTTGTCAGTACCGGCCTCGGTGGCGTAGTGGTTAGGCCATCGGTCTACATGCTGGTAAGTACTGGGTTCGGATCCCATTCGAGGCATGGGATTTTTAATCCAGATACCGACTCCAAACCCTGAGTGAGTGCTCCGCAAGGCTCAGTGGGTAGGTGTAAACCACTTGCACCAACCAGTGATCCATAACTGGTTCAACAAAGGCCATGGTTTGTGCTATCCTGCCTGTGGGAAGCGCAAATAAAAGATCCCTTGCTGCTAATCGGAAAGAGTAGCCCATGTAGTGGCAACAGCGGGTTTCCCCTCAAAATCTGTGTGGTCCTTAACCATATGTCTGACGCCATATAACCGTAAATAAAATGTGTTGAGTGCGTCGTTAAACAAAACATTTCTTTCTTTTATTTGTCAGCCTACTAATAAAATAGTATTAACTGTGAGGCTAAATAAAATGCTTCAGACGTAATTTATTTGTCAACCTACTAATCAAATAGTATTAACTGTGAGGCTAAATAAAATGCTTCAGACGTAATTTATTTGTCAACCTACTAATCAAATAGTATTAACTGTGAGGCTAAATAAAATGCTTTAACGGTAATCTATTTGTTAGCTTACTAATGAAATAGTATTAACTGTGAGGCTAAATAAAATACTGGAGAGGTAACGTCATATTCTTTTCATTTGTTTTCTTTTCAATTTTTCTTTTTCTCTTTTTGTATTTGATTTTGATTTTGATTTTTGTCCTGTTTTTTATTTTGTGTTGTGTAGCCAAACTAGTTGGGGCTGGTTATTTCATTATTTGTATTTGAAACTTATTATGGCATAGTAAAGAAAGTTATAGCAGAATAAACCGTATTATATGATAAGTCTGGATTGAATCAATTTTGAATACTCTTCTAATTGTGTATGTCATGGCATGGCATAATTTCCTTGTTTCGCCTCTCATTTAATGTTTTTACAGTAATAATGACCTGGGCCCCATTCCACGAAGCAACCTTAGCCCTAAGATTACCTCAGGCGCATAGTTACCCTATGTACTTAATTTGATCTTAGGGCTAAGATTACCCCAGGCGCATAGCTACACTATGCACTTAATTTGATCTTAGGGCTAAGATTACCTCAGGCGCATAGCTACCCTATGCACTTAATTTGATCTTAGGGCTAAGATTACCTCAGGCGCATAGCTACCCTATGCACTTAATTTGATCTTAGGGCTAAGATCGCTTC
Source organism: Gigantopelta aegis (assembly GCF_016097555.1). NCBI lineage: Eukaryota > Metazoa > Mollusca > Gastropoda > Neomphalida > Peltospiridae > Gigantopelta > Gigantopelta aegis. The sequence continues at coordinate 66,605,059 of NC_054706.1, forward strand.
GTGGAACAGGGCCCTGGCCAGTGAAAGAAATCTTTTATTTAACATATACTGATAGAAAGAAATAAGGGAACACACAAATAAATAGTAAGAGACAATAATGACTGAAACCTAAACCCTCAATACACAGTGTTACAAGTGGATCGTGTTACTGGCAGTCAATTCGACACTACTGGCATTCAAACCCACATTATGGCTTCTTATAAAATATGGACATTACTACGCTAGTAGTAAATTAAATTTGGTCTACAATTCTATCTGTTCCCTTATTTCTTTCCATCAGTAGGCCTATAGGTAATTTTTTTTTACATATACTGAAGACAAGAGTAGAACTACTTGTTTTATTAATGAGAATCCTTTTAATGCTGTTACAGTAATGTAAGCTGTCCCGATTGGGATTATTGTTGAATATGCATTTGTTTTTTTTGTTTTTTTTATTTAAGTTGACACACTCAACTTGTTCATTTGTTTTATTCAGTTTTGATTACTGATATTTTTTTTTTCAGAATTAAAAGAATTTTGCAGTGTAATTTATTTACTTGGTTACTAACAATACTACAAAATGTATTTAAATTTTAACTTTAGGTTAATATGGTAATGTTTCAGTCATACATTCAAAATGAATTCCATACATTTACTTGTCTGTTTGAAATATGTATGCTATTTGTGAATAAACTTTATGTAACTGATGTAATATTACAGTAATGGTACATCTGTAAAACAATTTAAAACTGAATTTTATTTACTTAACCATTACACTTGTACACCTATAAACTTACTTCAAATTTACCTTTATTGTTATACATTACAACTGTATCAATGTAAACATATTTGAAATTAAACGTTACGGGAAACATTTACCAAGCCTGTTTATGTCTTACACACGTGTAACTACATATATTTACAATTCTTAAACACCTGTGTTTTAAAAAAACAACAGGCTTTGTAAATTCGGCCCTCTATGTTTATATCATAGTTAAAGACTTAAAAAATAAAATTAATTTATATTCTATTACTGTCATAACATACAAACCAGTCAGACTGGGCAGTCTGTGTACAGATTGAATCTGGACTTTTATTTTCATTAGATGGGTTTATTTTCTGTTTTTATTTGTATTCTGTGATAAAATGATTCACTATGTTGTCACTCCAATGCTGGCGTCTGCCATTTCAGATGGGTCACTTGCACCTCCATCAGGCATGCGTCGCAGCTCCTCACGGGGGAATTTTAAAGGCTTGGGCACATGTAAGCTTTGCACACTGTCAGCATATAGTTTCCCCGTTTCATTTAATATATTAGACTGTTCATGTTCTCATTGTTATATTATTTGCAGTCCTTCAGTTTGAAAATTTCATGCAAGTGATAAATCCAGGGTTGTAATTTACATTAAATAGAAAACATCTTGAGTAAAGAATACATATATTGACAAAAATAAGTTTTGAATAGTGCACATTGTACAACCACTGAATCAGTATAATGGAGTTTTGAACAGTGCACATTGTACAACCACTGAATCAGTATAATGGAGTTTTGAACAGTGCACATTGTACAACCACTGAATCAGTATAATGGAGTTTTGAACAGTCCACATTGTACAACCACTGAATCAGTATAATGGAGTTTTGAACAGTGCACATTGTACAACCACTGAATCAGTATAATGGAGTTTTGAACAGTGCACATTGTACAACCACTGAATCAGTATAATGGAGTTTTGAACTGCACATTGTACAACCACTGAATCAGTATAATGGAGTTTTGAACAGTGCACATAGTACAACCACTGAATCAGTATAATGGAGTTTTGAACAGTGCACATTGTACAACCACTGAATCAGTATAATGGAGTTTTGAACAGTGCACATTGTACAACCACTGAATCAGTATAATGGAGTTTTGAACTGCACATTGTACAACCACTGAATCAGTATAATGGAGTTTTGAACAGTGCACATAGTACAACCACTGAATCAGTATAATGGAGTTTTGAACAGTGCACATTGTACAACCACTGAATCAGTATAATGGAGTTTTGAACTGCACATTGTACAACCACTGAATCAGTATAATGGAGTTTTGAACAGTGCACATAGTACAACCACTGAATCAGTATAATGGAGTTTTGAACAGTGCACATTGTACAACCACTGAATCAGTATAATGGAGTTTTGAACAGTGCACATTGTACAACCACTGAATCAGTATAATGGAGTTTTGAACTGCACATTGTACAACCACTGAATCAGTATAATGGAGTTTTGAACAGTGCACATAGTACAACCACTGAATCAGTATAATGGAGTTTTGAACAGTGCACATTGTACAGCCACTGAATCAGTATAATGGAGTTTTGAATAGTGCACATTGTACAACCACTGAATCAGTATAATGGAGTTTTGAATAGTGCACATTGTACAATCATTAAATTAATTCATTTATTTATTCATTCATTTAATCTTATTCCGTGCTTTTATCCAATTAAGGTTCAAGCATGCTGTCCTGGGTACACACACCTCAGCTATCAGTTGTTAGTGGTTAGTGAGAGAGAAGAGGGTGTAGTGGTCTTACCCATTGAGACATGAAAACTTGCTTTTGGTAGGAGCCGGTATCGGGCTGCAAACCCAGTACCTACCAGCCTTATGTCTGATGGCTTAACCACGACAGCACTGAAGCCGGTATCGGGCTGCAAACCCAGTACCTACCAGCCTTATGTCTGATGGCTTAACCACGACAGCACTGAAGCTGGTATCGGGCTGCAAACCCAGTACCTACCAGCCTTATGTCTGATGGCTTAACCACGACAGCACTGAAGCCGGTATCGGGCTGCAAACCCAGTACCTACCAGCCTTATGTCTGATGGCTTAACCACGACAGCACTGAAGCCGGTATCGGGCTGCAAACCCAGTACCTACCAGCCTTATGTCTGATGGCTTAACCACGACAGCACTGAAGCCGGTATCGGGCTGCAAACCCAGTACCTACCAGCCTTATGTCTGATGGCTTAACCACGACAGCACTGAGGCTGATGATTATAATTGTAAGGCTATAATGATTTTCAAATAGTAAGGCCAGCTGGGCTTAAAGCAGCTTGTATTCAACAACCAGTGAGAGGCTTGCTGTTACAATATTTCAGGTGGATAATAAAAACAAAATATTTCTGAGATAAAATGAAGGTGTGCTTGGAGGTTCAAATGCAAATAACCACCTCATATATGAAGGACTGTATTTGTCATCCGAGTGAGCATGTGCTTTATGTAAACTGCATCCAATATTTTCAAGCACCACCAATAACTGCATATGTCAGTGGTCATATGTCAACAGCAGATTACTGCAGTAACACATTCGACGATGAAAAGGAAATGTTGCTCGGTAGTAGAATGCTTGCTTAATTATCCTAATTGTGGGGGGTCTAGCCCAGTTGGTAGAGATCTCACCAGGGGTGCTTGCATCATAGGATCGAATCACCTGAGTGGACCCATTCTCCGATTTGTTTTTTTCCTCATCCCAACCAGTGCACCAGTACTAGTATATCAAAAGCTGTGGTATGTGCTGTCCTGTCTGTGGGAAAGTGCATATAAAAAGGTCCCTTGCTACTAATGGAAAAATGTAGTGGGTTTCCTCTCTTGAGACTATATGTCAGAATTACCAAATATTTGACAACCAATGGCCGATGAGCTATAGTGGTGTCATTAAAAAAAAAAACTTTTAACCCTCATCGGGCCTATTGGATTATTTAATGATTATTATTTCCCTTTTTTATTACTAAAGTAAAACCTGTCTGAACCGGACCCTGAACAAACTGGAATCCTGTCAAAACTGGCCTAGTTTCATAGACACAAATTTTCTAAATTCTAAAACGTGAACCTCTAAACACCGGAATCTGTCTAAATCGGATAAATATTAGGCCCCTGGCGTGATCGGAATTCTGTCTAAATCGGATAAATATTAGGCCCCTGGCGTGATCGGGATTCTGTCTAAATCGGATAAATATTAGGCCCCTGGCGTGATCGGGATTCTGTCTAAATCGGATAAATATTAGGCCTCTGGCGTGATCGGAATTCTGTCTAAATCGCATAAATATTAGGCCCCTGGCGTGATCAGAATTCTGTCTAAATCGGATAAATATTAGGCCCCTGGCGTGATCGGAATTCTGTCTAAATCGGATAAATATTAGGCCCCTGGCATGATCGGAATTCTGTCTAAATCGGATAAATATTAGGCCCCTGGCGTGATCGGAATTCTGTCTAAATCGGATAAATATTAGGCCCCTGGCATGATCGGAATTCTGTCTAAATCGGATAAATATTAGGCCCCTGGCGTGATCGGAATTCTGTCTAAATCGGATAAATATTAGGCCCCTGGCATGATCGGAATTCTGTCTAAATCGGATAAATATTAGGCCTCTGGCGTGATCCAGATTCTGTTTAATGGGATAAATATTTGGCCCCTGGCATTATCCGGTTTAGATTAATATTTCTTTCTCTTTTTTTTTTTCATTCCAGCCAATTCGAGCACGGTCCTGAGCCCGCTGCTCAGTTACGGCAGTGCGAGTTCCGCGAGTATCGAGAGCGGAAGCAGCGTCGAGTCGTCGACTAGCACGGACAAGCTGCGTCGCGTCGGCTCCAGCACGTCGATATCCGGCCTGATGACCTTCAACAACGTCTACCTCAGCGTCTGGAAGGCTCTGCTACAGCTGGCAGCCGACCCATACCCAGATGTGGCTGACATGGCAAAGAAGATCGTCAATTCAGTCAAACTTAGGGTGAGGGTCATGTTAAGACATTATTTATTAGTAGTAGGTGATAAGAGGTCTGTATCATAACTATATCTACAGCTGGCCACTGACCCATACCAAGGATGTGGCTGACATGGCAAAGAAGATCATCATTTCAGTCAAACTTAGGGTGAGGGTCATGTTAAGACATTATTTATTAGTTGTAGGTGATAAGAGGTCTGTATCATAACTATATCTACAGCTGGCCACTGACCCATACCAAGGATGTGGCTGACATGGCAAAGAAGATCGTCAATTCAGTCAAACTTAGGGTGAGGGTCATGTTAAGACATTATTTATTAGTAGTAGGTGATAAGAGGTCTGTATCATAACTATATCTACAGCTGGCCACTGACCCATACCAAGGATGTGGCTGGCATGGCAAAGAAGATCGTCATTTCAGTCAAACGTAGGGTAAGAGTCATGTCGGTAAAACACACGTCATTAGCCCCCTACCGGTTCAACTGGAGGTGACTATAGGTTTCATCTTTGTCCGTCTGTCCATCCGTCCGTCCGTCCGTCTGTCTGTATTTTGTATATTACTTTAGCATGCATTACGGATCAAGTTTGACTTTCATGGTGATTTACACATTTTTCACAGGGATATAGCCCCTGAACTTAAGAGACATGGAAGTTTATTTTCCAGACGTTTTTTGCAGTGGCTCAAGATATTCAGCTGAAATTTTGTATATTGCTTGTATTGAAACAAGTATTCCAATTCATTCCATTAGTCTTAAAGACTGAATTAAGCAAAACATGCAAGGTCAAGTTATTACAGTGACAGGTGTATGAGAGGGCTTGGAAGTGTTAAGTGAATAAGTTCACCATTTTTGCCCAGTTGTCGCTATGGAAATGATCAAAATATTTTAATGTTCATATATTTGGGGCATAGTTGGCATAGTATAAGCTTCTGTTTATGTAACATTTTTATGACCTTGGTTGGATTAGATGTGTAAGTTGATATTATTGTATCATTTTCCAGGCGTGTGTTGGAGCAAAGCCGAAACAGGTTGTTAAGAACACCAATTCACAATCGGCTCCCTGCAGCCCCACCAATAAGCCCACAGTTAACATACACCCTGGGTAAGTATTGTGAACATTCATACCAGTTTAGAAGGTAAGGGTCATCAGCTAATACTGTGTATAGACAAACACATAACACATGATGGACCATATTTCTTTGTATACATAACCTGACCCCTGACCTCTGACCTATGATTTTGCCCCTGGTTACAATAAATTCCCAGCTAGTGCTAGATACGATTTTATTTAAGAAATTTGAAGAACCTTCATGAAGAAATATTAAAAATTCACTAATAAATACAGAATCGAAGTAGTGGGATAGTAAATTCTTTAACCAGTTTCTGTAAAAATTATGTGCAGGGTGTTACCCTGTGGTAAAACGCTCGCCTGATGCCTTGTCGGTCTTGGATCGATCCTCGTTGGTGGGCCCATTGGGCTATTTTTCGTTCCAGCCAGTGCTCAGCGACTGGTGTATCAAAAGGCGTGGTATATGCTATCCTGCCTGTGGAATGGTGCATATAAGAGATTCCTTGCTACTAATGGAAAGATATGGCGGATTTTCTCTCTAAGACTATATCTCAGAATTACCAAATGTTTGACATCCAATAGCCAGTGTGTTCTAGTGGTGTCGTTAAACAAAAAACAAACTAATTTTAACTGTAAAAATTAGCAGTTGGCCAATTTGACCACTAACACTAACAAGGGTTGATCTGCAACTACAGTTGAATCCCATTGGCTCGAACCCCATCAGTGCTCGAGGAAATGTTCGACCCATCGGGTAGTTCGACCTAACCATTTGGTCAGTAACATGTAAGTGCAACTCGGGACTTTGTTTTTGGTTTGAGCGTTGCAGTGTATTCGACCCAGTGAGATTCTACTGTATTTTGTATTGCATCAGCTAAAATATCTGCTATATTTCACAGTCAGCATTCCAAAATTATTCTCTTATTATGTCTATTTCTTCTCCCATATTACAGAACTCCGCCCCAGAATGGCTTGGTTTGCAGTGACGACATGTCACCGATGTATGGCGGAGCGGCGCCTGGCACAGCCGGTAGTTCAAACGTACAGCTGTTACAGTTCTCGAGACATCGGAAAATATTTGACAAAGGTCCCACTCATGTGAGTATGGACTGCTGTAAATGTTTATAGAGGACATTAGAACTAGACGGACATTTGAAGAGTTATAATTGCGCTCTGCCGTCAGAGATAACTATTAAGAAAACACAAGATTTTTACCTACCTTTGAGTGAGTTCACTAGGCAAAGATTCCCACTCAAATCCAGCAATAATTCTATGTTTGACGTCAAATTCTTAGGTGCTGATGTGTTTCATCCTATAGTGTTTATATTAGTGATTAATAATTGAAGTATTTGTTATTGGCAAACTTGAAAATGATCAATGTATACTAGGTATTTAACGTCAAAAATAGGATTATTTTGTATTAGAGTGGGAATCTTTGCCTATTTGTTGGTAGGCAAAAATTCTGTGTGGCTTTTTGTGATTAGAGTTATTTCTGACAGCACAGAGAAATTATAACTACAAATCTCCATCTAGCGCTCGAACAGCAGAGTACTCTAGATCAAGTGTCGAACTAGCCATATGTTCAGATACCAAATTCCAGAGACTTTCTTCTAATGGACCTTCTATCACTGTTGTAAACATTTGTTTAAAATTATGGTTTTGGTAATGAAATTTCTGGGAACATTTTTATCAGTATTGCAGGACGATTCGCTATGCAAGTTTCAGAGATCGCTACACAATTTTCAAAACATTAAACAGTAGTTGCTAATCAATTTTTAATTGACTAAAAATATCGCTCATCAAGATTTAGAAAAAAAATTTCCCTTGAAGGGATATTCCTGAGTTTGCTGCATTGTAAAATGTTTCCGACTAATAAAATATTTCTACGATTAAACTTGCATATTAAATATATTTTCTTGTTTAGAATATCAGTGTCTGTATATTCAGTGTGTTTTTGGTCGTCTTCATATTTGTCTTCAAATAATTTCGTACATATGAAGAAAAAAATTTTTAGGAAAAAAAATGAAATTTAACTATTAGAGGGTGTACACTACCAAATCAAATCCCATAGACGACAATAGTAACATATACGGCTAAAACTCCTACCTGCAACGTATCAACCGACATAAACGCCACGGATATAAATACTACCACCCCTTACGCTTAAAGTGAATCAGAAAAAAATGGGGGTCAAGCTGCTCGTTTCTGAGATAACGGGTAGCGTCTATGACTACCCTAGTTTCGCACAAAATTTTAGTACTTTTTTTTACAGGTACCCCATACATGTTTCAAGCACAAGGCTACTTGACACATTGGTACTAGATGAAATAAAATTGCACATTTATTTTACCCAGATGAAACTATTATTTTTTACAACCAACACACTCACATTTATAACCAATCACAGGACTTGTGGTGTTTACTTCTCTATCAAAAGTTCGGTGCACCTCGAACTTTGACCCAGCCGGAAGTTATTTGGTATTGTACTACCTATACTGATAACATACATTGTTCAAAAAGTGTCCAGCTATGTGTCTTTATGACAACCAGGATCTGGTGTATTCTGACATAAACTGACAACCTCACTGAAACTGTTGTTTCTACAGTGCAACCTAATATAATGTACCCCTCAAAAAGCATATATATTGCATATAGTTTTGTACAAATGCAATATGTCATATTAAACAACAAAATGTTTTAAAATAAAACTCATGAAGATATTTACTTTCAGTTGGGTGTGTGTACTCAGGTATATATGTAGAGACAACAAAGATAGTCAGAGTACCTCTACCCCTTTAAAGAATTCCATTAAAACACATGCACTTGATTGACCCCTAGATTATGAAGACCTTAACAGGCACATCAAAGAAATATCAGTATTAAAAAAATACACTGTCTGAGGAAGGAAACACAAACATGACTGTACCTGTATGAAGTAATGACTTAATGTCCTGAACATTAGTGTTGGGAGGAAATCCTGTATGCTGGGTGTGGGTGTCTTCAAGTTACCAGGTGTAGGAATTTCAAATCTATCGGCCATGCTGATTTTCATAATGAACCATCAAAACCAATGGCAGCCACCAATATTCCTGACTATATTTTATTTATAGCCTACTGTAGTTGGAGGTTTTAATAGTTGTGATATCTGGAATAATCATGCAGCTTTAACACATTTATTTTTGATTAATTACCGAAAAAAACTATTTTTAAATGACAAAATTACCCGAACATCTATTTTCTTGCTTTATTTTCTAATCCGGATGAATACAATATGTACATTAGATGTATTCCTACAATCTGTAATCCAGCATTTTATTTAGCTAGTAACATTAGGTAATACAGCTTTAACAATAAAATAAATTATCAACTTAATCCAAGGCAGATAATCAAATCTGAAAAAATTGGTTCTGAATCTAGTATAAACTCAAAATGCTTTTCATGAGAGCTAACTAAGTGATTATTAAGAAACAAAAATGATCTGGAGATCTAAGTATATGTTTAACAACCTTATTGTTATGTACAAATAAGAACAGAAGGCACAATAGTGACAACAAATTTAATTATGTTTTTGGTAAAGTTTTTCTTCGAATTTACTTTAAATTTTGCATAAAACTACAAATTTGTCTAAAATATAACTTAGCACCCTATAAATATGTCAAAATGACAATAAAAATCAACTTCTTTACAAATTTGAGTTTTCAGAATTTCGTACATAAAAAATTAACAATGTTAATGGAAACTACAGACATTAACCCACTATTGGCACATGCTATTTTTAATATAAAAATAAATTGCTATTAAAATCTTAGTTCAGGTTGCCTATATATAATACCATATTTAAGAGCAGTTGTATATGGCAAGTCAAATACCATGTAAAAAGAAATTATTGAAATCTTTACAGTATGAATTATAGGCCAAAACCAACTTTTCTTCAGTGCTAACTTTGATTCAAACTCCATTCAGAGCCATGTACAGAGATTATTGTCAAGGTCAAGGTCATTGTGAACTTGCATGATCGAGTGATGGCTAATTAATCAACCAGTATAGTTTAATTAAATAAAATGACAAAATCATAATATTTTTTATTATGCACTGAATATGTGCTATAGGGTGTACACTACCAAATCAAATCCCATAGACGACAATAGTAACATATACGGCTAAAACTCCTACCTGCAACGTATCAACCGACATAAACGCCACGGATATAAATACTACCACCCCTTACGCTTAAAGTGAATCAGAAAAAAATGGGGGTCAAGCTGCTCGTTTCTGAGATAACGGGTAGCGTCTATGACTACCCTAGTTTTGCACAAAATTTTAGTACTTTTTTTTACAGGTACCCCATACATGTTTCAAGCACAAGGCTACTTGACACATTGGTACTAGATGAAATAAAATTGCACATTTATTTTACCCAGATGAAACTATTATTTTTTACAACCAACACACTCACATTTATAACCAATCACAGGACTTGTGGTGTTTACTTCTCTATCAAAAGTTCGGTGCACCTCGAACTTTGACCCAGCCGGAAGTTATTTGGTATTGTACTACCTAGAATGATCAGAAACACATTTAATATACAGTCATTAATATGTTGTGCAGAAAAATATATTTAATATGTAATTACAGTCATTAAAAAGTCGCTGTTAGTCAATAACATCTTAAAATTGCAACAAAGTCAGGAATGTCCCTTTAATTTGTGAGGCCTGCTCAGGGTTCAACAGAGAACTGTGGAAACACTGATTATTTATCTTTATTTGCTGCAATATTATATATATATACCAGCCAAATATTAAATATTGAAAGAAATATTACACATTGTTTTACCACATAGAAGATAAGGAAATAGAGATATTAAATGCCAGACATTGTTTCACCAGATAGAAGATAAGGAAATAGAGATATTAAATGCCAGACATTGTTTCACCAGATAGAAGATAAGGAAATAGAGATATTAAATGCCAGACATTGTTTCACCAGATAGAAGATAAGGAAATAGAGATATTAAATGCCAGACATTGTTTCACCAGATAGAAGATAAGGAAGAAGAACCCTCTAGTCCACATATCACGTCCCTATCGACCGAGTTCTTTCAGTGGAGCTGTCGCCATTTTGCTCAGCCTGTCATGCGGCTAGCCGAAGAGACAGATCCAGAGAGTAAGGCACATCACAGGCGGGAATTCCGCTTCAATCGAAATGAGAAGGTGCGGAGTCAAGCTCGGGAAGAACAGTCAAGAGCAGGTTTGTAACTTTCATTAGGTTATTAAAAAATATATATATAGTCGCACAGGTAGAAAAGGTTACAGACAAAGGCTTAGAGTATATGTTTTTTTTCTGATGGTATCATGTTCTTACATTTAGGTTTATGTCACATCATTATAGTCATGGGGTGGAAGAGCACTCACTTGAGGTGTAATGGGTCATAGGGTCGATCAATGAAACTTGGTTTATAGTTCCAACTGTGAATGTTCATCCAAATGTATGTTAATTTAAAATTATTTAAACTCTTTTTTTTATTATTAAATTCATGAAAGTGTTTAATGTTTTTATTGTTATTAATATATTTTTTAAGCATGTATTGGGATAAACGCCTATTGATGCAACTATGAGTGGCACTAAATACGTTTATGGTAGTTGAAACATTTTATTTCATGGATAGAGAATTGCGCTAGCCAGTCATTATTAACATTAACAGTTGGCTAACTAAGATAAGTAATCTGTTGTTTTTATTTGTAAGTTTTAGTCGTCTGGATAACCAGAGGTCTGTTCCACAAAGCGATCTTACCACTAAGATCACCTTGAAGTGCATAACTACTTTATGCACTTAAGGTGATCTTAATACTAAGATTGCTTCATGGAACAGGGCCCATACCAGGCATCGAAATAAGTCGAGAACGGTCGTTCAGGTTACCGGAAGGTTACCCACATGTAAGAAAAGTTGAGAACGGTGTTTCGTTCTCGACAAAAATTTCTGAACGTAAACCAGACAATGCATTCCGGTCTTCTGCGTTTCATTTTCTCGTAAGGAATTGCATCGATGTTTGCGCGTACTTGTGCAATTGCAAGCAATTATAGTTATTCCGCGTTTAAGCAGCGTCCACTAGATGAATTTACTTCCACGTTTCGTTTTCTCGTACGAAATTGCACCGATGTTTGTGCGCACTTGTGCAATTGCAAGCAGTTTCGGCAATCCACGTTTAAGCTACTGTCGCGGGTCAGGCAATTGGCTATCCAGAGACCGGACCCGCGACAGACATGCTCAAAACTCCAGTGGTATATGAGCAGGTTAATACATATCGGTTTCGGGTTCTGCGTTTAAGCAGCGCCCACTAGATAAATTTACTTCCGGATTTCATTTCTCGTACCGATGTTCATGCATACCGATACAATTTCAGAATTATTATTATCTTTCATTGTTGTATGATAAAATAAGAGAAAATAGAAAGCAGAACATTTTAATTTTAATCAATTTATTTATTCAATTGTTCAGTTATTAAATATGAGTCACAAACTTGTAAAGAATTATATGTAATACATTTAAGAACAGTGACAACATACAGAATGAATCATAAATACATGTATACTACAATAATCATCTGGCACACATACAAGGGCGTTAAACGTAGTAGTAATAGGAATTCAATTCTAACTTTCATATAGTTGTGGTAACCTATGGGTTACCAGGCTATATTTTGTGGTAACCTGTAAATGGGTTACCAGACACAATGCTTATTTCGATGCCTGCATACTATTATTAATCGTAAACTAGGCGTCGCATCTGAGATCAAATTACCAGAGTTCAGAGAATTGTTTTACCCAGTCATTGTTAACGTTAACAGTTGGCTAAGATCTGTTGTGGTTTTTTATCTGTAGGTTTTAGTCGTCTTGATGACCAGATCTTCGTGAACCGTAACCTCGGCATCCCATCTGTGATCAAATTCCATCCTAATGAATCGTATCTCGCTGTGGCAGACAAGGAATCTGTCAGGTATGTGAGGTTTTTAGTGTTACAAAATAATTCTCGTGGTAACTGGTTACTATTGTGTGAAAACATGAGTGTACATCAGTGTAATAAGTTTAATATCCTGTTTATTAGCTAAGAAAAATATTTATAAATAATATGCCTCTCGTGGTAACGGGTTACTATTGTGTGAAAACAGGAGTGTACATCAGTGTAATGAGTTAAACATCGTGTTTATTAGCTAACAAAAGTATTTATAAATAATATGCCTGAGTAAAATTATTTTTTAAAATGAGCAGAGACATCATTCATCTTTGAATCCATGGATATCAAACAATAGTTTTTGAAAATGTTTTTCTTGTCCCTTTCAATCACTTTGTTTTATACTAACATATTCTGAGTGGTATGAATAATGATTTGTAAAGGAAAACATGTATTTATATAAATATTAAACACATGGTTTGTTTTTATTTAGTTTTAGTCAATCAAGTGCTTGTTTTGTTGCAGTATTTGGGACTGGGAGCATGGTACCAAGTTGAGTTACCTAAGAAATGAGAACCCAAAATCTACACGCATCACTGCCATGAACTTCATCAATGCTCATGATCTCACCCTGCTTATGTGTGGAGCTGGTATGTTTTGGGGGTTTTCTGTCATAGAAAAAGTGTTTGACCTTTTTTATGCATTTTTCTATGTACAACAGTCAAACATTGTATAAACTATTGAAGGATAATAATTAAAAGTATTTTTATTCTACATTTATAGCAGTTATTCATCAGTATGTTATTTTTTTTATAATTACAAAGAATACAAGATGAATGATTTAGTGCCAAATGTATATGGTGGAAAGAAATAAGTGAACACATGGTATTTGAGTTCCAAATTTATTTCAGTACCAGAGTAGTTATGTCTGTATCAAGCCGCATGCTTATAAATCTTTTAGAAGAAGAAGGAAATTGTTTATTTAACGATGCCCTCAACACATTTTATTTATGGTTATATGGCATCGGACATATGGTTAAGGACCACACAAATATTGAGAGAGAAAACCAGCTGTCGCCACTTCATGGGCTACTCCATTCGATTAGCAGCAAGGGATCTTTTATATGCACCATCCCATAGACAGGATAGCACATACCACAGCCTTTGGTGTACCAGTCATGGTGCACTAGCTGGAGCGAGAAATGGCCCAATGGGCCCACTAACTGGGACCGATCCCAAAGCGACTGCGTATCAAATGAGTGCTTTACCACTGGGCTACGTCCCGCCCATAAATGTTTTAGAGTCTAAACTCAAGCCTTGATTAGAGTTTGAGACATTAACGTCATGGTGACGCCTTACACATTGCATCATTAGAAATTTGAGTCTAGACTTGAATGTTTGATTAGCACGGGCCCAGGTATTACACTATAATTGTGTTTGTCTTTCAGATGATGGGTCGATACGGATCTGGCGAAACTACATGCAGGAAGAGAGTCGTGGGAAAGAACTGGTCACAGCTTTCCAAGCTCTGTCAGACATGATTCCTCTCACTAGAGGTAACACTTAGCTTAGCTTAGTAACTGGTTTAACGTGTCCATATACCACTAGGGTTTCGAACACGCCTATCCCGAGTCCGGCCTCCGATAGGATCGGGGGTCTGACTCGGGACAGGGATAACCTAACAAATAGGGGAATTTTGAATATTAACGCCAAAAGTATAACAAGGGGAAAATTGGGGTTAAAAAGTTTTGGTTGTGCCCTTAAAGAAAAATATCAACATTCCTAACCTATATAAATTATTAATATAATATATTTAGATGGGCTGGTCTAAAATTAATAATAATTCTTAGACAATATTCATTAAGCCCATGGGAGGTTAAGAGGAAAGGGGCTGCCAGACATATTTTAAACATTGGTGTGACCAGGTGAGGGTTGGGAGGGAGGGGAGGCCGGCCCTACACAAAACCTAAGTCAGAACCGCCTATGCATATAGCCCCAAAGAATGCCCTAACTCCCGGAACCCCAACACCCCCACCCCCCACCGTGTCCAACCGCAGTTCAGTCCAATCCTGGCAGCCTACTAGTTGTTTAGGAAGTTATAACTTCCCAAACCGGCGTCACTTGAAGAGTGACGCCAAAGGGTTGGAAGAGTTTAATCGCTGGTGCCACTAGGGGAGTGGCGCAAAAATCCAGCGATGGTTAGAGGTAACACTGCAGCATTCTAGTACAGTGAACTCTGTCCAAACCATCATCTGTGTAATCCAGATTTCTGTGTAAACACAGGCATGATCACAGAGTCCAGTTCAGTGACAGTAGAAACCTGTCTAATCCACGGCTCTGTGTATACTGGCACATTTCACCAGTCCCACTTGGATCCTAGTTAAACAACGTCCACTTTATATAGTGTAGTACATTTGACCCTTCTTGTTTTTAATGACTGGTTTCATGTATAGTCGATCAATTTACAAGGAAGGGAAGAAATGTTTTATTTAACGACACTCAACACATTTTATTTACGGATATGTGGCATCAGACATATGGTTAGGACCACACAGATATTGAGAAAGGAAACCCGCTGTCACCACTTCATGGGCTACTCTTTTGATTAGCAGTAAGGGATCTTTTATATGCACCATCCCACAGACAGGATAGCACATACCACGGACTTTCATATACCTGTCATGGTGCACTGGCTGGACCGAGAAATAGCCCAATGGGTCCACCAACAGGGATCAATTCCACATCGACTGTGCATCAAGCGAGCACTTTACCAGTGGGCTACGTCTCGCCCCTTAATTTACAAGAACTGCTTTTCCTTAATATTTACTCTTCCACTCAGTATACATTGATGTTTTTCTATCTAGATGTCCAGTTTTGTGCTTTTTACAAATGTAAACTAGGTTTCGGTGAATTTGAGAATTTTTTTTTTTTTTTTATAAAAAATATGTTAAAGCCATTGTCTAATCTGTGATATTCTTCACTTCAGGTTCAGGTTTGGTGGCAGAGTGGGAGCAGCAGACTCAGACACTGATAGCTTCCGGAGATGTTCGCGTCATCAGAATCTGGGACACACACAAAGAGTGTAAATCTCTGGTATGTATAAACTGCATGCTTATTAAACTTTAACGTCTAAATTCAAAGTATTAATGAAATATTGTCCATAAAAAAATTTGGTCTGTACACCTAACTGGCTCAGTTCCACAATTATTTATGTTTCAAAGGCCATTTATGTCTCAGTTCACCACGCACGACAACTAGCATGTATTTAAATTCTGGAGGCTTTTGCTAAATTCTTCATTCTGAATTTTGCTGGGTTTTTTAAAAAGTTGCACTACTTCTCACATATATGATATAGATGTTGCAGTTTTCTTCCCAGTTAGATCTTCTTTCAGTTTTTAATATAATCTGTTTTGCCGTATTTAGACAAACCTTGGTGTTATCCATATGTGAAATGGAAGGACACTGTGCACTGCCCTATTTATTGCCCATGTGACATCCAGTTCGATATGTACCTGCTTTCACACCTGAGTCTACATGCATAATGACCGGATAGGCCTTTATCCACGTTTTAACATCTATCTAGCAGATCAAATTGAAATGCTCATACAGGAGCTATGTGGCTTTAAATTTATCCAGTTGTCATACATATTGGCTCATATCTATATGGCCTAAGTATTTGTGCCTGATGACCTGCTCCGGAATCGGCCACTGGCGATGTCAGAGACTGAGTCTGGGGTGGGCGTGCATGAACCTTCGGGATATGGGCACGTTAAAATAGTTCCCATTCCCATTAGGATGATCACAGGCTAACGTTCCTCTCTAATTTATTTTCTCTGTCTTTAACAGCACATGGATGTGTGTGAATTTTCCTGTACGCTTATCATGTCTAATTCCTGTGAGGTATAATCAGTGTGTGTGTATATCACTTCAGGACATCCCGACAGGAGCGGACAGCTGTGTGACCAGCCTGGCGTGTGACTCGACCCGTCGCTCCCTTCTCATAGCTGGCTGTGGTGACGGAACAGTGCGACTCTTTGACAGAAGGCTGGCCCCCACAGAGTGGTAATGTCTCAACTAGCTGTGTGCTCTCTTTAGACTTTTAGTCCATGCTAGCGATCGGTCATGGGTACAACACTGTCAGTGTCGTGATTACACCAGCATCATCAAGCTCTGTGTTACAGAGCATTAGCAATCATGACAACACAAATTAACAATAAAATTTAAATATCACATGTTTATTTGTGATTGACTGTGTCAGAGTACCACACCACATAGATGTTCATGCAAAAAGTGTGCACATGGTTCTTTCGATTCATACATGTATTTTTAAATCTAAAAAATACTTGCGATCAATTCTTATTATTAAAGTTTGTAGCATAATTTAACAAAATATATATTTTAATGATTTTGTTTAGCCTTGAAATGCATAATGACTGGATAGGCCTTTATCCACGTTTTAAAATCTATCTAACAGATAAAATTGTTTCTGTAAACTTCATTGATAGATGTATGGTGTATGAATTCAAAGTTTATTGATAAATAGCTAAATGAAGTGATGTAAATTTCGCAGTTTTATCTATGCATTTTTATGTCTTGTTTAGTTATTTTGAAAGTCATTCTGTGCGATTTTTGTTCATTGATGTGCAGAGTAATAAATAAAATACCATACTGTTTTATATTACAACTCGTCTCTATTCTCTATGTACTAGAATCTCTAAATTTTTATGACAATATTGTATTCATCTTTCTGCTAAATATAACATTGGATAAACACTATTAAATTTCTTTAAATACAGTTCATTCTATGATTGGAAAAAACCCAGTCTATATTAAATGGCCATCTGTGTTAAGAGGACACATTTGTATCATCCAATATTTTGTAAACTGACCTGGATAAAACAGCCACCTGTCTTAAGCGACCACTTTTTGATACTACATTTGGTGGCTGCTTAACACAGGTTTGACTATTAAAAACATGTAAATTAGAACTGAGATATTAAAGTTAAAATATTTTATTTGGTACTTCAAATATCCTATGACCATTGTCCATTTCAGTCGAGTGATGACCTTGCGGGAACACACTGGGAGAGTGGTCAAAGTTCATCTACAGAAAGGGGCAGACGGCAAAATCATCAGCTCCAGGTAGCATCTTCTGCACTTGTGAAATTGCCATGTGCACAGTTTTTAAAAATAAATCAGGGCAGGATGGACCTCGATTGTAAAGAACCGGCCTCAGTGGCATTGTGGTTAGGCCATCAGTCAACAGGCTGGTAGGTACTGGGTTCGGATCCCAGTCGAGGCATGGGATTTTTAATCCAGATACCGACTCCAAACCCTGCAAGGCTCAGTGGGTAGGTGTAAACTGACCAGTGATCCATAACTGGTTCAACAAAGGCCATGGTTTGTGCTATCCTGCCTGTGGGAAACGCAAATAAAAGATCCCTTGCTGCTAATCGGAAAGAGTAGCCCATGAAGTGGCGACAGCGGGTTTCCTCTCAAAATCTGTGTGGTCCTTAACCATAAGTCTGACACCATATAACCGTAAAAAAAATGTGTTGAGTGCGTCGTTAAATAAAACATTTCCTTCCTTCCTTTCGATTGTAAAGCGCTCGCCTGATTTGCGGTCGATCTAGGATTGATCCCCATTTGCACAATTTCTCCTTACCAGCCAGTGAACCACGACTGGTATATCAAAAGCTGTGGTATGTGTTATCCTGTCTGGGATGATGCATATAAAAGATCCCTTGCTGCTAATAGAAAAATGTAGCAGGTTTCCTCCCTTAGACTATATATGTCAAAATTACCAAATATTGGAAATCCAACAGCCGATGATTAATAAGTCAATTTTTTCTAGTAGTGTCGGTGGTTATGGTTTAAAAATCAATGGTGAGCAATAAATTGCTCTCCTAAAATTTCAGTAAGTTTGAGTAAAATAAATGAGTAATACATGTATCAGTATGGTATGAGGCTAATAGTTTTTTACACCCATGCTAGCATCAAACCACAAGGAATGTAAATCAGTGATATTTGTATTGCTGATAGTTCATCTCTAATAGTTTTTTACACCCATGCTAGCATCAAACCACAAGGACTGTGGTGGCGTAGTGGTTAAGCCATCGGACTACAGGCTGGTAGGTACAGGTTCGCAGCCCGGTACCGGCTCCAACCCAGAGCGAGTTCTTAAGGGCTCAATGGGTAGGTGTAAGGCCACTACACCCTCTTCTCTCTCACTAACTACTAACCAACTAACAATTAACCTACTGTCCTGGACAGACAGCCCAGATAGCTGAGGTGTGTGCCCAGGACAGCGTGCTTGAACCTTAATTGGATATAAGCACGAAAATAAGTTGAGATGGAATGTAAACCAGTGATATTTGCATTGCTGATAGTACATCTCTAATAGTTTTTTACACCCATGCTAGCATCAAACCACAAGGAATGTAAATCAGTGATATTTGCATTGCTGATAGTATATCTCTAATAGTTTTTTACACCCACGCTAGCATCAAACCACAAGGACTGTAAATCAGTGATATTTGTATTGCTGATAGTACATCTCTAATAGTTCGCCAGAATTTCACATCAAAACATTATTTTAAAATAATATATGTAAAGAATGGATTGATATTATTTTTGTATGCATCCTCAACTGCTTGTTGTTTGTGAATTACAACAGTCCAGTTCTGGGAGCTGAGGTTTACAGAGTTGCATTGTATTAGATTGTTTCTTCACAACAATGTTGTGATATTTACTGTTTGTGAATTGCTAGTACTGGAGTTGATATCTGGTTTTGGGACCCGAGGTTTACAGAGTTGCATTGTTATTAGAATTATGTATTAGGATTTCACAGCAATTGTGTGATGTTTACTGTTTGTGATTTACTAGTACTGGAGGCGATATCCGGTTCTGGGACCCGCGGTTTACGGAGTCTGTCCGCGTGTTGCCAGTTCTACAAGGTCTCACTGCCATGGACATCCACCCCCGGGCCGACGTCATTGCATGGTGAGTAGCAACTGCAGTTGTCGTAACACCATTACTGTCACAGATATAGCATGCTGTATGGATGGGCAGTTTTATTATTATACTGACATATACTCTTCAAAAGAAATTTACAATTGCCAAAATTGTACGGTATATGATAATAGTGAATTAATTGGGAAAACATTACAACCGGTAGTTCAGTATTACAGTTGGTTATATGACCACTAAAGATCTTGAAGGACGATTGGGGTAAGAAGTGAAATTTGAAAATTGACTTTTTTTTAATCAGTAAATCGCAAATTCAAACAATAAAAATTACTAAAAACAAAACAATAACAACTGTATGATCAACAGAATGAAAAAGATTGATAGAAATAATGTTCCACAGTGATTAATTGACCTTCCTGGAAATTGTCAAAATTGAGAATGACACCCCACACATGTGTATGTTCCAACTGCATGATGCATGTGCAAATTATGGAATGTGTTTCGGTATGTTGATAAACAGACCTGAACAGACCTGAACATTCTTTAGTAGGATGTCTGTGGTCAAAATGTATGTTCAGTCTAATAGTTGATATTAACATTAATATTTCAGATTCCCCTACTGTTTTTTGAAGAATATATTATCATTCAGAGGGTAAATAATATGTAGTACTATACACCCAAGCTGTATTGATACACTCGGTAATTCATGTATTTCATGTTCGTTGTCAATCGGAAGCCTTAATTCCTTAGATTCAATTGGTTCAAGAAAGGGCCTGACATTATTAAATAAGAACAATATACCAATATGTTTTAAACAGTAAACTTCAACTTGAATAATGTATTTTTTTTATTAGTCCCCAACTGGTCCAGCTGGAGGGGGCTATAGGTTTCATCTCCATCCTTCTGTCTGTGTCCATCAGTCCGTCCGTCCATCCGTCCGTTACGAAAATGAAAAATGAAAAGCATTATTTAGTCATAATACTTACATTGGTTTATGTATTTGCACTCGTCATCCCAGTTTCATGTGTTATTTTGTTACAGATATTTGTTCCAAAATGGTATGCATATTGATGGCAAAGTTTTCAGCTCTTAGTAGTTTAAGAATAACATTATATATCTGCTTTAAATTGATAAGAAAATTAGCACACTAACTGCAATGAATAATAAATCTCAAAAGCACCAGATTGAAAAATAGAGGGTTTTTTTTTTTTTTTTTTTGTAAAATATATAATTTACCACATATTTGTATTTTAACATTACAGTTGTAGTTACAGGGCCATAGCTGGGGTGGGGGTGGGGTGGGGGGGGCACCTCAGTAATTAATAGTCTAAAACTCCTTAAAGGGTTAAGAAGAGAATTTTTTTTAAGTTTCTATAATTCTCTCTCTCCCCCCCCCCCCCCCCCCCCCCCCCCCCCTGCTAGCTTTGGCCCTGGATACTGTTTGTCACGTAGAATAATCAAGTTTTCTTCAAGTTTCTATAACGGCACTGGATACTGTTTGTCATGTAGAATCCACAAGTTTTCTTCAAGTTTCTATAATTGTCCCCCACCAGCTAAGGCCCTGGATACTGTTTGTCATGTAGAATCCACAAGTTTTCTTCAAGTTCTTATAATGGCGCTGGATACTGTTTGTCATGTAGAATCCACAAGTTTTCTTCAAGTGTCTATAATTCTCCCCCACCAGCTACGGCCCTGGATACTGTTTTTCATGTAGAATCCACAAGTTTTCTTCAAGTTTTCATAATGGTGCTGGATACTGTTTGTCATGTAGAATCCACAAGTTTTCTAAAAATTTCTATAATTCTCCAACCCCCCCCCCCCCCCACCACAAGCTACGGCCCTAGATACTGTTTGTCATGTAGAATCCACAAGTGTTCTAAAAATTTCTATAATTCCCTTCTCTCCCTCCCTCCCCCCCCCCCCCCCCCACTAGCTATAGCCCTGGATACATGTAGAATCCACAAGTTTTCTAAAAGTTTCTATAATTCCCTTCTCTCCCTCCCTCCCCCCCCCCCCCCCCCCACGAGCTACGGCCCTGGATACTGTTTGACATGTAGAATCCACAAGTTTTCTTCTTTATTTTGTTTCAGTGGATCGGTCAGTCAGTCCATTAGTGTTTTCAACCAATCAGGTGACAATTTGAGTACCATGAAATATTACGAGGGATTTCTAGGACAGAGGATAGGCACTATCAGCTGTCTAGCGTTTCATCCATATAGTGTAAGTATGGAATAGTCGGCCTGCAGTAAATTATAATATATCTTCAGCTTTTAAAAATGTATTACCATAGACGGATCTAGCTCAGTCAGTAGAGTGCTCGCCTGAGGTGCTTGGGTCATAGGATCAAACCACCTCAGTGGATCCATTCTCAGATTAGATTTTTTTCATGTGACAACCCAAAAAAAAGAAGTTTTGTTTAACAACACCACTGGAGCACATTGATTAATTAATCATCGGCTATTGGATGTCAAACATTTGGTCATTCTAACAAGTAGTCATTAGAGGAGATCGATCCACGCCGGTGGGCCCATTGGGCTATTTCTCATTCCAGCCAGTGCACTACGACTGGTATGTACTAACCTGTCTGTGAGATCAAACGAGCGTTTTACCACTGGGCTACGTAGCCGCAACCTGTGACAACCAGTGCACCATTACTGATATATCAATGGCTATGAGAAAGTGCAAACCACCTCATTCTCTATTCCTCTCCCCCCCCCCCCATCCCAACCAGTGCACCATGACTGGTATATCAAATGCTGTGGTATGTGCTGTCCTGTCTGTGCATATAAAAGATGCCTTGTTGCTAATGGACAAACGTAGCAGGTTTCCTCTAAGACATTGAGTCAAAAATTACAAAATGTTTGAAATGTAAACAGCCAATGATTAATAAATCAGTATTCTCTAGTGGTGGTGTTAAAGAAAACAAACTTTAACTTTTAACCATATCTTCAAAATTAAGAGCTACACAATTTTAACAACATGATGACTGATGGAAAGCAGTAAGGCAACACGTAGTATTTGAGACCACGTTTAATTTACTAATTGAAGAGTTATGCATATTTATAAAATTCAAACATAACGCAAGACTGAATGTCAGTACTGTGGAATTAACCGACAGTAACACGTGTAAACTTTCTGATACTGCACATGAGGCGTTAGCACAGAGTAATTCTGCACAAAAATACATTTCCTAATTTGTAACTGTTGAGACGTGTTATTTGTTTTTCAGGTAAAGCTCGCTGTAGGAAGCACAGACTCATTTGTGTCAGTCTACGCAACTTCTTCCAAGAAAAGTTGACAAAATCTGTAAACTAGGAGAGACTTATCATAACCAGTGTCATGAACAGAGAGTAAATGATAACCAGTTTCACCAGCAGAGACTAAATCATAACCATTGGCACAAGCACCAGCGATATTAGCAGAGACAAAATCATAACTATTGACATTAGCAGAGACTTAAATCATAACCATTGGCACAAGCACCAGCGATATTAGCACATACTAAATTATAATCATTGACATTAGCAGAGACTTAAATCATAACCATTGGCACAAGCACCAGCGATATTAGCACATACTAAATTATAATCATTGACATTAGCAGAGACTTAAATCATAACCATTGGCACAAGCACCAGCGATATTAGCACATACTAAATTATAATCATTGACATTAGCAGAGACTTAAATCATAACCATTGGCACAAGCACCAGCGATATGGCCTCAGATTACAGTTATCTTCCCATTTGGTTGTCCAAAATCCGGAAGTTTCACCGCGCAAGTAGTCTGCTGTTTGACTGTGATTATTTCATGGCAGACAGCTATGAAGTGGCAACTGTTTGACTGAAGTGACAGGGGATAGCATGTAGTTTGTAAACATGTGTAACTTGTTGACATTGAAGACTTGTTTGTGGTAATTCCGGCCCATGCAAAAGTAGTGCTTTTTGTGTAAAATGGGTGTACTCCGGCCTGGTTTAGAGGGTGTGTCTGTTTAAACCAATATGCTGGGAGAAAGAGCTGGACAACAGGGGTTGTCCTTTTCAGGGTATGTGTCCCCCATGCAGGCAAAGGTACATACAAAACTTCACGGGCCTGCTGATATTAATAAAAATGTTATAGCCACTAAGGCTATATAGAAACATATAGCGAAATTAATTGTGGTCTGAGGCCATATTAGCAGACAAAATCGTAACCATTGATATTAGTAGAAACTAAATTATAATCATCAACATTAGCACATTATAACCATTTATATTGGCAGAGACTAAATCATAACCATTGACATTAGCAGACACTTAAATCATAACCATTGGCATAAGCACCAGTGATATTAGCAGACAAACTCATAACCATTGACATTAGTAGACAAAATCATAGCCATTGACATTAGTAGAAACTAAATTATAATCATCAACATTAGTACATATCAAGTTATAACCATTGACATTAGCAAAGACTTAAATCATAACCATTGACATTAACAGACTAAATTATAACCATCGACATTAACAGAGACTAAATCATGACCATTCACACAATCAAAGACTAATTATAACCAGACCAAATTATAATCAGTGATGCTAGTGTTGACCAAATTGGAACCAATAAAACTAATGAAAATAAAGACTGAAACTTAATGGTACAAGTTCAGTCTAAATAACAACCAATGACACTTGCAGGGACAAAAGTAGTAACCAGTGACGCTAGTAGAGACTTAAGATTGAAATCAGTGACACTAGTACAAACTAATATAGTGACCAATGATGCCAGTGGTACTAGTTGAAACTGAATCTACTAGTTGAAACTGAATCATGACCAGTAATATTACTAGGACAGGCTACAGCAGAAGCAGCCACTCTAACCCAGACTAAATCTGAATCATGCACAAATGCACCAATGTGAATCTTCATCAGTCCTGTCTGAAATCAATGCAATCATAATGTGATGTACATTTATAATTTTAAACCAAGTATGTACATAACTTGATTGCGTTTTTTTTGTTTCCTTTATAGATTTATGCATCAAATGTGCTGTCTTATTCTTATGTTTATATCAAATATGTAGAATGTTGCATGTGTGTGTGCAGGAATGTATGCAGGGGGGTCTAGACTGTGATGAGTGAAGTTTCTAGGATGAGGGGAGTAGGGTCGTGCTCCCCCAAAAATCTATATGTAAAAAAGAAAAAGAAGGAATTTTGTTTGAGCAGGGAAGTTTCGATTCTTGGAACACTGCTATACATGTGCCTGATTGTGAGTGTTTTTCAAGGAATTTTATATTATTTAGTTCTTAGAAAAACCATTGGATGTCGTAAAGATCATGGCCTAATTCACTAAACTCTCGCAACTTTGTGGTCCCTGCTTTGTTGTCTAGCAGAGCCTAAGAGACCTTTGTGAATTAGGCCCCAGGTAACTTAAAGCAAATAGTTGAACAGTGCCAGGTAGATGTGGAATAAATTTATATTGTGAAATGTTTTTTTACTGTAATATGTAGGGCAACTCTAATTTTATTTGGTGGTTTACTGTCTTGTGTACAGGTTTCTGTTTCGCCATATCGTTGTTGATTAATGTTATTGCTAACAGTGAGTTTAGTTTGGTTATATATATACTAATGTATAAATTTTGCAGTTAGCTCTTTGTTAAGTTTTCATATTTTTCTCCATTTAATTAGTTTTAGTTTCCTAATTTAAAAAAATAAAAAGAGTCAACACCAAATTATGAATTTTATTTTTAAATTTTAAAAAGAGAAAAAAGAGAGAAGAATTTAACACCATACAAGTATATGGTAGTGGGATATTTAATTCTGTAGATACTGCCCTCGTTGTTTAAACAAATTTGCATTTAAAACAACAAATAAGATCTGAGTTGCCATACAAACTTTTAAAAATAAACAGCCAGTGTTTCTGCTAGAATATTTTGGGTATGGCACTATGGAATTGAATGCAACCACAGTCAACTGGTGGTATGGGGGGGGGGGGGGGGGGGGGGGGGGGCTCCCTCAAAAAAAAATGTGTTAAATTTAGGGTTAGGGTTAAGAAACTCATACAGTAATGACAAGAGTAATTAATTTTGTCAAAACATTAACTTAAAAAAAAAAATCTGCAAAACACTTTGGGTATGGCGCCATACCCGTTTTACCCTCTGGTAGAAACCCTGACAGCGAACGTCAGTTGATGGTGAATTTAGGACTAAATGTTTAAAATTCAGTTAATATACGGTTAATACAAGTTCTTTTCATGTATATTTTTAAGAACAATAAAATCAAGTCTTCCTCCTGTTGGAGATGTCTCAGTCTGAAATGTTAAGAGGGACAAGTCTCTTCACCCTACAAGTTATACCTAGCTTGACCTGTGAAAGGTCACAATGAAATGCACCAGAATCATCGGACTCTTATGCAGATGATTGTTTTAACATGTAGTTATGTTGATTATCTCAAAGACAAAACCTCCACATTTAGTCAGTATTTTCTGTTAATACATTCCTATGTACACTTCTCACATTTTAATTTTGTTTTATTAATATGTAACATTAAATTTTGTATTGAATGTTGCTCACAGATCTGGTGCAAGTAAACATTCATGTATTAGTTTTAAAAAAACACACACCAAAAAACCCATCATAAGAATGTATGTACCAGTATTTAGATACTGAGAAAATTACATTTTGAAACTAGAAATCTGTACGGTAGTGTAGGTACGCATGCGACACGAGTGATTTTTTTCGAAACAATTGATTTCAAAACCTGCATCTTAACCGCACGCGTACGGCGCAACAGATTGATGTAGTCGACATGAGCGACAAACATATATTAACTAATCAAACAACTTTTACATGGCGGTTTCAACTGTTGATAACAATTTTGAAAAGAAGTCTGTCGTTATGGTCGCATCTGGTTAGGATATAAATATTATTGCGTCGCTTGCATCACTCACATCGCATGTGTCGGGTTAGGATACAGCTTTATTCATTTCAACTTATTTTTGTGCTTTTATCCAATTAAGATTAAAGCACACTGTCCTGGTCACACACCTCAACTATCTGAGCTGTCGGTCCAGGACTTTGGGTTAGTTGTTAGTGGTTATTGAGAGAGAAAAGGGTGTAGTGGTCTTACACCTACCCATTAAGTCATTAAAACTTGCTCTGGGTGGGAGCCAGTACCAGGCTGTGAACCCAGTACCTACCAGCCTCATGTCTGATGGCTTAACCATGATACCACAGAGGCCGGTGTTGGTATAAAGAGCTCCATCTGGCAGCAACTAGAGGGAATTTCCCCTTATCACCTCAGTGGGTAGAGCACTGGACCTTCACACTGAGAGTCTGGTTCAAATCCCCTCAGTGGAGGTTGATTTATCTGTTACGTCTGTATGATATCAATGAGAATACATTGTTGGCACAAAGTGATCTCTTACGCAGGTTTTAGCTCACTATGACAGCACACAAATTCAGTACAAAATTGAAAATGGCTATAGTATTTCAACTGACTTGCTGAACAAAAACAGATTTCAGTCAGTTACCGTGTTCATAAAATAGTCTTTCTTTTATAATGCCATTATTTCACTTAGACATTACGGTATGCATAGTAATGTGGTTTCATTAGGTATACTTGACAGTGTTAACAGATTAAACCAAATAATTTGTTACATTTCAAGTAAACCAAGCCTCATCTTTGAAGATAAAATTAAATTTCATCAAAAAACATTTATTTAGAAATCAATTTTATGCAATTGTTTTGCAATAATATCAGAAGAATTGTGTGCTTGTGTACGTGTGCGTGCATGCGTGTGTGCGTACTAGTTTCTGTGTAAATGCTCAATAAATATTTTAGTAAACTTTGGTCACAAAATACTGAAGTATCGCTCAGACAACAGCAACAAAGCATTTGTTTCTTTACATTTTCAAATTTCCTTTTATAGATATTAATTGATTTAGCCTTGTATAAATGAAGCGTTTAAATACTTGGTAAGCTGTGTTCATTACTGAGTTTGGCTCACATTCAGTTATCTATTTAGTGCCGATTAAGAAATAACAACATTTGATTCATGTGGTGAATTTATTTATGTATACTATTACAGGATTGCAATATGTTGTTGAATTTCTTACAATAACAATTTCAGGTAAAACATTTGCAATATGTGATGTGTATAATATGTATATGACATGGAGTCTGTCTATTATCATAGCTGTTTTGATGTCACTTGCGAATTGTTGGTTTTGCTTTCTACATGTCTTTCAATCAAATATTGATTAGTGTGATTATTTGAGGTTTTTTAATTTAATTTGCAATTACCATATGAAATCGTAATCATTTTATTTGTGTGATTAATTGTATGCTTGTCTGAATGCATAATAAGAGAGAAGTGTGAAATGTAAAGGATGAATTTTATGTTTTCTTTTCAACTTTACCTCAACTCTAACCAAATTTCCCCCTATTTTAATAGACTGGTAGGAAATGTTTTGACATTTGGATACTGTTCATGTGATATTCCAGTTCTATAAAAGAAAAACAAATTGCATCTTGAACCTTACTAAAATGTATTGAATTAAATTCTTGTGAACAGTTCACAAATATTTTGCTAAAATAGAATATAAATTAATGAATGTTATTTTCAAGTGTTAAAAATGTGTATTGAAAGTTCAAGTCTCTCTCTTTTTTGTGTGGGGGGGGGGGGGGGGTTTGAGGGGACACACCACAAACATTTTTGCTTTACTAGGTCATCACAAATATATTATTACTATCATTGATGATGAGTTGAATGGTGAAGCGCAATATTTTTCTTTTGGTAAGGGACTACATTATACGTAACAGGGCGATGCTCCACGTTTGCTGACATTTGAAGTCTCTTGGCATCAGCTAACCTGGTGTACGTGGACTATGCAGTGCTGGCCAAGTAGTCATTCCCTTTCTGGTCATAAATCCTGTCTGATTACATGCAGTGTATCACGACTGGTATATCAAAGGCTGTGGTATGTGCTGCCCTGTCTGTGGTATGGTGCATATAAAAGACCCCTTGCTACTAATGAAACTATATATCAAATTTACCAAATGTTCAACATGCAATAGCCGACTGGACCACTTGGCTATTTTTGTTTCAGTCAGTGCACCACGACTGGTATATCAAATGCTGTGGTATGTGCTATCCTGTCTGGGATGGTGCATATAAAAGATCCCTTGCTACTAATGAAAAAATTTAGCGGGTTTCCTCTCTGAGACTATATGTGAAAATTACCAAATATTCAACATGCAATAGCCGACGATTAATAAATCGATGTGCTCTAGTGGTGTCGTTAAACAACAAAAAAATTAAAAAAAATTCTGGTCATACCTTTGAGACAGTCGCTCATTATTGCACTTATGGAATGGGTGAAACTGACCAACAAAATTACCAAATGTTTTACATCCAATAGCCGATGATTAAAAAATCAATGTGCTCTAGTGTTGTTGTTAAACAAAACAAACTATGTGACCAAATAAAGCCTACCTCAAAAGAGAGCTATTAACTTAGCAAAACGTTACTGGCATTTCAGACTTTGATTAGCTGATAGCTTGAATATGCAAGCAATTTTGGTAAGTGTTGTGTTGAAATAATTAACTTGCACATTAATATCACATGATTTTAAAACTGTGTCACTGTGATGTTGGTGTGACAGTCATATGCAATCTAGCTTCGGCAATTGTTATTATGCTATTAGCTGAGCAAAAAGGATCGAGTAATCTTTTGTTCAGCTGATCGTTCTCGTGTGAGTCCCATTTCAAGTAAAGATGAGTTCACTTTTAATGAACTGGGTATTATTTTTATTTGGGATAATTGAAAAGCGTTTATTGAATTAGTGTTCCAGTAGATGCTATTTTTAATTAGTCTAGACAGGTAGAGTGCTATTTTTATTAATAAGTTTGCTTTATATTATATATAATGCAAACAATGTCATTACTGTATATTAGCAACTTATGCATGAATATTGAATCTATTTACCAATTTATGATATGTACTAGTATGAATGTGTTTGTAAGAATGAATGTGTTTTAGATGTAATTCCAAATCACATAACAAATTGGTATAGTTTGCTAGCCTTATTTCAGGCATTTTTAAATACTTTTTTTGTGTGATTTGAAATTAACACTTCGTATATTTTAAATTTTACACAATTATTTTTGATCCTTTGTTAAAATGGTAGACTTTGCATGTTTGTCATAACACATAAGATTAACTACCATTATGATAATGATTATTATTCAAAAGTGTTCAGTTGTAAACACATTATTTGATTATAGGGTTAGTGAGTTCAGCAAACACAAAATGATAAAATAATTATTAAATTAAATAATTATATTATAATATATATGTATGTATGTATGTATGTATGTATGTATAAAGATTAAAAAGGCTTAATAATTACTTTAAAATAATTATTTCCATGGCATAGATCTCACAGCCATCTCAAGTAACGCCTGTATTAATCACAATGTATACCTCCCTCCCCCACCCTTTTCCACTGACTTCTCCTCCCCCACCTCCCAATTGCTCTGTAAATCTTGACATATTTATAAAATGCACTGAATGGTTAGGCACAACTTTATTAGTTCTTTAAAGTCCTTTCTTTTTGTAATCTTTATATAAAGGCATTCTGTTAAGAACAATTGAATTGGTTCCTTGTGTGGTCACTACAGGTATGCACTATTTTGTGTTGTACATGTTTATGTATAAGTTTAAACATATCAAATTCAGTTATGATATTGAGTCTCACCAACTGTGCCTCCACAGAACATGCTAGGTAAACAAACATGTAAGTACTGTAAACTGGGTTGGGGGGGGACTGTTCTTGTAGGCTACATTTTGCATTGTTCACACATAATCTCAGGTCGCAAAATTTGTATGCTTACACTATTTTTATTGCAAATACCAACAGTTGTTCATAAAAGTTAGAACGTCACGAATATATTTGTGAGAAAAACACATTGCAATATTAATTCAGTTTACTGCATTGCAAAAGTCATCCCGGTGCATTTAACAAAGTTACTGTGTTTTCATTTATTAAGCATAGTCTGTTTCAAAAAAAGAAAGACAAAAAAAAAGAAGCAAAATATAGTTGGTGGTGCAGGTTACAGAATTATCATACTTATTAAAGAATTAATTAGAATTATGATTCTATTGTAAAGGTACTTGGTCCTCTTAAATTTTATTGTTGTTTTCAGGGCACAGTATTTGATGTGAACAGTTAGTCTATTCATGTTGCTTACAGAAATTTAAATTCATGCAAACCACTAATTGGTTACACAGTGAACTGTTCAATTCAAACCAATTTGTTTTATTTATAAGATAAATATAGCTTCTTCTTTTTTAAAATTACAAAGTTATAGAAATACTCCAAACATTATGTAAAGTGTAAATAACACGATTTAAGATGAACAAATAGCTGAAGTAATAAACAGAATAACAAAAATATACCACAGCCTATGATATACCAATTGTAGTGCACTGGTTGGGACTGGATAAAAAAACAATCCGAGAATGGTTCCATCAAGGTGATTAGATCCTACTATGCGAGCGCTGTACCGATGGAGGTAGATCCCATCTTGTGTATAAAAATTAGTAGTCTAAGCTATAAACAATAAGTTTCAACCTGTAATACTATACAGTGATTTTAGAAGACCATGTACCTTTAATCTTGGCAATTATGATCATTTGTCAACAATTACGTAATGTTCTTGGAGAGAGGGAGGTGACATGGTATTTACAAAATATTACTGGGGAGAACATATTTGTAACAAATCTACCAGTAGTATTTGTTACCAAATAAAGGGGAAATACAAAAATAAATCCAATATTCCAAGGAGGGTAGCCTCAGCATTGCATGGAGCTATAAAAAGTGCCAGATTTTGCATTATGTAATTGTTGAACAGAACTTATATTTACAAAAAAAAAACGAAGAAAAAACAAAAGAGGTGCACTTACATGTTGAATATTTTAAGTGAGATCATAGCAACAATTTTAGTCCTTTCTTGTTACTGTACGTACCCCAGTAAATATCTGGCCCATTGGGCTATTTCTCCAACCAGTGCACCACGACTGATACATCAAACGCCGTGGCCGTGGATGGTGCATATAAAAGATCCCTTGTTGCTAATTGAAAAGAGTAACTCATGAAGTGGCGACAGCAGGTTTCCTTCCTCAATATCTATGTGGTCCTTAACCATATGTCCGACGCCATATAACCGTAAATAAAATGTGTTGAGTGCGTTGTTAAATAAATCATTTCCTTCCAATAAATATCCTTGTGTCTGTATAAAACATTCCTTGCATGTTCTTTTGAATATGCAGCATTACAATGGATGTTTATTTGGTTTAGTGGCTGAAGTCTTGAACAGTTGTGTGTCATAGGTTTAAAAAAATAATAATAATAATACCGTAGCATACATGTAAACAGTAAAATAATGAATGTTAAAAATATACCAATATACTGCGTGATGAATTTTAATTTGTTTTGACTGGTGATCACAAACTTGCCCTGTTACCAACAGCTTTAATTTTTTCATATACTTCCATCTATTCTAGTTGTTTAACTTAACGATTAACTTTCATATATACTACCGACAAAAAATAAGGGAATGGGTGAAATGATCGTGAATGTTTTATTTTGATTAACGTCTGGAAAACCAATTTGGGGCGTGTATATCAATATCTGGTGTGCCCACCATTTTGGGCGATGCTTGCTCGACACATTGATGGCATACTGTTGATTAATGTACGTATGGTTGCCTGCCATTCATTCTGTTCTATAGGGGACAAATCGGGGGACTTAGCGGGCCAGTCGATTGTCGGTATGCCTTGTCGTAGGTAATCGGTGACTATCCGAGCGCGATGTGGTCTGGCATTGTAGTCTTGAAATTCTAAATTTCTGCCAATATTTCTCGCCACTGGAACGACAGGACGCAAAATTTGGTCCAGATATCTATGGCCAGTCAAATTTCCATTAACAATAATCAAATCTGTTCGCCTGTCATGTGTGATCCCTCCCCTTATCATGACACTACCACCCCCATACCGATCATGGTCTAGAATTGTAGCCCGGGCATATCTCTCGCCGCTACATTGCCAACATCGTTTTCTGCCATCTGTGAATCTGAGGTAGAACCTCGATTCGTCTGTAAACATGGTGTAACGCCATTGTCGCACAGTCCGTCCCTGGTGTTGCCTAGCCCACCATAATCGTTGCCGCCTATGGTGAGCTGTTAGGGTCACGCCATTCAGAGGACGCCTCGCTTTCAGGCGGGCTTTGTAGAGTCTGTTCTTGACAGTAGATGTTGAAATTCGTCTTCCTGTTATTGTACGGAATTCACTGTTGATAGCAGCAGCTGATTTGAATCTATTGCTTAGAGCAATTAATGTTATGGTACGATTTTGTCGAGGTGTCGTCTTTTTAGGCTTGCCACCTCCAGGTCTCGTTGCAACCCCGCCAGTTTGACGGTACTTATCTCACAATCTAGAAATAACACTTTTTGATTTACCAAACATTCGGGCAACTTGGCATATTGACGTACCGACAATTCACCATTTCGTCTCTTCATTAAGGTATTGTCTTGGGACCATTTTCACGCATGTGATTACCTCACTTGCATCGGTGATTGTGAGTTCCACGATAAGCACATACACATGATCTTCTGTGTGCACGTGCATCACATGATGTTCATGCATGATGTGAAATTTCATTTTGAGCAGATGAAGTGTTCAGATGCAACGCCACTGTATTGTAACAGTGCATGTCAACGCTAGTTACATTCACATCAGTCGTTCCCTTATTTTTTGTCGGTAGTATAATAATTTGTATATCAGCCTGATGTAGGTATCTTTACTTGTGAAAACGACATTAATATGGCTGAACATAGTCAGCCTTTCTTGGCAATATCCGAGTTTCATATTTTAATAGCTCATCAGTTTAACAGCAAAACAATGCAAGAACAGTCAATCATGTATTTAATTGTATTCATGGAAAAGAGAATAATAAATAATTACTATTTATTAAACATAATGGATTTGTATAAAGGGATATTTACCGGATTAGAGCTCTTTGTTGTTTTGTTTTTGTTCTATTTTGTAGTAAAATAGGTTTTTTCCTGGGTTTTCTTTATCTTTGTTAAAATGTTAATGTATGGAATGCATTTCAGTTGTTTGGAAGAGAAATTGGTGCACATGAAAGAAAGAAGATATATTTGAATTATGTGTAAATAGTTTTTTTGTCTTCTGATTTATGATTGTTGACATGTACATATCTGGCTTGGAAATGATAAAAACTGGAATGTTATTAAAACATTTGACAAATTAATAGTTTGTTTTAACTCCATAAATCCAGAGTAGCATCAATGGTTGACTTTCTAAATGGCTAAACATGACCTCGGTGATGTCATGGTTAAGCCATTAGAAATAAGACTGGTAGGTACAGGACTCGTTGCCTGGTACCGGCTCCCACCCAGAGCTACTTTACAACTCAATGGGTAGGTGTAACACCACTACACCCTCGGGCCTCCCAGCCACATATTAAAATATAGGAATTTGCATACCAAAATATAGATCTATAGGAATTTTGAGGTCAAATATAGGAGTTTTATAGGCAAGATACTATCTACTACCTCAACAAATATATACCAAGGCTTACCAGCAGTCCATGCCAATATCCAGGATACTTTTGAAAGTTGGTGCATCTTGTATCAGTAATACATCCTCCTCACCTCATCAGGTGAGCAGCATCTTGATTGGCACTTGACACACATCTCCCACATTCAAAGCACCTGAATTCACTGCGAATATAACTCGGTAACATGTTTTATTCATCAGCATTTTGAGTCAAATATAGGAAATGAATCTCAATATAGGAGTTTTATAGGATCCTAAAAAAAAATATGTCTGGGACTCCTGCACCCTCATCTTGCTCACTAACCTGGACGGACAGACGACCCAGGTGTGTGCCCAGGAGAGTGCTTGAACCTTAATTAGATACTAGCACAGAAATAATAATGTATACAATTAAATGGTCCTGAGGCCATTCAACAATTATATAATGCAAAATTTTGCATTATTTTCATGTTTTTACATTCCTCCCCTCCAATAAAAAGTTAATACTAAAAGATCTATGATCAATACCAATACTCCTTTCATGGATTTACTTAACATTAAGAATCTGTAAATTCCTTTAAATAATGTATGATTAAGTAACAAAAATTAAGTTTCAAACGAGATGTGTCGTAATTTGTACATGATGTAATAAAAAGTCCCCATAAAAAAAAAGCCCCGGGAGGACCACAAAACGTACAATACAACAAATTTATCATATGGTTTTAAAATGTCTATCATTATAAGACTGAATAGGTACAGGGTACATTTTGTTTTCAAAATCTTGATTAGCAATATTTCTAGTTGGAAATTATAAGCAACTCTGTGTAGCGATCTCCGATACTTGCATAGCTAATCAAAACACTGAACAAAATGTTCCCTGAGCTATGTAATAAAATAAAATGACATGATTTCCTCTTACAAGAACTCCCCCACATTTGGAAAGATTTATCATTCTTTTTTTGTTGGATCAATGCAAAGAATTTTACTATTTTCAGTACCAATTCTAATGTCCGTTTTATTCATTTTGAAACATAGGAAAAATATTCTCATCCCGAGAAGATATTTTCAAAATGTATATTGTCCATCCGACTGGGAGAATAATAAATATGCAAAGAATATTCAAACAAACGAGATTTATTACAAAAACAACACTTCTCTTTTCATTAGACTGCCCAAAGTTCCGTCCTTGTAAGATATTTTCATGACTAAAATTACATACTATATTGTATTATTTGCTTAGTATATTCAATGAATTTCTAGATTTGGTTTCCCAATAATTTTGAGCATACAAAAAATATAAAATGAAGATTATAGAATGATCGGAAACATATTTAGTATATAGCCACTGATTTTGTAGTTGAATAACGTGTTGAATTTGTAATTATAGTCATTAATCATCTATTAGCCAGCAAGATCTTAACGATGGCAACACACTCCCAGTCTGGAACCATTTCAAACAAATAACAAAATTCGTATACGATATATATACATTTTTAATGGCATTTTTCAATATTAAATATTTTCAATGTCACTTTTTCTTCTTCTCTCAGTGGCATCCATGTGAAAATACAACAGTTACAAGATATATGTACAGCCAATTTTACTTAAAGGTATCACCTAGCTATTATGAACTATAAATATTTTAAGGCTTCTGTGATGAGATGTACAGTAATGGAGACTGCTTCAAATACTTAAAATGACATGATATAGTGTCCATCATTGTTTACAATCTCCCATTGGCTTAAATGCATTATTGGTGTCAATGTGGCATGGTCTGGTTTTATGAATTGTTAGGACAAATTTTGTTTTTAAATTATTATTTTTGGATTCATACATAATAAGTCTATCTCAGTATCTGATAACATTTTTTTCCCTTTCTTTTCACACATACAACCTCCTTTACCATTCTGAGAACAGCAAATCTAGGACAGTCAAAATAATAGGAATGACACGACAAAAAGACATTCTGAGAATGACAACAATTGAACATTCTAAGAATGGCACGGCTAGTACACTCAAATAATGACAGCAATATATAATTATTCTGAGAAGTGACATCAATATGGCATTCTGATGAAATATTTTGAGATCTTCAAACAACTACCTGTCCCATAAAAAATATCACAAAAGCAGTAAAAATTAAACACCTATTCAATATGTGTAATAAAAAAAATTAAGACGTATAATCCCGACAAGGTTTGATTTAGTTACAGGACTAGTTGCTATCAATATTTAACACATATCTATATATATATATATATATATACACAAGACATAACTATTTTATGAGTTGGAAAAGAGAATAAGGTACATATGGATGTGTGTACGTGTATTTGCAGACATGAATGAGCAGTATGCATGTAATATTGGACCTGTATGTAGGAATTTCACAATCTCGCAGAATAGCATAATCATGTATACATAATATAATGGACATGATGTCATATCCTCCCATTACCAGAATCACACAAATATACTTTCAGACACAAATATTCGTTATAAAAAATGTACATGGCCAGCTTAACAAAAAGTGTTTACTATAACTAGTTGAACTTTAAAAAAAACAAAAACCCTGCTGGATCTCAATAAATTTTCAGCCATTACTTATATTCCCTTGTTATTAACTTTTATTTGGATCAGTAAAGAGCATTGGTTTTTGTAATTAAAGAAATTCTGTCCATACTTTAAAAATGTTTATAAAATTGTACTTTTTAAGACCCAAGGTTTCTGTAAATCCAAAGTACCAAAGTACCATGCCTTATAGTATACTGCATTTCAAAGTTAAAGTTTGTTTTGACCAGTGACACCATTATAGCACATTTATTCATTCATAATTGTCCATTCGTAATTTTGACATATAGTCTTAGAGAGAAAATCCACTACATTTTTCCCCATTAGGCAAGGTATCTTTTATATGCGCCATCCCAGACAGGACAGCACATAACATGGCCTTTGATATACCAGTTGTGGTGCACTGGCTGGAACAAGAGATAGCCCAATGGGCCCACCGACAGGGATCGATCTGAGACAGACTGTGCATCAAGCGAGCACTTTACCACTGGGCTATGTCCTACCCCATCTCTGCATTTTGTATGAAATGGTACCATACCCTGGCTTGTGAAGATGCAGCAAGTAATACTTTATTCAAATGTTGTCCTTGGTGCAACTGGTTGTGTTTCGATGAACAGCAATAAACAATGTTACCCATATAGATAAACTATTAGGAACAGAATAATATGTAGAAGAAAAAATAATAATAGTATAGTTTTGACAATTGACCCCCCCCCCCCCCCCCCCCCACCCAAAAAAAACCCCCTCAGTATAAATATAAAAATAGGATTTTGATCAGTTTTAAATCGTTGGTGGGTTTTTTTTTAAATACAAGTTATTTTTATCTGGTTCTGAATCTTGTACGTTTCTCCTTCCAATAGTGGATTTGTGGCCTGGCAGTATCACATATTTCATCGTTTGGTCCCTCTGTCAACACAACTACCCGCTTATAAATAAAACTGTCTGCGTAAACTGTGCACTAATCATGTCTGTGTTGCAGCTCCAGCCCGAGTGCGACAGTCATAGTCATTCCTATGCAATGTGCTGAGCAGCTGGCAACACAGACTTGTCCAAATCAGCAAAGTACTGATGACTTAAAGCATTCTTGCACGATATTCTTGTGGCAGGATCATAGGTCAAAGTTTTCTAAAATAAAATTTAAAAAATTAAAATTAACTTTTAATAAATATAGTTCACTTTTTGTATCCAAAGCATCAACAAAACATATAAAATTCAGTAAATTATTACTAAAAAATTATTGCAAGTCAAAGAAATGTTCAAATTTAGACTAGTCTTGTTAGAAGCACAAAATATGGAATTACTCATCCTTACATATGCATGCAAAGATACACTTCAGTGATTTGAAATCACAGTAACTGCTTAACAGAGGATGTACTTTATTGCCCAAGCTGTATGACCTAATGAAAAGGTGTTCATCATCTTTGGAAGTAGGAGGTTGTTTGAAATAAGTAGGTGGCTATATACACAAAATTTCATCTCAATATGAATGAATGAATGAATGAATGAATGAATGTTTAACGACACCCCAACACGAAAAATACATCGGCTATTGGGTGTCAAACTATGGTAATGCAAATAAATAAAGTGATGATCAACATCAATATAAAAATTCAAGGTTTAAACAAAAACAGTGTAGAGAACTGTGCAAAAATACAAATACAAATATCACAGAATTTTACGGACACCGAATTTTACTCTAAACTTCAATTTGTGCTGTATTGGCCATTCTCAAAGAGAATGTTACACCCCTGCACCACGGTGAGGTTACAGCACGCGCAGGGGTCATCTCAATATCTTCAGGCATTGCAAAACAAAAGTTTGGAACTTGTTTTTTCCATATCTCCAAAGTTCAAGGTCCACAACAGTAAAAAAAAATGATAAATCACCATGAAAGTTAAACTTAATCTGTAACAGTACATGATAAAGCTATACACAAAATTTCAGCTCAATACCTCAAGGCATTCTGAAAAAAAAAAAAAAAAACCCAAAACAAACATTTATATGTGGGACAGACACAGAAAGACAGACGAAAATGAAACCTATGGTCCCCTCCACCTGGATGGTATGGACTAATAAGCAATGCTGTGTTTGTACCTGTAAGAGATCTAGCCCTACGTTGTCGAGCTGTTTGACGGCAGTGTGTAGCTGGTTCGTCTTCCAACACGGGAACGTTGGCTTGTAGTCCGGCAGGCTGCTCACACCAGGCCACGTCTCCTCGGTGGGTGTTGCCATTGTTCTAAAACAAATACAATTGTTGTATTCAATAAGTAATTAGTGGCTTTCCCAAACTGAAAATAAGCATGGGGATGGACAGGTAATTCAACCATTGAGAGCATGGTATTACTAGAGGTGAAGTTTATCACGTGGTAAACATAATCAATAGAAGCAAACACACCCAACCAATTTTTATGGCCATATATAAAATTTTAGAACGGTGTAGCAATTTGTAAAACTTGTATAGTGGATTGTGAAGCGATAATGAAAAAAATGTTCCCATGTGTATACACAACTGTGCTAGCATGCAAGTTAAAACACCTGAATATCCTGAAGAGCTGATCGATCTCGGAATCTCCATGGAACAGTGGCCGCTTCGTGACCATCTCTGCGAATATACAACCAATACTCCAGACGTCCACTGGACACGAGTAGCGGGGTGAGCCGAGCAGGATCTCCGGGGCCCGGTACCACAGAGTTACAACCTGAAGTAGAGAGACAGAACACTCAGAGATAATATATTACACAGGATACTTCTAACTGAAGGTTTAACTGTTACTCATCATTTATGTTATAAGGAGTTCTTATTATGAGATTAGTCACACTGACTTGTTGCATGCTATCGAATCGTACTGTTAGAACGCCAACATTGGAATAACATCTGTCTTATAGATATCTGATTAGTCGCTAAGACAAATCACATGTGAACGCTGTTATACTTACATTCTCTGTGATCTAAGAGAATGAACATTTAATGACTCACCAGCACAAAAAATACACACAAAAAACTGCAAATGTAAAAGAAAAAAAAAAAAATATATATATAAGTTAAATATATATTCTGTATAAAGTATTTGTAAAAGGCAATGAAATAAGCAATGTGTCTGAGAACCCATGTACAGGTTACAACAAAACATGGGACTGGTTACCTAAGGTTACGACATACTTATATTTTAATTATTATTACCAGAGTTGAAAATTAGCAAACTTACATGATGACATAACCGTCCAAATATTACTGTAATAAACAATAAGTATGTTTTTATGCTTTGTAATACGATACATCATATATTTTGCTAAAATGTTTTATTTGGTGTGTTTTTTGTCAGATTTATTGTTCCTTTCAATATTTATTTTATTAGTTGCCTACTACTGTAACATTTACAATATCCAAATTAAAGGCACACATGTGCATGCTTCGTCTATAGGACAGCCACTCCCTAGGAAATCCTTTACTGGAAATGTTACGCTCTTGCATCGCCACAAAATGGTTAAAAAATTGCATTCAATGCTAACAAATCTAAACTAGTTATAATTTATAATATAAGGCACACATCATAAACTTGAAACCGTGAAAACATGCAATTCAACCTTGTGTCACTAACAGCATTGAACATCAAGTTTTTTTGCTTTTGTTTTTTTTAGACGAAATGGAAAAGCGCATTTACGCGTTCCCGTGTAGCTCTCACATCCCTGTATATACTAAATCATACAGAGTTCTAACTTGATTCTCTTTGTACTGTATTATTTATTTACTTCAGACAATGCAAGTCAAGTTGCATACCTTGGCTGTTCTAGCATTTTGTGTTCACCCATGTAGTAAAAATGACATTTAATATGCACAATTTAATGGAAATTTATAAAGAAACTTTTTTATTTATACTGGATTTCATTTTTTCAAAAAGTGTTATTTGAGTTGTTATGGGTTTAAAACTTAATAACATGTTTTATATGAATTTTAACTTCATTCATTATGAAGTTACATGCCAATTCATCGGTTTCCTTTTGAAGCAAATGGACTATATACGATGATCACATGGTTATTATTCAACAAAGAACATTCTAGTTTTGAATTTGGCTGTGCAGTTAAATATGAACGTGATAATTTGAGTTGAATTTGAGAAGGGCCAGTAAGATTTTTCTTCAACGGCCCTGCTAGAGACTATGGTTTTCATGTTAATTTTCAACCCTGTTATTACTATAAAATTCCTTCACAGACACATTAATATCTTGTTATTCATTCATGTCACTGTTATCACTTTACCGATACTGTATGTGTAGTTTTAGTTTAACAAGATTTGGCAGAGAACACCATGTAGTAACCATCTGGTAACCTCAGCGCTTGAAATAGCAGCCTTCGAAAAGCAGTCCATTTTTTATACCTAGCAGGTGAAAAGGAAATTCATCTGCTAAAATTACAAAAAAAATCGCCAGTCATTTTCAGGAGTGGGAATTTTGGTGAACTGTAAAAGAGGAAATCTAGAAGGGTCCCAGAAATTCGTGAAATCCTAGGTTAAAATCTGTGCCATCCGACAAATTTTGGAGGAAAGAACGATTAAAATGCAAGGAAACGCAATATTCCATAAGAGGAAAACAGCTGATCAGAGGAGAATTCCCACCCCTGCATTTTTCAAGAGACAGATTATGTATGATTATTCCATCTGCTATTTAGCATGTGATTCTATTCTATTTTATTTTGCTCTAAAATACATCTCAAAGATCCCAATTTTCCACACACCCTCAAACCCTCTCGTCACCAATGTGCTGTCTTATTTCCAGCAGGCCATACTTTTTTTAGCAGGCCATATTTCTTTTGGCCTGATATTTAAAAAAAATAACAGGCCATATTTTGCTTCCTATTTTGAGCCCTAAACCTGAATGACCTATGTTGACTTATGTTGATGCCTGTGTAATATAATATTAGTTACTAATAAAAAAATCTTTGGACTTGTATCAACAGATGCTTTACCTCGTGAGTGTAAACTCGAACCGGTATACCAAATGCTCTCGCTAGCCCAAAGTCAGCCAGTTTGATCACCCCGTGATTGTCTATGAGCAGGTTCTGTGGCTTGAGGTCACGGTGCAACACGCGTCGCTGATGACAGAACAGAATGCCCTGTAGAATCTGGTACGTGTAACTCTTCACCAACATCTTGTCCATGAACTTCCCCGACGGAATCGTGTCCATGTATCGCTTCAAGTCCATAGAAAGAAATTCAAACACCAAGTACAGCTTACTCTCTTGCATCAAGACATCCTCAAGGCTAAAAATAAAGAATAAACTGATGTAAAACAATTCTGCCAAAAAATTTGGGTATGGTGCCATAACAGTTTTATCCTGTGGCAGAAACCCTGCATTCGAATTTAGTTTGATTCGGTGCTTCCACGAATCACAGGACGACAAGATTATGAGATGGAATCCCCAAAATTCTATATTATATTATGTTTATGGTTCTGGCGAAATCCTGAAAAACCATCCCAAGGGTTTTATTTCGCAAATTTGACTTGACACCCATGGCTTTGCTTTTGGGAATTTGACCTTTGTTTTTAAAAAAAATTGGGAATTTTTAGTTTCATCCCAAAAAATTCTCATTAAAGCTAAGTTACAATTTAAAAGAGTAATATTATACATGTACTTGTATTTATTCAAATTAATACATCTATTTTGCAGCATGAAATGTTATAGGGGAGGGAAGGGTTGTTTATAAGAGTTATGAATCGTTTTCAAAATATATCTTTATATAATAGAAAATGGTAATTATTTAAATGTATGTTTTATTCCAAACTGGGAATATATAAAACCCCGATCCCCAAATTCAATGCTTAATCTGGGATCAGTAATATCATGCTATGCTGAGTTTATAAAACATTTCCCCATATTTTACGATAATGTAGTGCTAAGATAAGCCTTAAAAATTTGT
Source organism: Gigantopelta aegis (assembly GCF_016097555.1). Classification (NCBI taxonomy): domain Eukaryota; kingdom Metazoa; phylum Mollusca; class Gastropoda; order Neomphalida; family Peltospiridae; genus Gigantopelta; species Gigantopelta aegis. Next base: position 66,647,885 of record NC_054706.1, read on the forward strand.
GGCTACAAGGTTAAAATCTACATTCTCAAGTTTAAGGTCTAAAATGCCCCTTTCATAGATCTGTAACAGCCGAGTGCAACTGGAGTGGGTATAACTGTTAGTATTGAACAATGAAACATACCACACAATGTTGGGGTGTTGCAATTCTTTGAGCAGAGAGATTTCACGAATTGCGGTCGACGGAACACCTTCTTCTTCACTCTCCAAACGAATCTTCTTCAGGGCAACTAACCGGTTGGTCTTCTTGTGACGCCCTTTGTACACCACGCCGTATGTGCCTGAAACACAGCACATTTAATATCACAAATCATCTGGTTACACCCCCTTGGGCCCTCATCTCACCCAATATTTTAAAACTACGACTGTGGTTTCTAACATGGTTATTTCGACACTTGGCCAAGGGAGGCAGGGGAACTACAAAGGCTACATCTACCATTAAGCTGCGAGTATCTTTTATATTCACTTTTCAATAGCCAGGACAGTAAAAACAAAGTCATGGGGGGGGTGGGGGTACCAGGGGGGGAAATCATATGCATCAGTTTGACTACAAAATAAAAGTGATAAATTACCTTCTCCGATCTTTTCTATCTTTGTGTAATCTTCCATACCTAAATACTTTTATGAACGTTTGATACCTGGAACATCAAAAAAAAGAAGAGTTTAATTAAAACACAATACAATTATTATAAAATTTAAAACAAAAGAAACCACATTCTGTCATAGATATTAAAACAAATTAATATCACTAAATTTGTCATAGTATTGCAAAGCTGCAATTTAGGTTTGTTTGTTTTCATTTTGTTTATTATATTTAGAACAAATTAAAATGTTTTTTTTTTATATCATGGTACATCTTATTAAATACAAACTGGACCGTATTTAGCTCAAAAGTGTTTAATTTATATTTAGTGTTTTCAGTGGGGGGCAAGCAAAACCTGTGGATCCAGATATCCCGCAACAACCAAAATCAAGCATGCTAAAGAAATTTCACAAAGATGTAGTTTCTAACATATCTATTTTGATAAGCAAACTATAAATCACTTTCACTCTCCAAACTTCCGAATGGAAACCAGCCTATAGCATTCAGTTCAAGGAGTAGTGTGAAATTTGTGTTCTTTCAAGAAAAATCCTCTAATAAATTGTCTGTCCTGATACAACACAGCATCAGGAGGTGTACTCCCACTCTAGTTTATAAACATCATGCCCAAACACATATGTACATTAAAAAAGGCTGCCGTCCACTTCCCAGTTTTCAGTGTCAGTGGGTCACTAGTCGATGATATAGTTGACCCCCAGTCCCTTAAGGCCCCTTTCCATTAATGCAATTTGGTATATTTGAGTTTATCGATAAAATATGGGCCGATTCCATGCACTGGCATTCAGCAAATGAAAAAAGTTGATCTATGACCAATTTCTTTTTACGTTTTGTTCAGTGTTGTGGCACAATTCACTACACAGTTTCAGGGATAGCTACATAATTTAAAAACATTAACCAGTAATTGCTAATTTATCCATTTTCAACTCACTAGAAATATCACTTAAAAAGATTTTAAAAGCAAAATTTTCCCTGCGTCATAATGTATTTACTTTCAGCGTAAAATACTCAAGATTCCTTGATGTCAAATTTTGTATAGTAATTACAATTGTGAAAATGCAGATATGAAAAAGAACCTGCATGCAGAATCGCATTAATGGAAAGCATGCCTTTGACTTAGTTAAAACGCACAAGTATCTAGAAACATTAACGTCAGATATGTTATAGTAACGTTACATAATAAAGAGTACTATAGTATTTGTATTAGGGGTTTCTGTTTGGGGGTACCTATGGATAAATGCAGTGCTGTCAAGTCTCACGCATTTGAATGTAGTGTCACGCTCTCACATGATTTTTACATGCATTTTAAACATTATAGCAAAAAAATATATACATATACAAGGTACAATATTTCACGCAAAATTAAATTTACACGAACCGCAAATCGGTTACTTCGTGACCTGCAGACGTTCAGAACTTAAAACTTGCAAACTTCACGAATACAGGAAGTTTATTCATTCAGGCATACTACTAGTATTCCGACCCGATGTTTTAGACTGATTTTTAGATACTTGATGCGCGGCAAACCGGTAGACGACGGTATATTGCATCGGTTGTAACTTGCGACCGAATAGAGACGAGCCAAACGTTTTAAAGAAATGTGCACGGTCCGCTAAGGCGCCTAAATTACCTGCTGCTATTTTATCTCAAAAAGGAATATAAGTAGACATAATATTGGATTGTCTATAATTCTACAAAGGTTGAAAACGGTTTTAACGTTAACAAAAATTCACAAATGTCGCAAAAGCTGAAAAATACTAACATCACATGAGTTTTAAAGCCGCACACCCTAGTTCACTCCAGCAAAAATAAATTATAATTAATCTACAAACCTGTAACACACTTAAATCACGTTTTTATCAAATGGAGTGAAAAAGCAGGTTTTATATCGATAAATACCATGGGAATCCCCATGTCCCAATTGCTTGAAATAATTTTGAAAGTTAGTATTCTGATGTCACCGGTAGATGTCGCTCGAAGCACAACAATGCCTACGTCACGACAAATTTCACAGACTTGGGGTGCGTTCATTTCACCTCTCCTGGACATGTTCCAACTGTTCTGTCCTGGATGTAGCCCCTCTCCAGATATCGTAAGACTTAGCAAAATTATTGGTTTTAAGGGTTTGTAACGTTTTGTATTGAGACACTTACTTGTCTGAAATTTAGTTACTGAAAATGTTCAAGAACTGTGAAGAAAAAGCTCACAAATGAACAACAACAAATCGGATGTTGATTGCGCGAACCGTGCACGAGAAAACAAACCGAACCAAAATGATAACGGTCACGTGATATACCAACGTCTGTGACATTGAAATATCCTCTCTAAAAATAGATTAGACCTTGTCTGCTCAACGTTTTTTTCTCAGACGTGTGTGCGATTTATGAAATACGAAAAATGTATTTTGTGGTATTACAAAAACCAGGATTACCAAAAAACACTTCAGGTGAATGGAAATGTATATAGAGGATAATAAACGAGTTACCAGTTATTATTAAATTTATGTCCCGACAAATAAAAATTATTTCATGAGGGACATAAATTTGATAATAACTGGTACCGAGTTTGTTATTCTATATATTACCAAAGCTATTTTTCTCTAAAAGCCTTTATTTTTGACGCACATGCACGAAGGCCAACCTGTATAGAAACGATGTAAACCACTTTACGCACTGTTCTGACAATTGCTATAGCTTTGTAATTTAATCACGTTCATAGATTATTTTCAAAAACAAGTTATTTTTATTCTGCTACAAAATCTATAATCAATTGCATTAAAATGACATTTTGTTATAAATTTAACACCAAAAACAGAGAGCCATAAACGCAAACTCTTTTTAAAAAATGACGTCATTTTGTGTTTGCCAAATCGTGATGACGTCATAGTTAGTACCGACGTCGTCATTGGTTTGTAAGCGTCAAATTGTCCAATAGTATTCTTCGTTAGACCAATGCAGAATATTTCTCACTGAGAAAATATGGAAAATATTTTCCGTTATGAGTGACCGATTGGGTAATAAATTCTAAATAATAAACGGTAAGTAAAGTGCAATTTTATTTGTGAAAAAAATGGGTTTAATAGCGAAAAACAACGCCGTAATGGTTAACAACTAGCCGTAACTAGGGTGTGTCCCTTCAAATAAGAAACATTTGGAACGTCACTGCAGTACCATCCATAAAGTGAAAGTAGCATAGCCACCGCAAAATATCAGTGTCAAATTGTGGTCTTTCTTTTTATGTTAGTATAAGATTTATTTTTATTAATCTAATCATGCACCAATGAGTAGCCTGTTTTATAGTTCAGAGGAACTGGACGTTTGTTGTTTGGGTTTTTGGTGCGAGTTTTTTAATCTGCTGTATACTAAATTTCACATATTATCAGTGACAAATGGTAGCCTTTATTTGTTATTTATATATAAAAATATTATTAGTCTAATCATGCACCAGTGAGTGACTGAGTGTTTTGCATTATTCTTCAGAGGATCCAGGGAATGGGCATTTTTTCTCCAAATTTATCTATTTTGTTTCAGTACTGGGCTAATAGTGTTAACTTCAGCAAGCTGCACAGAGGTTCTAGAATACGGTGGTCCGATGCCCGAGGACAGTGGCTTTTAGATTCGGGCAACTAAAGATTACTTTTTGCGATCCCGATGGCAAGTGGTGAATAATAATAATAATGATAATAACAATAATAATAATTAATCTACAACACTACGATCGTACAAAAACAAAAGAAACATCTACAGGTTTCGATTTGCAAGCATTAAAGAAACTGTTTTATAAAATGTTTTCTTTTGTATTTTGTTTTAACTTCATGTTTGAGCTAAAAAGTTATGTATTTAAAATATAATTTCAACGTAACTTTCAGGTAACCGATCAGGTTATGCAAATATAATTCACGTAACTGAACAATTGGTTACCTAGGTAAAAACCATGTGAACCGACTTCCGGTTACCTCAGATTTCGAAATATTGTCCCCTGCATATATATTTTTTGTTGTTCATTGGACCCTGACGACCGACAAACAAGCCTCTGACTGCCGGCCAGCCCGGTTAAGCATCGTAAGGCATTAAAATCATATAATAGGTGTCCAGGTTGTTTATTGGTCAGAATCTCGAACCGTGACCAATTGTCAGCGCGCTTATTTCCCATGCCGATTTATTCGGATTCACGATGTCAGACTCCGACCAAACAAAATCTCACTCCTTGCAAAAGTTCCAACTTAAGAGCTCTGTAATTTGTGTAAATGAGGCTCTGCTAAATAGTAAATCTATTTTCCTGTGTTAAACTCATTGTTATGCCAAATATGTTATAGCTCCATGTTTATTACATGTGGCTTCGTTTGACTTTGCATAAAAGAAGTTTATAACCATGCTAATTATAACTGGCTTTAAAATATCCACACATTCACAATCGTGACAATGCCCGGGCTTTTAATAAGTTTTATGTAAAATGAATCTAAAAGTATAAAGCAAAAGCGACTGTGAGGGGTGGGTGAGTGTATTAGGAGTACCATATATTCCGACTAAGTATTAGCACCTCTTAACACTTTACTCCAACCAGTGTACCTATGTTTTACCCGACTAAACATGATAAAGATTTACACTACACAGTCTACAGTTCCAAGCGAAGTAAAACTGCAATGCAAAGTGGACTGGGCATTCAACGAACTCGTTCAAACATGCCTAAAGAAAAATTAATTAAAATTGATACAAAGTGGGAATTTCATGTCATAGATGTATTATAATTAACATCAAAAATACTACAATAATGTATTAAAATAGCATAAATGTATCTCAAAAGGGAAACAAAACAAAGCTATGGCCTACCAAACCTCTGCAAAATAACTTGTTCGAAATAGCCAATTAAAATTAATGTATTTTCCCTGTATATTCGAACGAACCAATAAGAATCCCGCTTTGAAAGGAGTCCTTGTCAACAGTCAACACTCAACAGATGTCGCTACAGTGCAAGAGCTTCGTCTCGTATTCAACGAGAAACTTCGAGATTTGTAGTTCGTCTATTTTCGGAAATAACATCGGAATATTTCGAGATTTTTCACACGTTTTTACATTATATAGATTCAGTATGGTTAAAATACTTAAACTTAGTTTAGTGCCCTTTTGTAGAAAAAAAACTGTATTAATCATTTGGAAAATACTTTATTAATCCTTCGATATCGATTTGACATACTCGTCAGAATGAACAAAAGCAAGCGAGTCGAAGGGTTTCTTTTCAATTTGGAATTTACAAATATAAACATTCTAGACAAAGTGCCACATTATTTTGGAATCCAAAATTTATGTATATTCGCGGTCGGTCTATGATTGATCCCCGTCGTGGACCTATTGGGCTATTTCTCGTTCCAGCCAGTGCTCCACAGACAGGAAAGTAAATACCACGGCCTTTAACAGTTGTGCACTGGTTGGAACGAGGAAAAAACCCAATCATTTGAATGGATCCACCGAGGTGATTCGATCATGCGACACAAGCACCTCGGGCGATCACTAGGCCGACTGAGAGAAATTGTGTGTATACGTCTTGCTCTAACTACCTACGTTAAACATGACATAGCGTTTATGAAAAAAGAAAAAAAAATATTTTTAAAAAGAAGAAGACTTAAGACTTAGTGTGTTACGTAACGGTGTTCAGTACACCCATCCACCCCCTGTAACGCCATATAACACCTACCTCATTGAAGGTTAAGTAATATTTGAATGTCCTCTCACATAGAGACTAATGTATTTCGAGTTGAAAGCAAAAACAAGGACGACCAGAAGCACAATGCAATTTCCTTTAAAAACAAAAACAAAAACCCTTACAATTGTTCACTTATAGGGCCTATTGGTATTACATGGTTGAACCGATCATCTTTAACTAAAGTGCACGTGTATGCACACACTTACGCACATACACATGCTTTTTTGGAATTGAAAACGCTGTGACGTTGAACTGATACATCCACGGTATCTCAACACACTTACAAACTATACAGGAGCAGAATACGTGTTAATTTACAAGGGGTAGCCCAATGATAAAGCGCTCGGCTGATGCGCAGTCGGTGTAGGATCGATGCCCGTCGCCGGGCTCATTGGACTATTTCTCCTTCTAGATAGTCCACCACGACTGATATAATATATATTATCAAAGATCGCGTTATTTGCTATCTCGTCTGTGGGGTAGTGCATATAAAAAATCCCTGAAAAAAAATGTAGCGACTTTTCTCTAAGACTATTTTAAAAGATAATTCCAAATCAACATTTCCAGTTATTGAAAACAATAGTATTCTTTATGAGAGTGATGAGGATATTGCAAACGTAATGAACAATTATTTTATAAACCAAGCCAGAGTTGATAAACCAGACCAAGACGTACCAATGAATCAACATAAGTTCATTAATCAACTGAAAGAATTAAGATTACAGGAAAAAGAAGTCGAAGATGTTTTATTATCTCTAAATGTAAGAAAAGCCAGTGGTCCTGATCTAATTAATAACAAAATTATTAAGAAAATTGGAAAATATTTAGCCAACCCGTTGACGAAATTATTTAACTTCTCTCTGTCTTATTCTATATTTCCCACTATTTGGAAGCAGTCACTCGTCGTTCCCATCCATAAGAAAGGTAGTATTCATCTGTGCAGTAATTACAGGCCAGTGGCCTTGACAAGCTGTTTATCTAAAGTATTTGAAACATGCGTTATGAAATATATTTCAAATTTCTTTCTTGATAATGAAGTAATATCTTATTTGCAGTCTGGTTTTAGACCTGGTGATTCCACAGCTTATCAGTTGACAGACCTTTATAATTATATCTCTAAAGCAATGGATGGTGGGGAAGAGGTCAAGGCAGTATTTTGCGATATTAGCAAAGCCTTCGATCGCGTTTGGCACAAAGGTTTATTGTATAAATTACAGACAAATGGAATAAGTAGAAAACTAATCCTGTGGTTTAAGAGTTATTTAGAAAATCGTAAGCAAAAAACGGTGATCATCTGATAATAAATCCGTATTGGCTGTGGTACCACAGGGATCGGTATTAGGACCTCTCCTGTTTTTGGTTTATATCAACGATATTGTTGATAATATTAGTTGTAATATTAGATTATTTTCCGATGATACTTCTCTTTTTATTACTTTAGATGATGATTATGCTTTGGGATATCGTATGATAAACGCAGACTTGTGCTTGATATCAGACTGGGCAGACAAGTGGCAGGTTAAGTTCGCACCTGGTAAAACAGAATCTATTACCTTCTCAAGAAAAATTCATACCCTTACCAAAATAGATTTGTACTTAGGTGATTCCAAAATAAAAGAGGTTAAAAACCACAAACATCTTGGTCTAACATTTCAGAATGATGGGCAGTGGCATTGTTATAATGAACAAGTGGTTAAAAAGGTTAGTCCAATGATAAATTGTTTGCGTGGACTAAAGTATCGTTTAAATAGGAAAACCCTAGAAATGCTTTATAAATCATATATTTTACCGTTGTTCGATTATTGTGACTATATATGGGATAATTGTTCCGAAGGTCAAGCAAACATATTGGAACAATTTCATCTGGATGCTCTTCGAACAATTTGTGGTGCTGGTAAGGGCACTAATCACAATAAAATCTATAATGAAACAGGATTTATTCCTTTAGTCCAACGTCGTAAATTCCACAAAACATGTACTTTTTATAAAATGATTAAAGGTATGACTCCTAATTATTTATCAACATTAGTGCCCCCATCAGTAATGACAGTGAGGAATTATCCGCTTCGAAATGCTGATGAACTGAAAAACATTCGTGCTAGAACAGAACTATATAAGAAATAATTTTTGCGTCAGCTGTTCGGGATTGGAATGCCCTCGATATTAATATTAGAAATTTAAACTCTTTTAACAAATTTAAAAAGGCAATATTTCCACTAAAACAAACACCAAATAAATACTTTTTAAATTTTGGATCACGCTCAAACCAAATTATACATTGTAGACTCCGTTTAGATTGCAGTGATCTAAATGCACATTTATGATAATCCTTATTGTCGTTGTGGCCATCCTTTTGATGATGATGATGATAACTAGTTTAATGTGCCCATATACCACTAGGGTTTCGAACACGGCCATCCCGAGTCCGACCTCCGATAAGATCGGTGGCCTGACTTAGTAAAAAGGTTAATAGAATAATTAAAAAAAAAAAAAAAAAAAAAAATTACAAGCCAAAAAAAGAGAAAAAATTGACTGCTCGGCCGAATATTTATATAATTTGGAGCATTTTAGAAGGACAGTCCAAAAATAAATAAGAGAAAGAAGAGAGGATCGGACTATTTAATAATATTTAAAAAAAAGTAATTTCGACATAAAATTTTGAACGAAGGTCTAAATGTTTAAAGTCCAATCTATATGTCCACGTGAGTGGCCTCGTTAAGGCCGTTAGGGTGTGGAGGTTGGCCTACGGCGAACTGATGCGCGGAGAACCGGCAAAGGCGGGGATGAAGTGCTTCCATCTCTGGTCGGCGAGGATGGTTATACCACTCCGGTAGTCGTTGTCGAAAAGGGCTTTGACGATCCTGTGGATGGTATGGCTATCCATCTCTCTAACTAGGACCGCTTGTCGGTAGACTCCTTCTCGGCGCTGAGTTAGTACCAACCCCGTCTTGCCGGCTGTAGACTTGATGGTGTGTAGCTCGTAAGCGCTTCCATCAGGCAGTTGTTTCAGCTCTGGTTCCACTAGTCCGCCCATCAGTAATGCCGGATCCGAGGTGTCCCCCTGCACGAACTTCAGGAAGCCGGACCTGATTTTCCCGATCTGAACTTTCCAGACGGCTTCTGAGTCGGAGGGGGACGGTGCCTGTGAAGGTGGAGGCCTTGCCTTGTCGGTTGAGCGACGGCCTTCCTCTTCGCAACGGCTTCTGCCCGGACCGCCGCCTTCCGAACTGGCAAGACTGGTGACAGTGGCCAGTTACGTGTAGGCGGTGGCGTAGAGGGAGATGGAGGTCCGTCTGCGGGCGTCTCGCACATCGGCGCGTTGAGAGCATCCCTCGGTGTTGACGGCGGGTCCGGATGAGCTGGTCCTTTCGTCTTAGGCCGCGCCGGGGGCGGCGACGCAGTAGGGACCGCCGCTGGCGGTTGAGCCGCCAGTTTTGTCCCCCCCCCCCCCGAGCCGCTCCTGGCGCACGTTTCTTCTTCCTCCGTCCTCTTCCCTTCGTCTTCTGCGAGTCCGAGTTGCCGTACACCAATGTCAAGGTTGCCCGTGACCCGGTGTATGCGACGCGAAACTCCAGCAGCGATCCAAAGCTTGCAATCAAGCCTCCCAGGTGAGGGGAGGGGGGTGGGGGAGGGGGGGGGGGGGGGGGCAAGTCGAGAGCACAGGCGACAACGTCCAGCTTCATCGAGAGTTAGCTTGGAAGTGAATAACATCCATCCTTTTGAAGGTACAGTCCACTTTCTGTTCTGTCTTTGTATGATCATATTCGCCCAACCATGTTCTTTTATAACAGAGGCTTCGACATTAAAGCAGTGCTTTTTGGAAATAAGGATTATCCTTCTGAATTGAACATAAATATAGTACAACCTGTGCACAATTTAACAAAGCGATTCACTTTATAATTATACATTACCTAGTATATATATATATATATATATATATATATATATATATATATATATATATATATATATATATATTATATTAGTCTGGTGCACCATTTGCATGTTTCGCTTAAAATTTGTATTATATATGGTTTACACACGTACCTCATGTATATTTATGAATGCGAGTTCTATATCTAACACAGTATTTGTAGTTTGTATGCAATGGCTGAAATGTTATTTATGTAATGTTATCTTTCATGTTCATCATTTATTTCAATTAATGTATTATGTCAAATTATATCGTGGAGAGGCATTTACATAGGCCTACAGCCTGTTTGCCGATCCATTTCATTTATTTTAAATGAATAAATATTGTTTGAAAAAACAAAACAAAACAATTAAAGTGCACGTGTATGCACACGCTTACGCACATACACATGCTTTTTTGGAATTGAAAACGCGGTGACGTTGAACTGATACATCCACGGTATCTCAACAAACTATACAGGAGCAGAACACTTGTTAATTTACAAGGGGTAGCCCAATGATAAAGCGCTCGGCTGATGCGCAGTCGGTGTAGGATCGATCCCCGTCGCCGGCTCATTGGACTATTTCTCCATCTAGATAGTCCACCACGACTGATATAATATATATTATCAACGATCGCGTTATTTGCTATCTCGTCTCTGGGGTGGTGCATATAAAAAATCCCTGAAAAAAAATGTAGCGACTTTTCTCTAAGACTGTATTTCAAAATTACCAAATATTTGACACGCAACAGCAGGTGGTAATTAAATCAATGTGCTCTAGTAGTGTCGTTAATCAAAACAAACTTAATTAAAACACTATGTAAACATCCAAGTGAACATTTAGGCGGAGGGTGTGAAGTTATGCAAACTCCTAAACTTCGAAAAAAATGTGGGCCTGCCGATTTTTCGGTTTTTTTCTTCTTTTATTTACATTTCAAAGCAATACCGGTAGTTAAATAATTTTGGTGGAAAGCCACCATAATGCAACTTTACGACTACACCTTTAAGTCAGAGCAACCTGTATTGTAGTGTCTACAAGTAAAATACACAAATTTCCTAAATCTGACGCTTCAACTGTGATAATTCTTTTTTAAATACTTATAAACAGCATACTTACTTGTTGGTGACTACATAATAGTACAAACTCCGAAAGAAGAAACCAACACTCGTTTCTAAAAAAGTCGGTTTCATATAGTGGGTACAGAATATTCTTAACATCTAGCATTTGCAATAAGAAGTTTGTTTAGTATAACCGACACCACTAGAGCACATTGATTTATTAATCATCGACTACTAGATGTGAACTATTTAATTCTGACATATAGTCATTGAGGAAACCAACCACTTTTTTCCATTCAAATAACGTTTTGTTGTACCACCTTGGTGTTTCAAATCACCTAAAATTGTATTTGATCTTGCGCGTCTCTAGAAAGATCGTACAGATGCTCTTGTATACAAACAATTTTTTCATGGAAATTCTAGACAGAAAGAAAAAGAGATGTTTTAACAACGCACTCAACACATTTTATTTACGGTTATATGGCGTCAGACATATGGTAAAGGACCACACAGATATTGAGAGAGGAAACCCACTGTCGCCACTTCATGGGCTACTCTTTTCGATTAGCAGCAAGGGATCTTTTATATAGACAGGGTAGTACATACCAATGGGCCAACCGACGGGGATCGACCCCAGACTGACCGCGCATCAATCTTTAGTGCTGGAATTTGGGCAGTCAGCCAGGGAAGAAATAAAGGATTCTATTGCATCCAAATTTATTATTTTCACGGACTCATTTTTGTGTCTCCAAGCTTTACGAAATGTGAAGCTGGAACACCCGTTACTGATACGAAAGTGTGTCTTTTTATCCATTGCCAATAAATTATTTTGTTGTGTGCCTAGCCATGTTGGCATCAGGGGTAATGAAAAGGTTGATTCAGCTGTCAAGTCTGTTTTGGAATTGCCCCAGGCCAGGGTTGGCATACCTTATATCGATTTTAAACATAGCAGTAACCAATTTATCTTTTCAACTTAACAAGATAATTGGAACAATGCGGTTACGAACAAGCTTCATTCTGTCAAGGCAGTCCTGGGAGGTGCAGTCCTCCTATAGGCGGCGCAGGAAGGATGAAATAGTCTTGTGTCGTTTTCGTACAGTACACCACATTCTGGTGGAGTGCAATCATCTGAAGTAAAGTATCTTTTATCGCGGACCAGGCGAGCGCTTTACCACTGGGCTACGTCCCGCCCCACACGTTTGTACTATACCAACAGGTAAGCTTAATGGGGAGAACAGGGACAGGACGTAGCTCAGTGGTGGCGCAGGAAGGATGAAATAGTCTTGTGTCGTTCTCGTATCGGTCATACATACTTGACCCATTCATTTATTTTGACGAAGGATCCTCCACTCAGTGTTCTCTGACGGTACGCCACATTCTGGTGGAGTGCAATCATCTGAAGTAAAGTATCTTTTATCGCGGATTAGGCGCCCCAGTTCTGGGTCAGGTATAAGATTTAACGTGCGTATATACCACTAAGGTTTCACACACGCTTGTCCTGGGCTTAATCTCTGGCCTTTGCCAGTGACTAAGTCCAGGACAAAGGGCGCGGGGGGGGGGGGGGGGGGGGGGATTGAGTTTGAAATGGTCGGAATTTGGAATAAGTATTTAGTAACGTCCAGCGACTGCGCGGACCAAATAGTAGACACCGAATATGGGCCATGCTCTGATTGGCTGAATTTCGATTCCTTCGGTTTTACCTAAGAAAAATAAAGTCTACGGAGAATAACTGCACCTAACATCATGTCCGGACTAAGAATTTAAACCCAAAAATAAGTTTGACTGCTCGGCCGAAAAGCTTTTAAGGTGATTTGAGCAATTGAACGGGCGCCAAAGTAAAATGCGTTGGACTATTTATAAAAAAATAAACATAAGAATTTTGAAGCTCGATCGAAAACGTTTAAAGTCCAACTAAGCCCAAAAAGGAGGGTACCTGTCCTAGATACGGTTGGCGTCTACGGGGAGGAGATGATGTACTCTTCGTTGAAGTGGGGCACCAACTTCCTGAAGTTGTGGCCCCATAGGCATTGAGCCAGTGGGAGGTACTGGGCGCCGGCGATGATCTTGATGATCCTGTGGACAGTGTGGTTGTCCATCTCTTTGTAGAGGATCCCCTGTCTGTACAAGCCATCCCGACGCGAGGTGATGACCAGGACCTGCCCGATTCCCCGTAGATCTCCAGGATGGATGGCGATCTGGTTGCCGTCCGGGAAGGTCTTAAACTATTCCTCTTGGATCCCGCCTGGCAGTGTGTAGGGATCCGAGACGTCACCAATCAAGTACTTAGCGTACTGACTTTTGATTTTCCTTTTCGCAAGCTACCATTCGTCCCTGGCGGAAGCAGAAGGCCGCGTCTTGGCTGGTTGGTCCCCCCGGGGGGGGGGGGGGGGGGGTCACGGCCTTCCGCTTGGCAACTCCAACATCCAATGTCGCTATCGCGGAGTCCCCCGTGGGTGGGGGTCTCGACGCTGATGAGCGACGGGCGAGAACAGGTGATGCAGGCTGTGGTGCACTGGTTAGTTGCTCCTCTTTCTGCCTCTGTACAGTCGGTGCGGTTGGTTGACGATTCGCCTCCTTCTGCTCCGTCTGGATTGGTCGTGGTGGGGGCAGCGACGCAGACGGGACCGCCGCCGGCGGTTGAGCCACCGGCTTTGTCCCCGCCTGAGCTGTCCCTGGCGCACGTTTCTTCTTTCTTGTCCTCTTCCTCTTGGCTGTAGCCGCGTCACCATACACCAAGGTCACGGTTGCCCGTGACCCGGTGTACGCGACGCGGTATTCTAACAGCAAGCCGTAGCTAGCCATCAATCCCCCCAGGTGGGGGGGGGGGGGGGGGGGCAACTAGAGAGCGCACGTTGACACGTCTACCTTCATCGAGAGACAGATGGAGAAAAAAAGTTCTCCCTATTAAGCTTACCTGTTGGTATAGTACAAACGCGTGGGGCGGGACGTAGCCCAGTGGTAAAGCGCTCGCTCGATGCGCGGTCGGTCTGGGATCGAACCCCATCGGTTGGCCCATTGGGCTATTATGCGTTTCAGCCAGTGCACCACGATTGGTATATCAAAGGCCGTGGTATGTGGGATAGTTCATATAAACGATCCCTTGCTGCTAATCGAAAGAGTAGCCCATGAAGTGGCGACAGCGGGATTCCTCTCTCAATATCTGTGTAGTCTTTAATCATATGGGTGACGCCATATAACCGTAAATAAAATGTGTTGAGTGCGTCGAGGGAAGAGCTGATAAACCACATTCCTGATCCCTGTCAGATTTAGACCTAATTTTTAAAATTACTGAGTTAGTACGCTCTAGTCGTATTCTCGTAATAGTTATAGTATGGTTTTGACGAGTTAAATATTACATAGACATACTTGTGCTATTTTTAAGCATATGTTTTTCCCAAATTTGACAGGCGTGGTTGAATACTGGCACTATGATCATCTCTATTTTAAGACTGGGTTTCTCCAAACAAATACTATTATTAGAGGTATATGATTATCTATACTGAACTCCACTGGAAATATACCACTCAATAGACCTAGTTCACATTCTGCTGTAAATTTCAGTCGGCCGTGTTTCACGGATATTATACCATCTGATACGAAACATGTACACGTTAGTAGCCAAAATTTGACAGACTTTGAGAATCGAAATCCATTGTCAGTTGTCTATTGTTGAAGTTTATTCAAACAAAGCTGCAACTGATGTTCAGCGATACTCAAATCTTAAAAACTGAGTGATGCTGTTACTGACATGTTTTTTGCAAGGTGCTACTTTGAGGCACATCCATGTCTTGAGAGTGGGTTTCAGATAACTTAGATCCCACTCGTACCTCGAACGACCTGCTTTTAAAAAAGAAATTACAGATGAAGTTAGGCATATGACATCTTAGGCTCATGCTCTGGAGGTCTTTCAAAATCCCATACTTCCAGTGGTATCATAAGCTTTGTCCATGTCAAATAAGTTCGATACCAAATGCTGGTTATGGATGAAAGCAATCTAATTAAAATTAGCTCCACATTATCTAATTAAAATTAGCTCCACATTATCTAATTAAAATTAGCTCCACTATTACATGTGGATCTAACAGCAGCCCGTTGGAGCTCATGTCCAGTTGACCTTTCATTCGACCAATCAAAGCCTTACTTGCAAATTCATGCCAGTGATTTGAAAAGAATTTGAAAACATTCGAGATTATGCCGAGGGTATACGAAATAATTCGGGTGAATTATGAAGTATGCCGGAAACTAATTGCAATATAAAATTTTATATAAAATTCGTTTAAAGACAAAAAAATAAACCGTGATGGTATAGCCATAAAATCTGTTTATACTAGTATACAATCCAAAGTTTATTATTGCACTTTTCCCCCGGTTTTTTAAATGTTGAAATAGACCAACAGGTCAGGTCAGGTCATAGGGCTTTACGTGCACATTCAGAGCAAGCTGTTGTAGCGCACGCCTGTCTTGGGCTCCTCCGCCCAGGACAGGAAAGGTGGGGGGGGGGGGGGGGGTGGAGGGATAGACCAACAAGTTCGCCTATTGCATAAATAGTCTCGCCCGATATTTTTAGAATTTGTATGCTCCCGAATAACACTATAAAAGGCGAAGTGTAATTGGTCGATATTTAAATTGTTATTTATAGATGAAATGTCACCTGGACATGGGAGTCCACACGATGCTGTTAGATCTACTGGTTAGACCCAGTAGAGCTAATTTTAATCAGATTGGGATGAAAGAATCCCTACAAAACGTTTAAAATCTAACAAGATTATCGACCGTGCTACGTCAAGACCTGAACCCACATTGAACGTCAGTAAGCAATTTGTTTCAATGCTTTTACACATGCAACTTGTCAAAGCGATAGGGCAATAACTGGCAGGATTTGTTGTATCCTAACCCGGCTTAGGAATAGGACTAATAATTGCTTTTCTCTAGGTTTTGTTAAAGATATTTAATAGAACACCAAGGATGATTCGGGTAAATGTTTTAATCGTCGATTGTGTATTTCATCTGGTTCTACTGAAGTATCAGATAAATTGTCTGCCAGTGCACTGGCAATGTCACGATGAGATGTCACATCTGTGTCATTGACAAAAAGTGTTTTTGTTTAACGACACCACTAGAGCACATTGATTATTAAAGGTAGACTAAACTCCAACAAGAGCCTTATGTGTTGGAAAGATGCATACCTGGACCAAAACATACTGACACTTTAACAAATGAAAAACGCGTAATTTTAGAATTAATAAAAAACCATGATTATTCCTGCTAACTGGGGGCAGCAATTTTGTTTCGTTTTTGTGACGTCCGGTGGTATAGCTTGGGGCGAAGTGACGTCAGCTCAGGTCCAACTTCTCTGTTATGCACAGTGTAAACAAACGCTCTAATTTACGACAAGGCGCTTCGCTTTCATCAACCTGACTTGTAAAACAACATAAATGACTTGATAGTATAATAAACTATTGAACTAATTGCATCAATATAACGAAATGGAGTTATAGTATTTTTTTCTTTTAAAAAATCCAAAGACAAAATGCATATTATTAGGCCTATTGGCATGGGCGTATGGGGACTCTTTGATTTAGGGGGGCTGGACGGGTTGATTTGCCCGAAATGTTACCCAGATAAAAACTGCCAGAATTCCCCCCCCCCCCCCCCCCTGCCCCCCGGGTCGTACGCCCATGCCTATTGGTAGGATACGTTCGAGCAAAAACGACCACTCACGATACCCAAGTGATAATTTTCTTTTCTTTGGGACTGCGTAATTGGTCAGTTTTGTGATTTTAGATGGGAAAGTCTACTTAATCAAGGGTTTTACAGAATTACTTACAGTAATAAAGCTGGACGGCTTATAAAGTCCATTACGATTTGAGGTTATCACACAATACCCTGTGATCTTAATAATAGAGGCGCGTCTTTTTAGTGGGTCTAGACACAGTGTCTGGGGGCCGTCTAAATATACACCTGCCAATCAAGAACCACAGGTACAGGCTACGGAAAGAAAAGACCAATTAACCAAGAAAACACTCCAACTATTATTTCAGTACGTGGGTTAATTTATATACACAATATAATAGTTATATTCAACACTTTGACAATGGTGGTTTATTTTGTATTGAAAAATAAACCACATATACACGTTGCTGTGTTACTGGGATGTATATTATTACAGAACATTGCGATGCATCCGCAAAAATCAGGTATGTTTTGTTTCTTCAGTTCGAAGACTAATTCCTGACGTGACACGTTACAGCTCGCCAGATGGCGTATTCACTGGGATGGTACAAAATGGCTGCGCCCGTTATATATAATAGCCGTCACATTTAACCGTTGTTATTAACTATACGATTATATTTGTTGATATTAAGCAATAATGTGCATTATGTATCGTTGAATATGCATACCAGTACAAAAGCCTTGCTTTAGCATTCCTTTAATCATCGGCTACTGGATGTCAAACACTTGGTAATTTTGACATATAGTCTTAGAGAGGAAACCCGCTACATTTGTCCATTAGTAACAAGGGATATTTTATATGCACAGACAGGATAGCATATACCACGGTCTTTGATATACCAGTCGTGGTGCACCGGCTGGAACAAGAAATAGCCCAATGGGCTCATCGACGAGAATCGATCCCACATCGATCGCGCATAAAGCCAGCGCTTTACCACCTGGCTACATCCCGCCCGTGTCATTGACAAATGGCGAAATGTATTATTGGATTCTTTTCGCTTGATTTTACGTATCTTTAGTAGTGTTGGCTCATCGAGTAAAAAGCTTTGGCGCTTTCCTTCGCTCAACAGCATATTCGCTGAAGAGCAGAATTGAAACAACTTCAAACGACCTACTTGCCCACCTGCGGTGTACAACTGTGTACATCAAATCTGTATGTGTAAATCGCTTCCACAAGCTGCTGTATATTATGTAATCAGTTTTGTATGTGATGTTTATACATGTTCTATGGATCTCTGATCTGAAATAAAAATCTATTATTATTATTATTTACGAGTCTTTGTCCGAGCAAGGCGATAAGTATTCAGGTTATCACCGGTAGTTTTGCGTTTGAACCTCTCGAGGGTCCTGTTCGTTCTTTGATTGCATTTTTGCAAGTTTCATTGAACTATGGTTTATTGGAACGTTTCGATACTGCCGAAGTCTTGGGAATAGTTTCCTCTGCAATATCTTTCAAGATGGAGGTAAACAAAGACATGGGATCACGGCATCAGTAATGGCAGATTGATCCCAATTTTCCTGTGCAAACTTTCATCTTTGAATCCTTTGAAGTGATGGAGGTCCATCATTCTCCAAAATAATTTGAAAGTGGTCACTGCCACAACGGTCTGGACAAGCTTTCCAGGAGAAATCTAGAAAAGTGATTGACTACAAAGGGTTAAGTCAATGGATGTGCAGGATGAACGAACGTGTGGCATAATCAAATAGTACTAAATCAGTTTTGAGAATTACGTCTTCCAATTGTTTACCTCTATTCATTATATTCTCGTATTCCCACATAATGTAGTATGCAGTAAACTCGGTCATGATAACAAAGGGAGTAAGGAGCTGATAAAGATCCCAAGGGTTAACATTATACTTGTTTCCAGGGGTATATAAACTCAACAGAGTAATAGTTTTATGAGCCGTGACTTTTACAACCATAACTTTTAAATTTGTATTTAATGTAACTTTACTCTGGGAAATGGTTTCATTTACAAGTATGGAAACGCCCCCATACACTCTATTTTCAGTTTCTTTGACATTTATGGTAGAGATTAAATCCTCTGATGGTAATATACTGTCAGTATTCTTCAGGAAGGTTTCCTGAAGACACTCTGCAAGAGGATTAAAACTTTTGATTTAGAAGACTTAAGTCTTCAAAAAGTTGGCCTAAGCCCACAACAGTTCCACTGGATGAATTTATTTTCCATCGGGAGGATGTATGGGTTTTATCTTTGGCTTTGCTGGTGGTCTTTTGGATCGGCAATGATCTGGAGATAAAATTTCCACATCATCATCAGTTAGTTTCATAAATATTGTCAGCATGACAACTGTCGGTCCCGCCCCCTAAAGTGGTAAATCGACTGGATGTTGTCCAATTCGGCAAGGGACGTTACTATTCGCGCGCATGTGCGGATTTAATGTAAAATAAGTCTATTATCGCATGTGTGAGGTTGCTATAAAACATGCAATAACCCTAATATAATCCTTTTGGGTTATTCATTGCCTACCAGAATGTATCCAATTATACGAAATCAGTTAAATGTATTTTCACATATCAGTTTTAGAACTACGATCCGTCCTAAGCGTTTTTAGTGGCCTTCAGTATAGTACATGCATGTACTACACGTATGTATATCATCTCGACCGTGTCAAATTGGGAAAACCCATGCTATTAATAGTATATATTTGCGTTACTTATGAATGAAATATAAATATGTTGGACAATATTCTGAGCCGTTCAATTACATTTTAATAACCATATTTTCTTTTCAAAAATAAAATCCAATTATTTAAACCAGTCAAAAGACTCACACTAGTAAATTGTGTTTTATAACGATAGAAGGGCGTGTTGTAAAACGCAGTATACGGTCTATTAATAGATCATAGGGCAACCCCGATTAGTAGAATACTTATTTTTAGACGTGACAGTTGTGCATGTCTAAATTTATTACAAAATCGGGAAAAATTCAAGACGTCAACGATATTCATATCCTTCGGTTTACTAGTTAGCAGTTATTCTTCGCAACAAACACATCAAGGAGTTTAAGAACATGATGACTGGAAGTGGAATAGTGTTCTTTTTTCCCATCGTTTTGTTTGTATCGTGGTTTTCTCAGACTTGTTCGGTTCAGTACAAATGCTACAGAGATATATGCGACTCGTCTCGGCAATTTTGTAACGACGACGAACAGCGGTGTGAAGCTTGTGGGGAGTTTGAGTGCAGCGGACAGAACAGTTACGTCAAACTGGACCAGTGTAACGATGCCTGTAAACGTAAGTTAATTGGTTTATACTCTACGTTTAGTTATAACAGTATTGATAATTTTATCGTAGACCTACATGTTACTTGGACACTGATGGACATGGTTTTATAATGTTTAATACACGAATTGGAAAAATGATCTGGCAAATAAAACAAAAATGTGTCTCAGAAGCCCCCTCCCTCTCTCTCACACATAAGAGTAGAAACACACCTTTAAAAAGTTAAACGTTTGTTTTGTTTCACACCACCACTAGAGCACATTGAATTATTAATCATCAGCTACTGGATGTCAAAACAGTTGGTAATTCTGACAGCCTTCGAGAGGAAACCTTCAACATTTTTATATTAGAAGAAAGGGATTTTTTTTATATGCACCATTCCATATACAGGATAGCACATACCATGCACTTTGATATACCAGTCGAGAAATAGCCCAGTTAACTGACTGTGATCAATCCTAGACTGATCACACAAGTGCTTTACCACTTGCCCCCAGTCCAAAGACATATGCCTTTAATGTATGTACCATGCACTAGATGGTATATGATATCCATCTAATAGTATCAGTTTGACCGTCATTAAAACAAAACCCCTGCGTGTGCTGTAACCTCACCGTGGTGCAGGGGTGTAACATTTTCTTTGAGAATGGCCAATACAGCACAAAATTGAAGTTTTGAGTAAAATTCAGTATCCGTAAAATTCTGTGATATTTGTGTTTTTGCACAGTTCTTTACACTGTTTTTGTTTAAGTCTTGAATTTTTATAATGATGTTGATCATCACTTTATTTATTTGCATTACCATAGTTTGACACCCAATAGCCGATGTATGTTTCGTGCTGAGGTGTCGTTAAACATTCATTCATTCATTCATTCATTCATTAAAACAACAATTTTTAAATGTAAATTTAATTATGAAGCAAAATGTCGTAAATAATGAATGAACATCCAAGATGATTGTTACTAAACAAGCTTTAATAGATTCCTTAGTTAAATCCCTTATTTAATTTATAAAAAAAAAAAAAAAATACAAAACCCCCAAAAAACCCAAACATCACAGGATCTTTTAGGACCAACATCCAATACTTAAAAGGGTAATACATGAAGTTATGAATAACATTTCGAAAATGTAGAACACTTTCTGCCAACAATGATATCCTCATCTCTGGTAGATGTATTTTTAACTAAAACTATTTTAGCACAAGGGGTCAATGTGTGACCTAAAATATACACAAATGATTAATTGAAATGTGTTTTGGGTTTTTTCGATTTAGGTCTGGGTCTTGTGACAACCATCAGTCCAAAGGTGCTGAACGCCACACCACCACCAAAAGAAACCCAATCCACAAACGGTGAGTGTTCACTTGTAAATGACTATTATGTTATTAAATGGGCCTTTTTATATTGGCCTTGTTGGATGTCCGAGGACTGCTGTATTAGTCCTCAGGCCAATACAGCCAGCCTTGGGCCAATACAAGTCCTCAAACCTACAAGACCAATATGAAAAGGCACAGCCTAGTTTCAGAGGTACTTGTACCATTTCTGTTTTATATAAAATAATGCATTTAGATCTTAGTACAAACACATTATGACTAAAAACAATGGATTTGACAAAATTTAATATTTAATTTTAAAACGTTGAAAGTAATATTAAGTCGTCAGTTGAAAATATTTTACACCACTTAAAAACAAAGAACAGCCACTTTAATTACTAGTATGTTAAAAGTTATTTTGAACAATCAAGGGGCAGGACGTAGCACAGTGGTACAGCGCTCGCTCGATGTGCGGTCGGTCTGGGATCGATCCCCGTCGGTGGGCCCGTTGGGCTATTTCTCGTCACAGCCAGTGCACCACGACTGGTATATCAAAGGCCGTGGTATGTGCTATCCTGTCTGTGGGATGGTGCATATAAAAGATCCCTTGCTGCTAATCGAAAAGAGTAGCCCATGAAGTGGCGACAGCGGGTTTCCTCTCTCAATATCTGTGTGGTCCTTAGCCATATGTCTGACGCCATATAACCATAATTAAAATGTGTTGAGTGCGTCGTTAAATAAAACATTTCTTTCTTTCTTTTTTTGAACAATCACCCTTTTTTGTCCACATATGAAAGTCCTTCACTCTTTAACTATATTGGTCACATGTTCATGAAATTACGTGGAAGTCTTTAATATAAAATAAAAAAATAAGGTGCATTCCTTTAAAACTGAAATATATAATAGTGTGATCTTGTCAACTGGTACAATTAGTTCTTTATAAGACAAGTCTTTTTCTTTTCTTTAATGTCCTTCATTCTTTTATTCTTATTTTTAGGCATAATTTTAAATGCTGACATATTATGTATTGGGATTTCTACCTGTACCCCATAGTTGGCATTACATATGCTTCTTGGTCAAATAACTGAATGCACGAGTGTGTAGATTTTATTCCAATTTGTACCATGATGATTTTCTGTTTTTGCTGCAGGAATATCCACAGAATTGATTATTTCCTGTGTAATCCTGTGCTTCGTGATCATAATTTTCGTAGTGCTCATAACTGCTGTAATTTGCTGGTATAGAAAATGCACCAAAATACAATTTGATCGGAAATATATGTTCAAACATCCAGCTGAGGAACCTCTTCTGAAACAACCAAATGGGGATATTGAAATGGGGCCCATTCGACCTCAGAAACTGCCAACGAACTGCACAGAGGACAGGGAAAATCATAAGGACCCTTCAGCTCCACCTTCATATGGTAAGCCAATACTGTTTTGAACAATATTAAATATGAATAATTTAAAATAGTGATTATAAAATATGGGTTAGGTCATCAGTGAATAGTAAATTAAAATATGCAACCTCTATTAAAATATAGTTTTCGGTAATCTAAGCTATTAATCAAAAAGCATTGCTCACTTCATCTCTACCCAATTTTGATTTTTAATATCACACCATTGTTTACCAGTATTAATATATGAAAGTTCTTTCTCTATGCCTGTCTGTCTGTCTGTCTATCCATCCATCCATCCACACAACTTGTAGTTATTAATTACCTAAACCCAGTCACCATACTCTAGAGCTTTATATTAAAGTGTTGACTACAGTGAGTGAATTATCCCAAGCCATTTCTTAATGTGTGTGTGTGTGTGTGAGAGAGAGAGAGAGAGAGAGAGAGAGAGAGAGAGAGAGAGAGAGAGAGAGAGAGAGAGAGAGAGAGAGAGATATTGGAAGAGAAAAAAAAGATTTCACATTAAATACAAAAAGAGTCCTGTATAGTATTGTTTTCAACAGAGTCTAATTCCTATTTACATGCCTTGGGGCAAGAGCACAGACTCCCAAATCTGAAGATTATACTTTGGTTCCTCCTCCCAACTTGAAAGGAGACTTAATATACAAATGCTCCTATGTATGCAATAGCATCTGATACTTTATTTTCAGAATCAGAATCACCGATTTGCCAAGCTACATCATCATTTCATGGGACAACTGAATCACATCCGGCTAATGCTGATTTCCTAGCGGAGGACCAGAGATATGAGCAGGCAGAGAGGGATGAGCGAAACTCACTAAAAGACACTGAACTACACGAGGTCACTCCAAAATCAGTCGTTATTACAATCTGATTTTAGAGAGTACCATCTCGGCAATAATCTCATTCAGATATGTCCTCTGGAATTGTTCTGATGGAATGAATGAATGTTTGTTTAACGACACCCCAGCAAGTGGTGGCAGTCCCTTGTGATAATTGTATTTATATTATTTAAAATGGTCCGTTTCCTCTGCCCACAGCACATACCTGTACTTGACTCTGAATGTGATTCTGAATGGCATTACCGGTATTCAGCAAGTTGATGTTCAGCACGTGGAGTTCAGAGATCATCCCCTCCAATATGACCCAGACAGTTGACCTTAGTAAGGTTGTAATAACAATACTTTTATCCTACCACCCATCAATGAAACTGCCACTCTGGATCAGACATGTTTTGTTCATTGTATTATCATGTGTTTGCTATTTATTGAATATTAACGGTTACAGTCATACAATATTAGTTAAACTAGGGCCCTGCGAATCTCAATTTTCCTATCGAATCGAATTTCGAATCTCGAATACCTTGGAGAATAACCAAGTGTATCAGATGCAGTTCACAAAGGAATATTCAGCTCAGTGAAGGAAATTAGACAGATAATATCAATATCCACTGCATTGGGTGTACGTACGGTGATTAACATGATTACACAAGGTTGAAGTTTAAATAATAAAGCGCCCTAAATAGAAAACCAGTACTAATGTGTACATAGGTTGAACAGTTGAACTAACACGAGATAATATCTTGGAAGTGATCATTTATTGGCTTTTAATTAGATCACAAAATAATTCAAGTAAACATGTGAAAATTAACACTCATCATCAATTTTTATATAAAAAGGTTCATTTAAATAGTCTGTTAATAAAGTAATATTCATCTCGTACTTAAAATAAGAAAAAAGAAAACATCATTCAATTAGAGTATGTAGTAGTGTTGATAGAAAGTGCTCCTACTGGCAGTAGCCAGTGGGAATTTCCCCATAAGCTCAGTTGGTAGAGCCCTGGTCTCTCGTACTGAGAGTATGTGGTTCGAATCCCCTCAGTGGAGGTTGATTTTTCTGTTTCATATATTATTCCAGACAGATTTCACGATGTTTGAGAACTCAACTTGGAAACAGTTTTTCCAAGATGATTTCTTACTGTCCGACAACTTTACTGGATAAAAACATTAAACGACAGTATAGAGCCCTTTGTGTACGTGCAAACATGTTGTTGCGGCGATTTGCAAAATGTTCAGAATCTGTGAAAACACAATTATTTGTGAGTTATTGTAGTAATTTGTACGCGGGTGCATTATGGGTGGAATCTACACAGGATACCATGAAGGATTTTAACATATGTTATAATAATGCATACCGATGGATGATCGGACAACGACGACCATACAGTGCCAGCAAGATGTTTGTCAGTCATCGAGTAAAAAGCTTTGGCGCTTTCCTTCGCTCAACAGCATATTCGCTGAAGAGCAGAATCGAAACAACTTCAAACGACCTACTTGCCCACCTGCGGTGTACAACTGTGTACATCAAATCTGTATGTGTAAATCGCTTCCACAAGCTGCTGTATATTATGTAATCAGTTTTGTATGTGATGTTTATACATGTTCTATGGATCTCTGATCTGAAATAAAAATCTATTATTATTATTATTTACGAGTCTTTGTCCGAGCAAGGCGATAAGTATTCAGGTTATCACCGGTAGTTTTGCGTTTGAACCTCTCGAGGGTCCTGTTCGTTCTTTGATTGCATTTTTGCAAGTTTCATTGAACTATGGTTTATTGGAACGTTTCGATACTGCCGAAGTCTTGGGAATAGTTTCCTCTGCAATATCTTTCAAGATGGAGGTAAACAAAGACATGGGATCACGGCATCAGTAATGGCAGATTGATCCCAATTTTCCTGTGCAAACTTTCATCTTTGAATCCTTTGAAGTGATGGAGGTCCATCATTCTCCAAAATAATTTGAAAGTGGTCACTGCCACAACGGTCTGGACAAGCTTTCCAGGAGAAATCTAGAAAAGTGATCGACTACAAAGGGTTAAGTCAATGGATGTGCAGGATGAACGTACGTATGGCATAATGAAATAGTACTAAATCAGTTTTGAGAATTACGTCTTCTAATTGTTTACCTCTATTCGTTATATTCTTGTATTCCCACATAATGTAGTATGCAGTAAACTCGACCATGATAACAAATGGACTAGAGAGCTGATAAACATCCCAAGGGTTAAAATTATACTTGTTTCGAGGGGTATATAAACTCAACAGAGTAATAGTTTTATGAGCCGTGACTTTTAAATTTGTATTTAATGTAACTTTACTCTGGGGAATGTTTTCATTTACAAGTATGGAAACGCCCCAATACACTCTATTTTCAGTTTCTTTGACATTTATGGTAGAGATTAAATCAGTATTCTTCAGGAAGACACTGCAAGAGGATTAAAACTTTTGATTTAGAAGACTTCAAAAGTGGGCCTAAACCGACAGCAGTTCCATTGGATGAATTTATTTTCCATCGGGGGGATGTATGGGTTTTATCTTTGGCTTTGCTGGTGGTCTTTTGGATCGGCAATGATCTGGAGATAAAATTTCCACATCATCATCACCGAAATCAGTCAGTTTCATAAATATTGTCAGCATGACAACTGTCGGTCCCGCCCCCAAAAGTGGTAAATCGACTGGATGTTGTCCAATTCGGCAAGGGACGTTACTCTTCGCGCGCATGTGCGGATGGAATGTGAGATAAGTCTATTATCGCATGTGTGAGGTTGCTATAAAACATGCAATAACCCTAATATAATCCTTTTGGGTTATTCATTGCCTGCCAGAATGTATCCAATTATACGAAATCAGTTAAATGTATTTTCACATATCAGTTTTAGAACTACGATCCGTCCTAAGCGTTTTAAGTGGTCTTCAGTATAGTACATGTATGTACTACACGTATGTATATCATCTCGACCACGTGTCACATTGGGAAAACCCATGCTATTAATAGTATATATTTTGCGTTACGTATGAATGAAATATAAATATGTCGGACAATATTCTGAGCCGTTCAATTGTGGCCCAAGTACATTTTAATAACCATATTTTCTTTTTAAAGATAAAATCCAATTATTTAAACCAGTCAAGACTCACACTAGTAAATTGTGTTTTATAACGATAGAAGGGCGTGTTGTAAAACGCAGTATACGGTCTATTAATAGATCATAGGGCAACCCCGATTAGTAGAACTTATTTTTAGACGTGACACAGTTGTGCATGTTTCTAAATTTATTACAAAATCGGGAAACATTCAAGACGTCCACGATATTCGTATCCTTCGGTTTACTAGTTAGCAGTTATTCTTCGCAACAAACACATCAAGGAATTTAAGAACATGATGACTGGGAGTGGAATAGTGTTATTTTTTCCCATCCTTTTGTTTGTATCGTGGTTTTCTCAGACTTGTTCGGTTCAGTACAAATGCTACAGAGATATATGCGACTCGTCTCGGCAATTTTGTAACGACGACGAACAGCGGTGTGAAGCTTGTGGGGAGTTTGAGTGCAGCGGGCAGAACAGTTACGTCAAACTGGACCAGTGTAACGATGCCTGTAAACGTAAGTTACTTGGTTTATATTCTACGTTTAGTTATAACAGTATTGATAATTTTATCGTAGGCCTACATGTTACTTGGATACTAATGGACATGGTTTTATAATGGTGTGTGACCTAATATGTTTAATACAGGAATTGGAAAAATGATCTGGCAAATAAAACAAAAAATGTGTCTCAGAACCCCCCTCCCCCAAAAAAGCCAGACAGAGTAGAAAGACACCTTTAAAAAGTTAAACGTCTGTTTTGTTTCACAACAGCACTAGGGCACGTTGAATTATTAATCATCAGCTACTGGATGTCAAAACAGTTGGTAATTCTGACAGTCTTTGAGAGGAAACATCCAACATTTTTATATTAGAAGAAAAGGATTTTTTATATGCACCATTCCATATACAGGATAGCACATGCCCTTTGATATACCAGTCGAGAAATAGCCCAGATGACTGCCTGATCAATCCTAGACTGATCACACAAGTGCTTTACCACTTGCCCCCAGTCCAAAGACATACCTTTAATGTAAGTACCATGTACTAGATGGTACATGATATCCATCTAATAGTATCAGTTTGACTGTTATTAAAACAATTTTTAAATATAAATTTAATTATGAAGCAAATTGTCATAAATAATAAATGAACATCCAAGATGATTGTTGCTAAACAAGCTTTAATAGATTCCTTAGTTAAATCCCTTATTTAATTTATAAAAAAAAACAAAAAAAAAACAAAAAAAACAAAACATCACAGGACCTTTTAGGACCAACATCCAAGACTTAAAAGGGTAATACATGAAGTTATGAATAACATTTCGACAATGTTGTAGAACACTTTCTACCAACAATGATATCCTCATCTCTGGTAGGTGTATTTTTAACTAAAACTATTTTAACACAAGGGGTCAATGTGTGACCTAAAATATACACAAATGATTAATTGAAATGTTTTTTTGTTTTTTTTTCGTTTTAGGTCTGGGTCTTGTGACAACCATCAGTCCAAAGGTGCTGAACTCCACACCACCACCAAATGAAACCCAATCTACAAACGGTGAGTGTTCACTTGTAAATGACTATTATGTTATTAAATGGGCCTTTTTATATTGGCCTTGTTGGATGTCCGAGGACTGCTGTATTAGTCCTCAGGCCAATACAGCCAGCCTTGGGCCAATACAAGTCCTCAGACCTACAAGACCAATATGAAAAGGCACAGCCTAGTTTCAGAGGTACTTGTACCATTTCTGTTTTATATAAAATAATACATTTAGGTCTTAGTACAAACACCATTATGACTAAAAACAATGGATTTGACAAAATTTAATATTTAAAAGTTCAAAGTAATATTAAGTCGTCGTAATAAAAACCCTAACAGTTTAAAATATTTTACACCACTTAAAAAAACAAAGACCAGCAGCTTTAATTACTAGTATGTTAAAAGTTATTTTAAACAATCACCCTTTTTTGTCCACAGCATATGAAAGTCCTTCACTCTTTAACTATATTGGTCGTCACATGTTCATGAAATTACTTGGAAGTCTTTACATTTTGGATACAAATATTTGGTCACTGTTATCAACTCAGTAACGTCTACAACTAATATAAAATTTAAAAAATAAGGTGCATTCCTTTAAAACTGAAATATATAATAGTGTGATCTTGTCAACTGGTACAATTAGTTCTTTATATGACAAGTCTTTTTCTTTTCTTTAATGTCCTTCATTCTTTTATTCTTATTTTTAGGCATAATTTTAAATGCTGACATATTATGTATTGGGATTTCTACCTGTACCCCATAGTTGGCATTACATATGCTTCTTGGTCAAATAACTGAATGCACGAGTGTGTATATTTTATTCCAATTTGTACCATGATGATTTCTGTTTTTGCTGCAGGAATGTCCACAGAATTGATTATTTCCTGTGTAATCCTGTGCTTCGTGATGATAATTTTCGTAGTGCTCATAACTGCTGTAATTTGCTGGTATAGAAAATGCACCAAAATACAATTTGATTGGAAATATATGTTCAAACATCCAGCTGAGGAACCTCTTCTGAAACAACCAAATGGGGATATTGAAATGGGGCCCATTCGACCTCAGAAACTGCCAACGAACTGCACAGAGGACAGGGAAAATCATAAGGACCCTTCAGCTCCACCTTCATATGGTAAGCCAATACTGTTTTGAACAATATTAAATATGAATAATTTAAAATAGTGATTATAAAACATGGGTTAGGTCATCAGTGAATAGTAAATTAAAATATGCAACCTCTATTAAAATATAGTTTTCGGTAATCTAAGCTATTAATCAAAAAGCATTGCTCACTTCATCTCTACCCAATTTTGTTTTCTAATATCACACCATTGTTTTCCAGTATTAATATATGAAAGTTCTCTCTCTATGCCTGTCTGTCTGTCTGTCTGTCTGTCTATCCATCCATCCATCCACACAACTTGTAGTTATTAATTACCTAAACCCAGTCACCATACTCTAGAGCTTTATATTAAAGTGTTGACTGTAGTGAGTGAAAGAAAGAAATGTTTTATTTAACGACGCACTCAACACATTTTATTTACGGTTATATGGCGTCAGACATATGGTTAAGGACCACACAGATTTTGAGAGGAAACCTGCTGTCGCCATTACATGGGCTACTCTTCCGATTGGCAGCAAGGGATCTTTTATTTGCGCTTCCCACAGGCAGGATAGCACAAACCATGGCCTTTGTTGAACCAGTTATGGATCACTGGTCAGTGCAAGTGGTTTACACCTACCCACTGAACCTTGCGGAGCACTCACACAGGGTTTGGAGTCGGTATCTGGATTAAAAATCCCATGCCTCGACTGGGATCCGAACCCAGTACCTACCAGCCTGTAGACCGATGGCCTGCCACGACGCCAGTGCAGTGAGTGAATTATCCCAAGCCATTTGTTAATGTGAGAGAGAGGGTGAGGGTGATAGTGAGAGTGAGAGAGTGTGAGGGAGTGTGAGTGAGTGAGTGTGAGAGTGAGAGTGAGTGAGTGAGAGAGAGATTGGAAGAGGAAAAAAAGATTTCACTTTAAATACAAACAGAAAGAAATGTTTTATTTAACGACGCACTCAACACATTTTATTTACGGTTATATGGCGTCAGACATATGGTTAAGGACCACACATTAAATACAAAAAGAGTCCTGTATAGTATTGTTTTCAACAGAGTCTAATTCCTATTTACATGCCTTGGGGCAAGAGCACAGACTCCCAAATCTGAAGATTATACTTTGGTTCCTCCTCCCAACTTGAAAGGAGACAATATACAACTGCTCCTGTGTGTGCAATAGCATCCGATACTTTATTTTCAGAATCAGAATCACCGATTTGCCAAGCTACATCATCATTTCATGGGACAACTGAATCACATCCGGCTAATGCTGATTTCCTAGCGGAGGACCAGAGATATGAGCAGGCAGAGAGGGCTGAGCGAAACTCACTAAAAGACACTGATCTACACGCGGTCACTCCAAAATCAGTTGTTAATTCAATCTGACTGCAGAGAGTACCATCTCAGCAATAATCTCATTCAGAAATGTCCTCTGGAATTGTTCTGATGGAAATGGTGGCAGTCACTTGTGATAAATGTATTTATATTATTTAAAATGATCCGTTTCCTCTGCCCACAGCACATACATGTACTTGACTCTGAATGTGATTACCGGTATTCAGCAAGTTGATGTTCAGCACGTGGAGTTCAGAGATCATAGCCTCTAATATGACCCAGACAGTTGACCTCAGTAAGGTTGTAATAACAATACATTTATCCTACCACCCATCAATGAAACTGCCACTCTGGATCAGACATGTTTTGTTCATCGTATTATCATGTGTTTGCTATTTATTGAATATTAATGGTTACAGTCATACAATATTAGTTACACCACATGAATTTCTGAAGACCAACATCAGCTGGTGGCTGGTAGTAACAGAAATGATTTAATTTAATAAAATCCAGAGCAAGTTGAATAAGAAGTGTCCATGTTGTAATTAAAAAGAAAAGATGGAACGAAATTCAAAATTAATCAAATTTCCTGCATTAAAATGACAATGTGGCATACATGCAAGAAAAATATGCTCTTTTTTGTTCGTTTTGTTTACCATGTTACTAATACAGTAGTCTGTATCCACTTAGTAGTTAGGTAGTTCTTATAGGTGTTACAATTACATGTACCACTTAAGCAGTTATAGATTAGTCACAAAGAAGTTCAACAGTGTGTAAAAAAACCTCAAATCTTAAAAGGAATAACTAAAACTGAATACCACCAAATCCATTTCATCCTACTGTATGTAATTGTCTTTTACTGCACCACATACTTTACATTAGTGTATATTATCATTGCTTATTGATGTTATTGGCTTTTATTTATTTACAACCCAGAAATATATTATTTTGGCATAATATAGATGTACCTCGGTATGGGTAAAATACATTTGTTTGTTGTATACATATATTGCTACTGAAACATGTTTTTGTGTGTGTTTTGTATGTTTTCCCCCCATATTTGTTTGTAGTGTTCATAAGAAAAAACAGAAGAAAAATTTGAGATCCAAGAACTGTAATTTAACCATACAGTATTTTGTACATATACAGCCGACATTGAAAATACCATTCTGACTAACATGTTGCCATATGGTGTGTATTCAAAACTGTTTTGGTGCAGGGAACATATTCCTAAACGTTTAGTGCAACAAGAATGTGTTATGTAATTTACACCGATGAAGCTGAACCGTTTGTCATTGTGTCACAATCAATTGATTGTAAAAATATTCACTTTGTAGCATGTGACAATTTGAAACAGGTTACCTAGTACACACCTTAGTAGGTATTTCAGCAGGCAATTGAAGAGTTTAGGCGCAAAACGCGATATATCCATTTTTCATTTTCAGTTTTGCGCCTGAACTCTTCAATTGTACCTACCCTCCACAATGGGCATATGCATCATCTGTCCATAGACCATGCAAATTAGGATATTATTTTCTCCCATCCCTAGCCATGCAAGACAGGGTGTATTCCATGACGTCAGCCCATGCGGAATAAATCAGTCTTGCATGACCACGTGACTTCTATTGCTTTAGCTGATATTAACACTGGGTGATGTCACGTAAATGGCAAAATAATGCAAGAAATGCTTTTTACATTTCATAAAAACAAGGAAACCTACTGTCATAATGAAATTATACTATCACTTTCGGTTTATACTTTTGGTATAAACTATTTTTGGGTACAATCTTTTCAATGGTTATGATTATTTTATTGCAAGATAAAAAATAAAAAAATGTAGGTTTTTCACGTTTTCCCCAAATGCTCGTTTTTCATCTACTGGATGGGAGAAAAATAATCCTCGTCCCTAGCAACAAATTATGTACCTTCAGGTGGAATAGCCGTGTGCCACATGGACACACATGAAGGATTCTTTTAATCCACATGGTATTTAATAAATGGTTGTATAAATATTGTATTTGACAGTATCTTTATGTCAAACTACTTTATGAAGACTTGTTTGTTGTGTTTTGTAAACATTGGCTCATCAATGTCTGATATAGCATTGCAAACCAGGAGAAAAAAAAAACCCCAACCTTTGAAACAAAATACATTGTAGTCATTGTATTATGGTTGTGATTTGATGACCTAGTAACCGACTTGATTCAATGTGATCAAGATCAACTGTATGGTGAACACATTTGTTTGCAACAACAAACGTGGCCCAGTGCAGTGGACCTAAGGGAGAAATTGTGGGGACCGGCGACGTCGCTAAGGCTGATTGCGGACTTCGTCCACAATACCTGGACTACCCATCTAACATGGCCGGGATCGCAGAAGAAGAAGAAGTAGTTAATAAATTGTTTGTGAATAAAGTATTGTAACACTACCTTAAAGGGACAGACCCTAGTTTCAACCCGTGAAAATTAACACTAAGTTTAGTTTATCTACAAACCTGTAACACATTTGGATAAAGTTACAATTGAGTAAAACATGAGTCTGCGACTTTGAAATGGTGAAATACCATCTAAAATAGACTAAAACTCGACTCCATAACTGTTACTTCTCAGACGCACGTACATTTTTAAAAATATGAGAAATGCATTTTGTAATATTAAAAACACCAGGATGACCAAAAACACTTTGAATGTATGGAAATGAATAATCTAAACAATAAAATCTAAGTAAAGTATGATTTCAGTTATCAAAAACAGCTCTAATAGTCAAAAATAGACCTTAAAGTTTTTTAAAACTCAGGTATGTCCCTTTAAGTACAATACAAAATTTATTGATCTCATATGAGAATTGTACAGGAGCACACATTGCTTGGAGAATAAAACAATTCCCAAACTCATTCCATAAATTCTGTATAACCCTTGTACTCATGTATACATTTTAGCTCATAAGACACTGCATACTATGGTATATTACTTGGGTGTTATAATTGTAAAACTGCATGGCTTACCATAAATAAATTTAATTAAAAATGTGTGATTTTAAAGCTGACAAGTCTTCTTTTTTATTACTGGTCCAGCAGAAACGGGTGTAAAGCATTCACCTGAGATGCTATGGACCACCTACTATGGCAGACCCACTGGTTTATTTTTTATTCCATTGAGGTGGTATGTACTGTTAAGTCTGTTGGAAAGGTTGAATAAAAGATCTCAAGTTATTTACACAGATCTAAAAGCAGCAGATTTAATCTAAGATCTGCTTTCCATTAACGTTAATGTTTGTGCTAGTTTATCAATATGGCACTTATACACTACCCTTTCCATATACTTTGTCATACGCGAAAAAATAATAATCTATTAACAAATGTTTTTTTGCACAAAAATGCAGATATGAAAATGCACATTTCTACGCAAAGAATTAAATTAATGAAAACCAGTTGTATGTTCTAAACTATTCTGGAGCAGGGAACATATTCTGAAAAGTTATGAAGAGGCACCATTGAGCACCTTCACATTCTTAAATTCCATCGGCTATTGGGTGTCAAACATTTGGTAATTTTGACATAGTCTTGTAAAGGAAACATTCTAAATTTTTTCCATCAGTAGCAAGGGAACTTTTATATGCACCATCCAGACAGAACAGCACATACCATAGCCTTTGATATATACCAGTCGTGGTGGAAAGAGAAATAGCTTAATAGGGCCTCAAAAACGGGGATCGATCCCATACCGACCATGCATCAAGCAAGTGCTTTATGTCCCACCCCAGTGGTGGTGGGATGAGAAAGATTCTCAGCCATACAAAGTAATGATCACAAGAACTATGTTTAACACCCAACAACCCTGCACTTTTAAAACTATAGTTTAGATTCTGAGGCTTTAACAGCTCTTGTTCATAACAGCAGCATGTAGTTTAAAAGTCTGGAAAATTTGCTCAAATCGTAAGTGTGGACTTTATAGTTGTATAAAGACAATATGCTAAGGTATTATTAAAGGCATATTGTCACAGACCACTGACCTATTTACATGACCTAACAAAGTATTACTTAAAAATATATATATTTGATTTGTCCCTAAACATACTTTATTCAACCATCTACGTAACCACCATACTCCACTTATTAATATTTTGTAAAAATAGTTGAATTATGGCAATGGTCCATAATTCAAAAAATGATATTGCTGAGAGGGTTGACATGGATTTCACTCCATCATGGTGTAGTTAAAGTGATGCAATAGCTAGGTTTTGTCTATAAAAATTAATGTATACCTTTAAATGCTTGTTCAGTTTCCAGTAAAAAGTTAGTTTGTCTTGTTTGAAGACATCACTAGAGCAAATTACCAGTAAAGTCTTGTAAAAAAAAAAAAAAAAAAACCCTAAGAAATAACTGAATATATTATTAGTGGTTATCATTTTAATTTGGTTATCAAATGATTAAATTCACCAAATAATTAGGTAGATAAACAAAAGCCAATACACAGAAATTAAGCAGTGACAGCAGCACTTTCTCACATACAGGACAGTACATACCACCTCATTAGATTTGCCAGTCCTGAAGTACTGGTTGGAACAAGTAATTACTCAACAGATCTACAGAAAAGAATCTATCCTATGATTATCACACTAAAGGTAGGTGGCTCTGCCATTCAACAAATAAAAACAACTGTGATACCAATCTGATAGTGGTTTAATTATGTTATGTTATGTTTAACATAAGACATTCACATTAATACTTGGTAAACAATTACATTTAGTACACAATTGGGATAATTTTATACACTACGAATCCCAATGTTTTATTTGTTTAAAAAAAGAAAGAAGAAAATACCCGCCCCTACAAACACACATGAATACAACAATATGCTGTATTTCGGATTTGCACTGTGCAACTTGTGTCCTATAAGTATTAGTAATACTGCTAGCCTAACAGCTGGTATTGTTTTGAAATTACTTCCAAACATTTATCCAGCAAACACTTTTAATCAGAAAATATTCTAACTACAATACACTATGTAAACTATTGTCATCTAATGCAACAACAACCGGACTAATAAATTTTAAAATACATATCCCAGTGAGAACAGCTAAGTCACACACATTTATATTCACTTCATAGTTTAACCCCTGCACTTTCTTTTTCGTAAATGCAGATAGTAGCTGCTTACTATTTGATTTCAGACATTTCTGTTACACTCTAAGTAAATATTAGGTACAGAATATTCTGTAGTCCATCCTATCCTCCTAGAAAAATGTTTTTTGTAAATAATTTTAGTTTATTTGACGTAAGAAGAAAAATAAAAGTGTTTTAGAAATAATAAAAAATTACTATTTTTGTGTGCAATTTAGAAAACAATCGGGCTCAGAAATAAATTACTAGTAGTAAATGCCATAGTAAGAAAAAAGTTGTTGCCTGTGGGATGGACTATAAGTCAAACTGCAGCGGATAAAACAACATAATGAATTTAAAGTACAATGATATGTACAAACACAATCAATAACATAAAAATATTTTTCAATAAAATACATTTTTAACTTTTGAAAAAAAAATTCGGGATGTAGAAGATGACACAAAGAATTTTTCCTCTTCTTTTCTGTAGCTCCAAACAAGTATGGTGATACACATTCCAAGTTTTACTTCATGCCTCAATCTGTGAATCTGGTAAACTGTTCCATCACTTAATGCGTCCAAACATACAATATCCAAGGTCAATAAGAGCAGCTGGGGTCTACATTCACTAGAACATTTATCAGGGGTTGGAACTGGTAAACTGTAAGAAAGAGGAAATCTAGATGGGGTCCCGGAAATTCTTGAAATCCTAGGTTAAAATCTGTGCCATCGGACACATTTTGGAGGAAAGGACGATTAAAATGCGAGGAAACGCAATGTTCCATGAGAAGGAAACAGCTGATCAGAGGAGAATTCCCACCCCTGATTTATTATCAAACATGTACAATATGCACATGAAATACCTCCAAAGCACACAAACAAAACTCTATCGACACATTATTTAATATGTTTGGCTAACCCAAAAATGTCTGCTAAGCCAAAGCTGTTAAAAAAAAAAAAATAATAATAATAACATCCTGCAATAAAGAGCATATGGAAATTAAAAAAAACAAGAAAACAAATTTGTAAAAAAATAGGTGTCACCAACAAATAGTTGGGGGTTATAAGAACCCAACAGCAACATGTTGCTGTGACCAACTTGCCTTTGATTGGCCGCTGATTCCCACTGCCTACCGCTTCATGTTACGTCCTCAACTCACTGGACAAAGTGAAAAAAAAAAAGAGAGAGAAAACTTTGTCAGTTTTTAAATATTTACCTGTCAATGTGAAAATTAAATTATTTTAAAAAATTAAAATTAAACCCATCTTATTTACACAACCATTTTATATTATATTTTAGATTAATAAAATTATCTGGATTTTTCTCTTTCATTTTCCTATGAATTGTCGAATTTCTGAGAAACAAAAATTATATCAAGAGTTGGAGCATTTTACACCTATAAAAAAACATTTTAAAAGCTTTTAGTACTAACATATGAGGCAATATATTGATTTTGCAATGTTTATTTCTTAAAATGCAATTACGAAGAATGTACAAGATGTATTTTGTATACAGGTACCTGCATTGTGTAATGAGGTTAATATGTATGTGTACAACAAGATATGATAAAACTTTCACAAAGACATGGTTCTGACGAGGACATTTTTTTATATTAAAGTTTAAGGTCATCTGTAATAAAATAAGATCAATCTGCCAACATTTAACTGGTATATCAAAGGCCGTGGTATGTGCTATCATGTCTGTGGGAAAGTGCATATAAAAAGACCCCGTGCTTCTAATGGAAAAATGTAGCAGGTTTCCTCTCTTAAGACTACATGTCAGAATTACCAAATGTTTGACATCCAATAACTGATGATTAATAAATCAATGTGCCCTATGGAGTCGTTAAAGAAGTTACACAAGGCTATTCCAATAATAATAAAAAATTAAAAAAATTGCAATAGACAATAGTTAAAAGATCATAATGGTAAAAACAGGATTAAATTTTATAAATATGTGAAAACACTAACATAACAGCTCATAGTGTAGTTAAACTTCACTTTAACACAGTAATCTGTTGGTGTGGCCTGAAATAAAACTTACAAAGGTGAAGAAAAAAAAAGCCATTCACATGCAAGTCTTTACACCATTTTCAGATAATTAAATATATATACATATATTTTTAAAAATTTACAAACCAGTGTATATTTAAAAAAGTCACTCAAAACTTTAAAAGTTTTGTTATCCAGTTGTTAAAAAATGGCAGTACTTTATTCAAATTATGAAACAAGTTTCAAATAGATTATTTCGTAAAATGTTTGCCTAAAAATGGCCTTTTGTTCTTTTTGCCTGCCAGTATAAATTTAGTTTACTTAACGAGTAGAAGACCACAGTTCATGGGTGTTAAGACGACCAGTCAGCACAATTTTTCTCG
Organism: Gigantopelta aegis; assembly: GCF_016097555.1. Classification (NCBI taxonomy): domain Eukaryota; kingdom Metazoa; phylum Mollusca; class Gastropoda; order Neomphalida; family Peltospiridae; genus Gigantopelta; species Gigantopelta aegis. Next base: position 66,686,245 of record NC_054706.1, read on the forward strand.
ACGGCCAACACACAGATCACATCAGATGGCTCTACCTCACCTGACCACTCAGCAGATAGTTGGAGATGTTTGTATGTCGATACCCATTCTTCATCATCCCCCACTTTACATAAAAAACACTGCCCTCTATTTGGCAGTAATCAAATTTAAAATGTATGAAAGGCTGGTAAAGTCTAATTAGCATTTTCAGATGCTGCGGTTACTTGCCTGATAATCCAACCAAACAAACCAACAGATTGTACCCTCAAACACACCACACAAAATCGGGAACATGATATGGTTTGTCCGAAAATTATATACCCGTAAGTAAAAAATACATGTACATATATCTATAGTACATATACATATATAGTCAGACCTCGCTATAATGGCCACCTTTGATTCATGGTCTGTCATTACCAAATTTCATGTTTGATGTTGTAACTGATTTATCACCCCTGTGTTAATCGTGTGAAAAATGTATTGTCTATACTACAGTAAAATACCAATCTAATTAAAATTAGCTCCACTATTACATGTGGATCTAACACCAGCCAGTTGGAGCTCATGTCCACCAATCAAAACCTTACTTGCAGAATCCTGCCAGTGATTTAAAAATAATTTGAAAACATTCCGAATTATCCTGAGGGTATACGACATGTTTCGTGTGAATTACGAATGCCGTAAAACATGTTTTATTTTATAAAATAAATAATTTGTAATGTAAAACTGAAGACTGATTTAGTTTTTTTTAATAGTTTTTATAAATAAATAAATAATTTTTAATGTAAAATTGAAGACTGATAACCCACCCTGTACGTATTGGTATGGTTCGCTGTAATGCGGCCACTAAAATAGACTCGCCCGATATTTTTAGAATTTGTATGCTCCCAAATAACGTTATAAAAGGCGAAGTGTGATTGGTCAATATTTAAATTATTATTTACAGACGAAATGTTACCTGGACATTGGGGACTACGCAGTGTTGTTAGTTTTAAATCACTGGCAGGATTCTGCAAGTAAGGTTTTGATTGGTGGACATGAGCTCCATCTGGCTGGTGTTAGATCCACATGTAATAATGGAGCTAATTTTAATTAGATTGAGTAAAATACAGAGGACAATTTGCTCAGTATTGCGTTGTGATTTGCTGTGCAAAATTTAGAAATCGCTACACAATTCTAAAATGTTAAATAGTAGATGCTACTTAATTTTTAACCAATTGCCAATTGCTACTAATCAAAACTTTTAAATGTTCCCTCACATATCCAAAACAAATAAAGAAACATCAAACACTATATGAAAAAATTGAAGTTTTGTTGTTTTGTTTTTAATTGCACGGTCATAAACAATGATTGAAACATATCACGATTAAAAATGCAGTCACACACCAAACATTAAAGTATTAACCAATGAAGAAATACATTTACTGCCAAACGTTGTTAAAAACTGTCATTGTTCACTGGCTTTATCTGCCAAATATCGCAAGTTGCATGACTGGTAATTAATTTGTAGCACAATACCCAACACCGGGTTCAGTACACACAGACAACTTGGAAGTTGTATGACAGCCAAGGTATATAATGGCCACCTGTACCGGCCTTGGTGGTGTCGTGGTTAAACCAATAGACATAAGGCTGGTAGGTACTGGGTTCGCAGCCCGGTACAGGCTTCCACACATAGCAACTCCATGGGTAGGTGTAAGACCACAACACCCTCTTCTTTCTCACTAACCACTAAACCAGTACTGAACAGACAGCCCAGATAGCTAATGTTTGTGCCCAGGACAGTGTGATTGAAATTTAGATACCTTAAGCACTAACATAAGTTGAAATGAAAATGGCCACTTGTGTACATTAGACCATCACCAGACTGCGCCACTAGGAGTAATTAAAGGCTGATCTGCTGATCATTCTTTGATTTTGTTTTGTCATTAACAAGAAACACTTTTAGTGGCTATTTTTACCTTGTTTTTAATTTTTCACTTTTGATGTCAAAAGGTGAATTCAGTTATACGACATTAATGTGTACTTTTTTGTTTGTAAAACTTCAGTCACTCTTTTACATGGTGTAAATATTGTTGCAATGACAGTAAAGTGTAATGAGGTCTGACTGTATATATGGTGAAAACTGGGTAAACATTATGAAAACACATAACAGATGATGTGCATCATATACTGGAAAGGAAAAAAAAAAGAAGAAGAAAAAAAAAAGATGCCTTAAAATCTAAATTACAAAAAGAGAAAAAAACATTGGCAAATACTGAACATCTTTAGTAAACCATTGCCATGAAAACAAAATCTGTCATACCCAAGAGATATAATAATATGACAATACAGTATCGTATTTCGATACCAGGTCTACGAAACAATTCCACGCATATGTGCTGGGGAGTTTTGGAGGTCAGAACCCCCCCTGCCCTTAATTTGTGTTTTTTTCAATACATTCTGCAAGGGAGCACAACTCAACCCCCCACCACCGACTCTGGATTCATGGAATTAGGGCAGCTGAGCTTTCATGTGATATATACGATACATGTTTTATTAAGTATGGAGCAAAATGATGATATAAAAGATTTACTAATTTGCAAACAAGCCTGAGGAATAAAACTAGATTAATATAATGCCACGGTTGAGTTAAGTTGTTTGCATGTATAATAATTTGCTCTCAACGTTGGTTGCAATGTCATGTATAAAAGTATTTCTTTATGAAATGTACAGAAAACCTATCCAAGGATATGTAAAGTTAAGAATCGTGATATGTACTGTATCACAACCCACATATCTGGATATGTGTCGTATTGTGACCCACTTGAATCATTACACCTCTATTGTACACCAAATTCTGAACATAACCGAATAAGAGATGGATCTGGCAGTTTAGGTTATTGTGAACTAAATGTAAATGAAACTGCCAGTGTTTGGTATTGAATGGCCAATATATGGTTTTATGAAGAAAAAAGTTTTATTTAATGATGCACTCCACACATTTTATTGACGGTTATATGGTGTCAGACATATGGTTAAGAACCACACAAATATTGAGAGATACCCACTGCCGCCACTTCATGGGCTACTCTCTTCGATTAGCAGCAAGGGATCTTTTATATGCACCATCCCAGAGACAGGATAGTACATATCACAGCCTTTGTTACACCAGTCGTGGAGCACTGGCTGGAATGAGAAATAGCCCAATGGACGTGTTTGGTACTGAATGGCCAATATATGGTTTTGTGGTACAGGGTGGAGTCTTGTGGCTGATCTAGACTGTTTTCCAAGACCTACTCAAGATACACAGCCGAGTAATTCATGCATTTCAGTTTTGGACCGGGGTGGTGGTGTGTGTGTTTGTGTGTGTGTGGTTATTCAGATTTCACCCTGTGTATGGCCGAATAATCCAATTGCTATTTTTTTATTAAAAGTGGCTACATTTAGTTTTTGGCTAATAAAACGTTGTTTTTTAATTAAACACATTTTAATAATTTTCAAGGAAATACTTAACATGCATGTACATATCTGAAAATTGGGCATACCCAAATTTGAGCCATGGATTTCCTACAATCTAATACATCATTTACTTAACCATAAAACCATTAAAACATAACAATCTGAAAAATTCCATTGCCCAATTTAAGAGTAAGTACCGGAACACAATTCACATGTCAAAATTCAAATGTATTTTTACTATCACTCTATGACAAAGTATCAAAATGACTCTTGCGTGGATGCAATATTATTGAAAACTTTGATCAAAGGAGAAACGAGGAATCTTCTATCAGGAAGCAGAAGACTCAATGGAAGATTTTAAGCCATCCCATTGGCTGTTGGGATATTCGGACCAGACTACTACCATAGGGGGAAACTCATTAGTTTGAGAGGTCAGATTAAGTTGAGAAGAAAGTTTCAGAGAGTTTGACTGAAAATAAACAAGATGCTACCTACACTTCTGAATTGTTTACTGGTATACATTATTCCCAAATCTGGACTTAACATTATAATAAAATATTAAAACTTGTTCCGTGAATGTGAAGGAGTGATCATTTTCTCTTCTTTAAAACCCCCCCCCCCCCCCCCCCCCCCCCACATGCAACACCAAAACGTGCTGACCATACTTAAAACACAAATTAAAACAAATATGTCACCAACACATGTTGGGGGCTAATGTAGCCCAACAGCAACTATAAATGCTGTGACAACTTGCCTGTTTGTCATGTTCCACCGAACAGTCAATTAACATTGATAAAAAAAAAAATGTCACCAACATAAGTTGGGCGCTATACAGCTCAACAGCATTTGTAGATGCTGTGACAACTTGCCTGTTGTTAATTTTATATCAATTTGTTGTCAAGTTTTCACTGTCTGGGACCGACTTCGGATATTGCTACTGTCATAGCAACACATCTTTCCAACACCACTAGAGAAATTCAGTATTAAATGTTGTTTTGCATTTTAAGTTTTTGGAGTCACTTAACAATCTTCTTACAGGTATTTGTAGAAGTTCAAGTAAAACTAGAAAATATTTTACATTTCTTTCCTTGCATTTAAATCTCATCAGTATACAGTGAAATGCTACAAATGTTTTTGGGCTTTTTACAATATTGCTTACTTATTAGCCATTGGATAAATTTGTTTGTCATAAGTCTTAAATATAGGTTATAATTACTAAATTATCAGACAATTTTAAGTTATCTATTAAAACTACTTGGTTTTACCATAATCAAGTTGTGGTACCAAAATATGATGCTACCATAATAGCAACATCTAGGGTCATTCCCAGACAATGACATTTTGCAAACCAAAAAATTTAAAACAAAAAAATAATGTCACCAACATATGTTGGGCGCTGTACAGCTCAACAGCAAGTTTATTTTTGCTGTGACAACTTGCCTTGTTGGGTTTTTTAATCCGACACCAGAGTATTTAAAAAAAAACGAAATAATAAAATACTGTCACCAACACACGTTGGGCGCTATATAGCTCAACAGCATTTTTATAGATGCTGTGACAACTTGCCTGTATCATGTTACACCGTAAGATTAGATTATTTAGATAAAACATTCAATGCAGAAGAATGTTTTTGGGTCTCTTCCCACTGCTGCTAACATACCTTTTTCAGTTTCTAAATTCAAGTGATGGAACCATCAACACAAAAAAAATCTTATTTTAAGCAAGAAAATAGATTTCAGACCCACCAAGTAATTTTAATTTAATATAAATACCAATTTAAAAGTTGTGCTGAATTTTTTTTAAAGGAATGTTTAACAAAATTTTAGTATGATCTGAATAAAAGGACCATTAAGACTATGTATTAGAATGGTCCAGAGGGTTGAATTTAGAATTTGGTACCTAAGCAATTTTGAAAGGTTGTTGCTGTAGGCAAAATGCCCACCTAGAACAATTTGGAGCCTGCTCACAGTAATTTTAAACTAGACACTTTTACAATAAATATAAAATTGAAAACCAAAAGTGATACTTTAACCAGCGTCAAAAATTGCCATCCGTGCCACCCTTAAGTTCAAGCTCTGGGGCTGTCACATCAAGTAAGCAATGATATAACATTTCATTTTATAATTGACAATTCTAGTTTGATATATATCAACAACAAAATGTAGGGTTGTCACATCAAGTAAGCAAAGATGTCACATTTCGTTTCATAATTGACGATTCTAACTTGATAAGAAAAATTTAAAATGTATCCATTGTTACATCACTATATCTTTTGATGCATCTTCTAATTTAAATGTGTCAATTCACACATTGAGTAATAAAAAAATAATGATGTAGCTTTAGTAGTATTAATGACAAGCAAAAAGCTTCATGAGATTGTTATCATCATCATCTCAAATATAAGTGGGTTTTTTTTTATGCAGCCAGTAACTTATGGGGGGGGGGGGGGGGGAGGGGAGAGGAGAAACCCACCACCCAAACAGGTATCACTCCCGTCAAAAATGTATATCACCACTCACTTGCCTTAATAACTGGTCACAGCTAGATCCATATATAAACAAACAAACAAACAAGACTAGGTATTGAAACAGAAATTAAACAAAAAAAACCTGAAGCACACTTGACACATTTTATTCTTATTTTTTGTTTAAACACATCAGTAAAATGACAAACCTTGTTAAATGTCTTCTTGGATGGGTGGGACTGCACTATAACGACAGTAGTTGGGTCGAACATTTAACATCACTTACCGCGAGGTTTTTTTTCCTTTTTAAAAATTACGTGCCAGTTACCTAGCTTACCTTTGCCGAAAAACGGAAACAAGTGAACTGAACACAGCAAAGGCTAGGAGATGAAAATGTACAATGAACAGTTAAAAATGGCTAATTTAAACAGTGATGACTTCCCGCCCACTCAGAAACGACCTCCCTGGGACATGTGTTGTGGCCGCATGCCCGGCTGAAATCCCATGTGATAGCCACCCGGTCCTGTCCGTGGGCCCATGGCCATATTCGACATCCCCATCATCGGACCTGTCAAAAATACAAGAAATATTTCATTTAGGACAGGCATACTATTGTCTGTCACATCCCCTACAAACATTTTTATGTATTATTTTAGTTTGGTTTACATAAGAAGAAAGTAAAAGTGTTTTGGAAATAAAAAAATACTATTTTTGTGTGCAATTTAAAAAACAATCAGTTCAGAAATAAATAATTTGTAGTAAATTCCATGGTATGAAAAATAGGCGTTCCCTGTAGGATGGATTATAGATGGTTTTAAATGTTTGACATTTAATAGTCAATGACTAATAAATGAATGTGTTTTAATGGTGTCATTAAACAAAATAGCTTTAACCAAATGGTTTTACTTTTAAACATTTGAAGGCCATGATTTCTTTCCAAATATACAATGATGTGGAAATTTCTAAAATGTCATATAAAACAAATTACTAATTTGAACCCCCCCCCCCCCCCCCCCCCCCAAAAAAAAAACCCAAACCCTTTATTAATAGGACTTAAGTATTTAAAAACTGTCTGTGACAAAAAACAAAACAGAACATTATAGTAATAATGAGAACCTTTTGTAGACGGATGGATGTAGTTTGAAACTGTTTCTAAACACTATTAAAAAAATTGTGTTTTCTTTATATCTTGAAAAAAAAAAAGCTGGGTTAATAAATAAAGGATAATAAATGAGTTATTAGTTATTATAAAATTTATAAAATAAACATATTTATTATCCTCAATACAGCCATAGATGGATAGTGGCATACCTTGAGTCATTGGACCTGGCATCGTCCTTTGTGGAACATGACCTGAAGATTAAAAATGAAATTATTAATTATTATACTGTTAGCTCGTGTGTAAATAAAAACAAAACATAAGATATATGATAAAATGGCATCAATGACAATGATACTTTATGTGCAGTTATCCGTAAAAAGTAGGTCACAATGACCTAGTTATGGTATGCAACATACCACCCTCCCAAGTTGTACTTGTAAGAAAGGTTTAATGATCTTATTTGAATTGATAAGATATGGCTCACACAAGGATTTCCGTAACCTTCTGAGTACTGCAGACGAGATATCTCGCACGACGTCATGTCAGTCGACATACTGCACACTGTATACAGTGCATTCCTCAATTCATATTTCCTGCCGTTTTACACACGACACTCACCGGAAACGGAAATATAATTTAAAAATTTTTTTTTTTTTTTTTTTTTTTTAAATGATGGCTTTTGTTTTTATTTTTTCAATTGAGAATACCTTGAAATTTTGAGTTAAAAAAGTGGATTTCAGCAAGTATTTTCGCTTGACAACAATGGCGGCACGTCGCGGTCATTTTCAGGGATCGACAGCTAATTTGATAATAAATTTGATCGTTTTACCCACAACGAAAATTACCAAATATTGCAATATGAATCGTAGTTTGGGTCTAAAAAAAAAATTCTGGTCAGGAAACCATTGTTATCGGGAATAATGGACATAAATACTGGACAGCTGGCCACAAATGCCCGTAAGTAAACACAACTTTTTAGATTTTTTGCCTAATTTTAATCACTGTTAGCTGATCTAAAAATAATAAAAATTACAAAACAAACACGAAAATAATACTTACCGATTCATATATGAACTTTATTTCATGTATTTATAAAACATTTAAGTGAATATATGTGAGTAAAAATTATAAACTTGTACCCACTCAATGTGGTTTTTGTTAAAAATTAATCCAGTAGTCTAAAGGTTAAATGTGCAGAAATTAGTGAAATGTGGGTGGTGGGGATCTAGTTATGGTATGCAACACATTGTCATTCCATGTTGTACTTGCATGGAAGATTTGATGATCCTGTATGAATTGATAAGATACGCTCTGGAAACGAAAACTTTTTGGATAGACATACGGACAATGCCATATGACCCATCAAAGACAGCGTATAAAAATATGTAACTTTATTGTTAATCTATTTAAGAATCACAAAAATAAAATTAAAAATCCCAAGAACAAGAACAAAAAAAAAAAAGTACCTGCAGTCATTCCGAAATTTTTCTTGTATTTGGGTAACTGTGCACGCCTTTCTTCCTGTGAAAGAGAATATTAGAAAAATATAATAAATTTAGTTTTATTTTAAATAATATGCATTATGCATTAAACAATGAAACGTGAGTTAGCGCTAAAGTTACGAATCACCCTTTGTCTTCAAGTAAGACCCCCAAAAAAGGAACACAGCATTTAGAACCTGTATGTGATTGTTCAAGTGTACACCAGCACGTTTTCAATATTTTTGTTTTGTTTTAAACATGCTTTGAAAAAGATTTTTTTTTTTTAAAGCAATTTTATGTCAGATGTCAGGAATTAATGTGCTTATGTACTTTTGTGGGGTATGTCTGTTAATACTGAATTTCATATACACCAAATCTTACATCTACAATGATTGCTATCGTCTGTTCCGACAGACTTTATCTATAACTTCATACAAATTTATTAATGGTGACCAAATGCTCATTCAATCTTTCAAAGAGCCTCAAAAAGATGTAAATTAAACATTACATGTGATATCCTGTCTTTAATTAACAAGCATTCAGAGAGTACTGCTAAAGCAATACATGTTCCCTAACGGGCCAAACAAATATTCGTATCTCTTAAGTTAAAAGAAAAAATAAGTAAATCATGATAAAGTTGTACAAAAAATTTCTGCTCAATATCTTGAAGCATTGTAAAAAAAAAAAAAAGTCTAAAAAACTAATTTTCGAATCTCCTAAGTTCAAAAACCATAACTATCAAAAGTAAGAACAGTACATGATAAAGCTATATATAAAATTTCAGCTCAATAAATTGAGGCATTTTGAACAAAAATGTCTGGAAAACTATGTGAGACAAACGGACATGAAATCTTTAGTCCCCTCTGGTTGGACCAGTAGGGGACTAATAATAACTAACTGCACAAATTTGTGAGATATTAAAAAGACAAACATTTCAAGACCTAACAGGACAATAACTACTGTCAGAGATATCAAATTCCAATGATAACATAAACGTGCACAGAAAAGCAATTAAATATCATCAAACAAAAAACAATTCAGGTTACTATTTTGAATATATAGAAATCTGAAGAGAGGTTTTATGTCATTAACCAAAAATTATTATTAATTTTAATTTTTAATTTTTTGACACGCTGTAGCCTGAATGAAGAAACGATTACAGAAAAAGAAACTATTGATTACGAAAAAAATAAAAAGTCGGTCTGGATTACTTCCGCTCAAAATGTCGCCTTCAGTATTCACTTTCTGATGGGCAAAAAGAAGATAACTGACCTGTATAAATAGCACCAGAATGACCAGAGAATCGTTATGAACACGCGGTTCACTTACCAAGGAGATGTCCTCATCAGGGTGCATTAACCTAGAGGTCAAACCTGAGCTAGACTCTGGTTTTTTAATCATGGGCGCGCCAGTGATCGTGGCGTTCGACATGTTGTTGTTTGCCGTGGACACCGCTGCGGCCGCTGGGAATGTGGGTTTCACCTGGCTCACAGACATCACAGGCTTGAAGTCGAGGCCGGAACTCGCTGTGCTCATGGGTTGAGACTATAAAGAAGAGGAAGGAAATGTTTTATTTAACGACACATTCAATACATTTTATTTACAATTATATGGTAATGAATATATGGTTAAGGACCACACAGATATTGAGAGAGGAAACCTGCTGTCGCCACTTTATGGGCTACTCTTTTCGATTAGCAGAAAAGGATCTTTTATATACACCATCCCACAGACAGTATAGTACATACCACGGCCTTTGATATACCAGTTGTGGAGCACTGGCTGGAACATAAAGAGGAATGTCTGGTCAGCATACTGTTTTGTCAGTGGCCATGGTATAAACACAGGGCATAAAATTTGGCACGAACGATTTTGTCGTTCATCTATCGGTTATGCAAAACCAATATCGACATGAACGACGGATCGTTCGTGCAAAAACTATAATCGCTCATCAGAAAATGTAAACTGACGTGTTTTGGCTAATATAACTATTTTTGGAATAAAACAATAAGAGAAAGGGCCTAGCATTGCAGGTGTGAAAAAAAAAAAACCAATGTATCCATTTGAACTCGACATTGCGGTCAATTACAAAGTCGGCACTGTCATTAGAAGTGTCAGTAACATTTAGTAACATAGTTGCACGTTCACTTTGATCATTTCGCTGTGTGTGGAAACCAATACACGGTTTGGAAATTAAAGTGGTTTATGAGTATTTATTAAACGTGACATCACCTTAGCCCGGCATTTAGTACCCTTGCTAAATCAATTTATTAAAACATACACAGCAAAGAAAATAGTACGTTTAATAAGGGACTTTAAAATAACGAAGTGAAAATTAGAACATGAGTTGCAGCATCGATTGGACTGATCAAGGATTCGCAGAACTTCGGGTCTTTCCGTTCAGACCCGGAAGCTCAAAGCTTCTGGGAAATCCCCGTTTTGTTCAGACTATTGTTTGGTGCCAACAAGTACTCCCCTGTAACAGAACCAATGGGGTAGTGTACTGAAATGTAAATGGCAGCTTTCAAGTTAGTCCCAGCATACCAAATAATAATAATTTAGTATTTATGATAAGAATTTGGAGAAAAGCTACGAAAATCGCCCATCTTAGATTCTCATTTGATTACCATTGCCAGTTAACCTTTTCATTTGTATCTGAACCACTGGAGAAAATAGTTTGTGCAAACACTAAAACCACACGAATGACATATCGTTTGTCTGAAAAAAAAATCAAATTTTATGTCCTGTAAACCTATTTTAATTGTGACATGATCCAGTGTTTAAAAATACACACAAAAAAACCCTCAAAGTTTCCCACATATACACTACTTCTTCCAAATAGCAACAACGTAAGATTTTCTACAACACAAAAACCACTCTAAACTGGACACCCACTGTTTGCAATTGGCAAACTTAGCGAGTGCCAAAGCTTGGTTAGATAGATATAAACAGGAAGTGTGAGGGGTACTGTTTTAAACATGTCCCAAGCCATGTTTCATTTGAAGAATGGATAAAAATTATATTGTCTGAAAATACATATATTCATTACTCCGCTGGAGTTGTCATAATGAGGTGGTGCTTCAGGTCCGAGACAAAAACATTAAAATTAACTGTCTTTGTCAAGACAATGAAGCAACATTTTAAAAATGTTTAATATTTTATTATCTCTGTGAGTCTGCTGAAAAAAACCTTACCTGAATTGCTGCCGGAAAAAGCGGTTTTTGTGGCCCCATGTTGCCAACTGGCATCCGGGGAGGCATTCCCATTGGTCCAGGGCCTCTCATGGGACCTCCCATTTGAGGTGGCATGGCTGGCGGCATTCTATCAAATAATGTGTTACATTATTAAAACCGAAATACAGTTAACATATTTCATATAAATTAACATCAGTGTTAAATTTCATTTTATCAAATGTGTTATATCATTTTTTTTTTTAAATAGTTGAAATATATCATCAGTCTTGTTTTAAGAATTAAACAAATAACAAATTGCAAAAGCAATAATTAAAAAAATAAAATTAACAAACAAGACTAACATCCTTTTCTTTTGGCAGGAATTGCACATTTAATTCCTGTAAAAAAATATTTCATACAAGACCATTCCAAATTGTTTGTATAACTTAAAACTTACCCCATCTGTCCCATGTTTTCTGGAAAATAAAAGGGAAAAGAAACATTTATCATTCATATGTTATAAAATATAGAATGACAAAACAATTATATGATAAATTTGAAGCTCCATGGACACATTAATTTTGGAAATGTCTTACATGTCTATAAAATTCACAAAGAGGAAAGATACTCTGATTGAGTACAGCATAAGAACCACAACTATTGCCGTTTTTAAAAGAAAAGTATTTATTTAACATTAACATAAAATTCATGTCAATGAAAATAAATAAAGTGGATTTTCCTGTTAAAGATCAGAGAAGGGCTTCTAGAATACGGTAGCCCGACGCTTGTGGCGAGTGTTTTTGATGATAGGGCTAGTGAAAAGTTTATTCTACCAAGTCCGAAAGGGATTATAAAACAAAAACAAAAACCCAAAAACCCTCAAAAACATCCCCAATGTCCAGCAAAAATGTCACCACTTTTGTTCACCTATTTCAAATCAAAATATAACGCAAGTACCGGTGAGGTACATGATACGCCCGTCAGGAGTTTGATGGAAAACCATAGTTAATGGTATTTACACTTGTAAATAAATATAATACAAACTGCATGTTAACTATTATTAATAGTGATTATAAAGTACTCTGGACATATTTAGGTGTTTTTTTCCCCCTTTCTAGTATCTTTGGTACAAATTTACAATACATACAGGTAGGGCTAGTAGATTTTTAACCATGGCTAGTGGATTTTGAAAATCACTGATCCCATGGCTAATGGATTTCTACAAGCTCTGTCAGAGTAAATATTACTTCATTATTAATGTAAGTGTTATTAGTTTTTCCTCATATTGATATTACAACTCATTTCCTCTTGAAGACCATTTTAAAACTGATGTTAAAAAAAGAAGAAGTTTTAAATCTATCACATTACATTAATCAATGCAGCAAATAACTGCAATACTCACGCATAGGGGGTACTTGCCCCATTTGGCCCATAGGGCCCATTCCCCCAACAGGCCGCATAGGTCCCATTGGTCCTGGTGGGACCGGGGGCATCACTGGAGGAACAAATGGCATGCTTGGGCCAGGAATAAACTGCTGACTCGGCAATGGCGTGTCATCGTCTGAATCCTTGCCTTCGCCACCACCACCTGAAATACATTATTAATTCATTGTCAAAAACAAAAAGAAGATGTTAACAAGTAAAGAAATTAATGTCACCTAAGCTAAAGTTTGTTTTGTTTACTAACACCACTAGAGCACATTGATTTATTAATCAACTGCTATTGGATGTCAAATAGATGATAATTTTTATTAAATGAAGTCTTAGACGAAACCCCCTATATTTTTCAATTAACAGTGGTACTTTCCCAGACAGGACAGCACCATTAATATACCAGTTGTGGAACACTACAGTAGTGTCGGAAGTAGAATAAAACTGATTTTCGTCGATTTTGTCTTTCAAATTAAATTGACAAATAAATATTTTGTAAATATCTATTTAATGATACTCCACCTAATTTAGCATTTACTTGTTTTGGCTCTCATTGATGTACAAGGTGGTGTTTACTCTTGAAATTAAAAGAAAGATGTCAGTAAACGGGTGATTTGTGCTCTTTATTGGAACAGATTATAAAAAGAAAAATGATCGACGTTTTAATTTCATTGCTGTTGCAGTATGTGAGGGACTGTCTCTGATGACAGTTTACCCCTATCCCTCTCCAAAACTAAATATTTGTAGACATTTCTAAGTAACTTTTGAGCAAAACTGTCAAGAACCATTCTGAGTGTGTGATCTATTATACCGCTATTAAAGGTGCTATGTACATGTATTAAATGTGTTATCTCCAGGTTGCATAATCACAGCTATTGCAAATATTTTTTTTTAATTAAATTTTGCTTTAAAATTTAAAGACTACACCTTCAACTATATGCCCACAAATGATTCTAACAATATAATTTTATCTACTTGTAGAAAATACATTTTTACTGGAGAATCTTTATCACAAACAAATGCTCAGATACAACTATGAATATGATATAGCACCTTTAAGTGGTTGCAAGATTGTGTAAATTTCTAATGTACTTATTGAATTTATATTCAATAAATATGCTGATCATAATTAATAATTTATGCTGCAATTCAAAATACTCAGTTAACTTGCAGTTTTAAATTAAAAGATTGTTTAAGGGTAAATGAAATTGACACTTGTCAATCAAAATTAGTTATAGTCTATTCCAATAAAGTACACAAATCACCTGTTCACCGACATTTTTCTTTTAATTTCAAGAGTAAACACCACCTTGTACATCAATGAAAACCCAAACAAGTAAATTAGGTAGAGTATCATTAAATAGATATTTACAAAATATTTACTTGTCAGTTTAATATGAAAGACATAATCGACGAAAATCAGTTTTATTCTATTTCCGACACTACTTTAGTACTGATGTGAAACAAGTGGCCTATGGGCCTAAACAGTCACCTGAGTAAATTATTGATACCACCTGTCAGAATCATGGGAGTCCATAATAGGGGTCAGAATAACCAAATTCATACCTTACTTTCTCCATAGATCAAGGAAGCTACTCACCAAATTTAGTTGAAAATGGTGTAGTAATTGTGAAGAAATTGCAGTTTAAATGCATTTCTGACAATATACAAACAGGGAATCCAACATTAATGAAATTCACAACTTTGATAAACCATCTTTAGAATGACCTTTACACACACACACACACACACACACACACACACACACACACACACACACACACCACATCAAATGCCAAAACAAGCACTCCGTTTCATAATTCTCAGTGCCTGACAAATATACTCACCTCCTGGCCTCCCCGCTCGCATCTTCTCATGTTCCTTTGCATCTTGTTCGGGGATGCCCTCCATACCATATATTTCAATTTCAATGTTATATCGACCTGGTAAAGAATTTGGAACCTTGTCTACCTTTTCTTTGTGTACCTAGAAGAAAAAAACTTAGTATAGAGGTTTATATTTATTTTTAAAAATAAAAATAATAATAATAATTTTTTTAAATGCCCTGACCATTTGAAATTTTATTTGGGACCACAAATACACTGCATCTAGTCAGAATAAATGAATGCTGCACTTTCCTTGCCAACAGTAGTCACCATCCATTCAAAATTCAAGCTTCATTACTGTAATCAGAGTTCCTGCCAGAAATAAATGTTGGGGTATGGTGCTATGAAACTGAATATAAAAATATTACAATGTGTGTGCTGAATGCAACCACAGTCAACAGTATGGGGACCTCCCCCAGAAAGAAAATGGGTTAGGTATAGGGTTAAGTTTAAGAAAATCATACAGTAATGATAAGAGTAATTAATTCTGTCAAAATCTGCAACACATTTGGTTATGGTGGCTTGGTGCCATACCTGTTTTACCCACTGGCAGAAACTATGTTACTCAATAAAAAAAATTAATATTAAGGTGGCACTTTTTTACTTCACAATTACCACAGCTGATGAAACTTGCTTATTTAAACCAACACAAATCAAACAACAAATGGAAGTGTGGTTACAAGTGTAACTATATACAGCCCTTAAAATTCAGACAATTTTACAACGGCACTACAGCTGCAATTTTAAAGAAAAGATGAATGCTGTCAAAATTATTCAAATTATATGATCCACTGCAGTAATAATACGCTATAATATGACATCTCAAAAACAAAAAAGCAGCTCTATATAACAGAAAGTTAACTCATTAATGGAGTTTTATTGAACATAAAGATTCGACTAACATATCAAATGTTTATACCTGTAGTGTTACCTGTAGTTAGAACTTGTCAACCCCATCTACAATAGGATAAAGCACATGTACATCGCTTTTAAGAGTGACCAACACTGGTGTATAAGAGTTTGACAATAACCAGTGTCAAGCTGTCTCCACTTTGAAATATTCATGTAAAATAGTTAGTTTTTTTAAAACCTGTTGATCACCGGCATTGCATTTCTTTATCACAGCAGTTCATGTCACCCATTTTCCCACCTGGGCAGCTTCTATATTGGAATAAGCCAATTTATATTAAATGGAAAAAAATTGAGCCACATTCGATAATAAATGTTTTTATCTGGCATCTGTAATTGAACAGAGTTCAGAGTAAAATGCCAAAGACTTTTCATAACTCTCAGATTTGCAACTGCATTAAAAAATGTCGTCGCAAATCAATTTTGCAATAGCTTTTGCGATAGCAAATTTCAAGGGCTGTATATATATATATATATATATATATATATATATATATATATATATATGTATATTGTCGTTTAGAATGCTGCTGCTAAACTCACCTGCATACAGTGGATTGAAAGACCAGGGCCTGTGTAGAGCTTCTTGTGACATATATGACATTTAAAATGTTTCGCCTTTTGGTGCTGTATGAGAATCTTTTCATCATCAAATTCACGATTACAATACCTAAGATCTGTGTTAAGGAAAAAACTATCATATATATATATTCAGGGGTGCAGAAAGCCCGCTCGCCAAATGCGACTAAAAACCCCAAGTTAAACATGTAAACACCAGTCAATGTGCAATCTCTCTTTTTGTAACAGACTAATTTTATTATTTTTATTTTTTTTTGGAAAGAATTCAACCCGTACCCCTCTATCACAAGCACTTTAGTTTTAGATCCCTACTATATAAAAGATACTATATAGTATATATATAGTATATATCGAAATTTTTGGTATATGTAAATACACGTTAGCATAGTACGCCCTATTATCGCGGGGCTTATTGGAAAATGGGATTCTGAATAAAAACATTTATCTAACATAACAATTTTTTTGTGCTGTTTTGTTATTCATCCTTTCATACATACAGTAAAATAAAAAGATTCCCACCCAAGTTATCGATTTCCAGTTAGAAACACGTACCAGTTTTGATGCAGTGACGTACATACACAAAGGGAAGGAACTCTCAGTTACTGCAGGTGTTATGATAGTTTAGTATGGAGGCCCGTTATGGACAAAATATTACCTTAATATCGAGTGCAAACATCAAGCAAGTCCTGGTGTGACTCACCAGAATTTGTCTTTTTAATGTCCTGTTATTAAGGTTAAAGGTACCTAAAACCAATAACTTCAAAATTCTTGTTACAAATAATCTGAACACAAATCCTGGAATGCAAGACATTTTAAACTGGAACATATCATACACTTCAATATACAGAACAGTAACACTGTAGACATTTGCTGAGTATATTCTGCATGCAGTGAGAAGGCACAGACACGTGCTGTTTCTCTACAACCTTGGTATCACTGGAGAATATAAAATATTTCTAGTGATCACCTTTATCACATTGTACCCACTTGACACTCACAAGGTTTACACATTCTGTGTGTGCTGGTAGAGAAACTGTTTACAAACTATACAGCATTTCAATTCCTCTATATCAGACCTTTCACTTTCCTCATGGGAAATGGAATTACTTTCAATGAGGTGGATGGTCCAGGCTTGAGTGATGAAGGTAAGTTTTTGTGTTCTTTCCAAATATCATCTTTTCAGTGCTTTGTTTATTTTAATTTAATTTATTTATTTTTAAAATATGATCAGTACCCCTTATTATTTATATCTGTGTTCAGTTTATAATTTTTACAAATAATATGTTTAAAGTAACAAATATGTTGACGATCTTGCTCATTCTCTACGTGATTCAGTCAACCAACAATGTGTGACGTCACAGATTTGTGTTAATATTATGTGGCCTTTATGGGCCTCCATACAAGCCGTAACACGCAGGGGTTAAAAAATCCCATCGCCCAACACCCGTGCCAAGTGGAATTTTCATGCCGGGCAAGTAATTATGTTAACTGTATATGCCCGATGACAAGTGACTAATGTAACACCTAAAACCTTTCTAAAATTTTGTTACAAATCTCGGTAAATCCTTTGGAAAGAGTTCCGATCATGCGAGCATTTACATAGCTCTAAGGAAAACTAACCCTCAATGCTGGAACGATCTGAACTCTCTCTTGCCAATGTGTTGACATACCAAAACGGAAAACAATGTGTTGAAAAGTTTGATAACAACTTTTTAGTTATTCGTCCACTGGACAATTCGTCCACTGAAAATTCGTCCACTACACAAAATCAGTTCCGGACGATTCGTCCACTGGGTTTTTATTTCCCTAGTACATTTCGTCCACGGCCTAAATAATGTGTACTACATGTACATGGGGGCTAAATAAATTATTAGATATATTTTACCCCTTATTTTTTTTGCTGTGTCATAAATTTACAAAGGTGAAAATAAATGATATTGCATTAGATTACACTTGGTAGATGTTTTTGTAACAATGCTCTGCAGACATAATTCTTTGGTGTTTCCATTTATTCGGTTATTGTTTGTTTCTATAATGTACGCCTTTCACACTACATGTCGTAGGATGTTTTTAGTACAATATGCCCAGTAAAGATAATCTTTAGCCCTTCCCTTTCAACTTGTTTGGTTTCTGTTTGCTTTACCAATTAAGTGTACAGGTGTACTCTATTGTGATATCGTGAAGTAATTAGCAATGCAGGATCATTACTGCTTAAGCTTGTTTCACCAAGTTGGATCCAGTAGCGTCTAAAACAACACGCCTTATTTCAAAGCAGCACCGCTAACTACCTGTATGGACAGAATGAATGAATGAATGTTTAACGACACCCCAGCACGAAAAATACATCGGCTATTGGGTGTCAAACTATGGTAATGCAAACAAATACGGTGATGACCAACATCAATATAAAAATTCAAGATTTAAATAAAAACACTGTAAAGAATTGTGCAAAAATAAAATATCACAGATACTGAGATAGATACTGACTTACTCAAAATTTCAATTTGTGTTGTATTGGCCATTCTCAAAGAGAATGTTACACCCCTGCACCACAGTGAAGTTACAGCACGCTCAGGGGTGTATGGACGGATGCAACGGCTGAAGCATAGGACCCGGCAGGGAGAATTCTTTGCCATTTGGAGACGCTACACCAATGACGAAATTACTGCCAAAGAATTGATTCGTGCTATTACGAGATTATCCATTCATTAGTCGGCTGACTGTTGGACGTTTCTCTTCCAGTGATATTTGAATGGACAATCTCCTACAGTGATTTGTGCAGTTAACAACGACGAAATGCCATTCATCGATTCTACACTGATTTAATTGACCAAAAACATTCGCTTGTGCATTTCTACTATTGTCAAATATGTTAACTTTTGAATGACATTTGTTGTTTTGTTGAATTGTTTTGTAATGTACATTTAATTAAATTGGAATAGAAGACAAGTTTTAATTTTATTTTGAGGTTATTAGGCATATGGGGATAACGTGACGAGGGAGGGTACAGTGGATAGAATTTACGCCATTGAAGGAGAACATGACGGGAGGGGGGCGGGGGGTAATAAAGTCTTCCGACGCGGAGGCTTGCATTACCTATTTACCACATCGTGTACGAGCGAGTGGACGAATCGTCCGTGGACGAATCATCCGTGGACGAATCATCCGCATGATAATAAATACAAACAGTTAATAAAAACTGGATAGTTACATAGTAATGTTGAATTCTAACTCTATTTTACTTTTTTGGTTATAGTACACCACAAAATAATGTTAAGAAAAGATTACAATGTCAAAGAAATAACTATTAATATGTTTGAAAAAAATGCAGTCGAGTGGACGAATCGTCCGGTTGACGAATTGTCCAGTGGACGAACCGTCTGGAAAGCGCTATGCAACCGAATTGGTTTTGTTTGTCCGATTTTCGCTGGAGCCGTTTTAGTACGGTTATGTTTTCACTATAATCTCATAAATGATTACTTCAAAGGATACCAACACCATGGCTTGCTCTGTTTCTTCTTTTTCCTTCCCATTGTTTGATGTGACTAAACAAACTGAAATAATTTTACCAAATTTCCAATACGTAAAAAAAAAATGGCGCACTTCCTGGCGTTCTTATTTCTTTCTTTTTTAACTTCCCCCATTTGTTATCGCGACCTACAGCGAACTGTTTAACAACACATTAATAGCATATAATATTGTAGTTAGTACTACATAGAACAACAGGATTTTCTAAATAGTGTTTTTGTTGCAATGCGACATGAAAGGACATGGTTCATTCCTAACTTGTGTCAAAACATCTTACTATGCGGTGCGGACAAGGACATGCTTTTTGTGTATCCATTTAAATGTGGTTACCAGTAGGCCTACAATTTTGTACCCACTTTTATGTTTTCAGACACCTTTTCCTATCAAATGGATACAGTACCGTAATAGTAACCGCATAAATGTTTTCGGACACGTTTTTCTATCGAGGGTGGGACGTAGCCCAGTGACTCAGGGGCCAGTGGTAAAGCGCCGCTCGCTTAATGCGCGGTCGGTCTAGGATCGATCCTCATCGGTGGGCCCATTGGGGTTATTTCTCGTTCATGCCAGTGCACCATGACACATTTTATTTACGGTTATATGGCGTCGGACATATGGTTATGGACCATACATATATTGAGAGAGGAAACCCGCTGTCGCCACTTCATGGGCTACTTTTTTCGATAAGCAGCAAGGGATCTTTTATATGCACCATCCCACAGACAGGGTAGCACATACCACGACCTTTGATATACCAGTTCTTGCCTAAAGTGCTTGCGTCGCAGGATCGAACCACCCTGGTGGATCTATTCAACTGATTGGTCTTTTCCTCGTTCCAACCAGTGCACCACAACTGGTCAAAGGCCATATGGTATGTGCTGTCATGTCTGTGGGAAAGTGCATACAAATGATCCCTTGCTACGTACTAATCGAAAAATGTTACCAAATGTTTGACATCCAATAGCCGATGACTGATTAATCAATGTGCTCTAGCGGTGTCGTTAAACAAAACAAACGTTAACTTTTGTTTGACGTAAGAAGAAAAGTAAAAGTGTTTCGGACCTCCCCCCAAAAACAACAACAACAAAAACCCCACAAAAACCCCCAACACAACAACAACAAACAAAAAGAAAGAAAAACCCCAACAAACAAACAAACAAACAAAACCCACACACAAAAAACCTCCACTATTTTTGTGTCCAATTTAAAAAATAATCGGCTCAGAAATAATTAATTTGTAGTAATTTCCATAGCATGAAAAAAAGGCGTTCTCCGTGGGACGATCTCTAAGAGAGCAAACCCGCTACGTTTCCATTAATAGCATTAATATGCACAGACAGGATAGCACATACCACGACATTTCATATATCAGTCGTGGTGCATTGGCAGGGACGATAAATAGCCCAATGTGCCCATCGACGGGGATCGATCCCAGACCGACCACACACCAAGCAAACGCTTTACCACTGGGCTACGACCCGCCCCTGAGCTCCGAATTTGGACAATACCAGCTTTTTGTAAACAATTTTTAATTAATTATACTTTTTTTCTCTCCTCCCTACTTATTTTAAAGCACGTCGATTTATTAATTATCGGCTGTTGGATGTCAAACATTTAGTAATTCTGACACACAGAGAGGAAACCCGTCACAGTTTTCCATTAGTAACAAGGAATATTTTATATGCACCATCCCACAGACAGGATAGCACATACCACGGCCTTTGTTATACCAGTCGTGGTGTACTAGCTGGAAAGAGAAGTAGCCCAATGGGCCCACCCGTGACCGACGAGGATCGATCCCAGACCGACCTCGTATCAAACGAACGCTTTACCACTGAGCTACGACCCGCCCCTGAGGACTGAATATTGACAATACCAGCTTTTTGTTAAAAAAATAAATACATATTTAATTATAATACAGAAATACTTTTTGTTTCACTCCTAGCTCCCTTATTTTAAGCTAGGAATAGTCTGAATCGGACGGGGCTACAAACAAAAATCAGTTAGTTTTACGTTCACCCTAGATTTTGGCTAGGTCCATATATATGGGTGTAAAATCATATTCCAATGAGATTATAAATTATAGACCAAAGTACGGAACAAGGAAAAAAACAGAGGTGGGAAATCTGTGAAGGCTCAAAATCGGGTGTGCCCAGAAATCGCCTACCCATTGAATAGGCTGACCGTTCTATTTCAATACCAAGCTTCTTTCATAAGTCACGGGACTTTTTAAGTGCCCTTATCCCAGGCTACCCGAACAAGGAAGTTTAACTGTCACGAGTAGCACACATTTTTGTTTCTTTTGTTATTGATACACAAAAAGCTATATTCAGTGCTACACGGGATTCTGGGAGCAAAACCAGCCAAATGGATGACTAAACTTAAAAACTTTTCTACTTGTTTTTTTATGACATGCGCAAAAAAGCAGTGTGCGAACGTGCGAATCATCGAATGCAGTTTAAAACTAGTTTCAATGTCAACTTAAATTGAAACAGCGATTTGCCGTGTCACGCGTGTGGAGCCAGTGACAAAATGTGCGAGTTACGGTAAAAAATTGTCATCACCGTTGGAACCTGCTACGAAGTATCATATATTTCATTCTGTAAGTAAAATGCGTTGTGTACAATATCAAGGGCGGGATCGAGCTCAGTCACAACTGTGCTGGCTTGAGGTGCTTCAGTCGGAGGATCGAACCCCCTCAGTTGACCCATTAAGTGATTGTCCAGCCAGTGCACCACAACTGGTATATCAAAGGCCGTGGTATGTGCTATCCTGCCTGTGGGATGGTGTATATAAAAGCAGGTTTCCTCTCAAAGACTCAAAATTACGAAATGTTTGACATCCAATAACTGATTAATAAATTGGTGTGCTCTAGTGGTGTTGTTAAACAAAACACTACTTCCATTCACTGATTGTCCCCTGCTCCATTCCAACTAATGACATGATTGGTATATTAAATACCATGGTATGTGCTGTCCTGTCTGCGAGAAAGTGCATTTTGGGGATCCCATGCTGCTAATGGAAAAATATAGTGGGTGGTACATGTCAGAATTATAAAATGTTTGACATCTAATAGCCGATCAATAATCAATCAAATCGGTTTGACTACTATACAAGATCTGACTTGAGCCACACCATTTTATATAGCCTTTTGCCATGAACTGTTAAGTAGTGGCCTTGGTGTTGTAGTTTTTCCCTTTTCCCAATTAGGTCGACACGACAAAGAGGATGGTATTTGCTGTTCTGTAGGTAAGTACCTATAAGAGATCCCTTGCTGCTAATAGAAGTGTTGGAATTATCAAATGTTTGACATTATGGCCAATGATTAGTAAATCTGTGTTCTCTAGTGGTGACATGAGACAAAACAAACACTTTTGTACAATATCAAAGTCCGTCAAATGCATGTTCTGTAGATAATCTATAGATATGAAATTGTGGTTTTGGTAGAAGACCAAGTATGCAGTGTTTATTTTCGTAAATTGTAACATGTACCAATACTCCACATGTGGCTACCCACCCCTTGCTGGCATCTTCAAACGTCTATGCATTGGGGTCTTTATTATTCTTAAGAATAGATATTTGGGCATAAATATAATTATTTTTCTGCTGGTTCAAACAATGTGCTGGGGTATTGGATGTCAAACGTTTGGTAATTTTAACATAGTCTTTGAGAGGAAACCTGCTCTATTAGTAGATAGGGATCGTTTATATTCACCATCCCACAGATAGGATAGCATGTGCCATAGCCTGACTGGAGGAAGGAAATGTTTTATTTAATGACGCACTGAACACATTTTATTTACATTATATGGCATCAGGCATGGTTAAGGACAACACAGATATTGAGAGAGGAATTCTGCTGTCGCCACTTCATGGGCTACTCTTTTCAGTTAGCAGCAAGGGATCTTTTATTTCCCTTATGCGGGGTGGGGTGGCAGGACGCAGCCCAGTGCTAAAGCTTGATGCGCTGTCGGTCTGGGATCGATTCCTGTCGGTGGGCTCATTGGGCTATTTCTCGCTCCAGCCAGTGCACTACGACTGGTATATTGAAGGCCATGTTATGTGTTATCTTGTCTGTGGGATGGTGCATATAAAAAATCCCTTGCTGCTAATAGAAAAGAGTAACCCATGAAAGTGCCGACAGCAGGTTTCCTCTCTCAATATCTGTGTTGTTCGTAACCATATGTCTGACGCCATATAACTGTAAATAAAATGTGTTGAGTGCCTCGTTAAATAAAACATTTCTTTCCTTCTTTTCCTTACCAGGGTTTCTGCTAGAGGGTATAGGTAGTATTAAACCAAATAACTTCCGGCTGGGTCAAAGTTCGAGGTGCACCCAACTTTTGATAGAGAAGTGAACACCACAATTCCTGTGATTGGTTATAAATGTGAGTGTGTTGGTTGTAAAAAATAATTGTTTCATCTGGGTAAAAAAAAATATGCAATTTTATTTCATCTAGTACCAATGTGTCGAGTAGCCTTGTGCTTGAAACATGTAGCCTACGGGGTACCTGTAAAAAAAAGTACTCTAATTTTGTGCGGAACTAGGGTAGTCATAGACGATACCCGTTATCTCAGAAACAAGCAGCTTGACCCCCAGTTTTTTCTGATTCACTTGTAAGTGTGAGGGGTGGTAGTATTTATATCTGTGGCGTTTATGTTGATTGATACGCTGCAGGTAGGAGTTTTAGCCACATATGTTACTATTGTCGTCTATGGGATTTGATCTGGTAGTATACACCCTAAAACAGGTGTAGCACCATAGCCAAAGATGTTTCGCAGATTTTATTTTTCTAAGTTAACCTTTTGACAAACCCTAACCCTAAATTTAACCCTTTTTTTGGGGGGGGGGGGCGGAAGGCCCCCCATAACCCCTGTTGACTGTGGTTGCATTCAGTTCCATAGCACCATACCCAAAAAATTAATTCTGGCAGAAATACTGCTTACTGCTTACTAAAGTACTAATCAAAATTATACCCAGGTGATTTTCCAGTCTTATATATTAGTTATGAAAATCTCTGGAATAAAAACCATAAAAATGTGTCAGTTTTATAATGACCTGTTACGGTATTCAAACAACCAGTACAAAAAATTACAATAGACAGAAATATGAGATGTATTTGGCCTCAGATTACAGTTATCTTCCCATTTGGTTGTCCAAAATCCGGAAGTTGCACCGCGCAAGTAAGTCTGCTGTTTGACTGTGATTATTTCATGGCAGACAGCTATGAAGTGGCAACTGTTTGACTGAAGTGACAGGGGATAGCATGTAGTTTGTAAACATGTGTAACTTGCTGACATTGAAGACTTGTTTGTGGTAATTCCGGCCCATGCAAAAGTAGTGCTTTTTGTGTAAAATGGGTGTACTCCGGCCTGGTTTAGAGGGTGTGTCTGTTTAAACCAATATGCTGGGAGAAAGAGCTGGACAACAGGGGTTGTCCTTTTCAGGGTATGTGTCCCCCATGCAGGCAAAGGTACATACAAAACTTCACGGGCCTGCTGATATTAATAAAAATGTTATAGCCACTAAGGCTATATAGAAACATATAGCGAAATTAATTGTGGTCTGAGGCCTGATATAGTTCACACATTACACCGGTTAAATGCTTGATTCTGATGAAAGTATTATAACCAGAGAGGTGAAATTACACAGACTGATTGTGAATACCACAAGGAATATGAAAACTAATTTATTTATTTTCTAAATATTTTATTAAATTAAAAATATTTTTTTTGAATTTATTAAAAATTAAAATTAAAATTTTCAACTTTTAAATTTCAATATCCTCCAAAATAGCATAAAATGACCTCTGATGTTACTACAGGTTGTTGCAATATATTTTAACAGTTTTGAGCTAATAATTTGGTAAAAAAGAGCAAAAGTTGGATTTTGTTAGTCAATATTGAGATTTAATTTTTTTTTTACATATTGAATTTTAATGAGTTTCTCAATTATTGCAATTGGACAGAAGATCTAAATATAATGAATATATCACTACTAAATGTAATTAAACACTTTAAATAAATAGTATACAGTTTTTAACAAGATTAAGTACTCTAATAATACATTTCACCTACATTTATGTAAATTACACACTTCAGTCATTTTTCAAAAATGGTCTTTCATCCTTAGAAAATCTAATAGGCTAATATTCTATGCTGTCTGAATGTATTTATTGTGTTCAGTAATCAGATGCTGGTATACTTGTCAAGTTTATTGCAGAAAATGTGCCAAAAAGGTTAACATTTGGCTTGTAATACATATGGCAGAATAATCCATAATGCATATTCAGTGGTCATTACTACAAACATCCTTCCAATCAAGAAATACTACACTGAGGTATCCAATACACTGGCACATGACTACACTTGTTGACAGTTATCACTGGAAACTGAAAAATATGGTGCAAGTACCTCTTGGTAGGATTTATATCAGCATTTTGTGACAAAATCTTCATTTTCAAAGTTGTCGTCAACAAAAAACATATTATGGTGTATACCTAAGTAATATCTGTAGGGCATATTCATATTAATATGCATTTATATGGACTGTTTTGCCTTTTACAAAGTGGCTACATGTCTAATACAGTAAATTAAGTAGATCAAGTAAATATAGCAGGTCAAAATTGAATCTGAGGCCTATCATGTCTAATTTCCCCTGAAATTAGTGTGTAAAAATTTGTTGCAAATGGCCCCAATTTTGTGACTTTCACCATCCCTCTGACACATTTCTAATAATGTATCATGAATTCAGTCACCATATCTTTACTAAGCCTCCACTTATCATATCTAAAATGCAAAATGTTAGTTTTAGATTTTATTTTTTGTCAAAAATTTAAATTTAAGTTTAATATTTCATTAAAAATGAAGTAAAATCTAATGATTGATTTTTTTTCCTTTAAATATTTCAAAATCTTTCCAAGACAACACTGTGCAGATAGAACATATGTAGAAGAAAAAATAGCTGCTCATTGTATGAAGAAATTCCAAAATTTGATAAAGTTATTACATTTTGAAGTTGGTGTCCCTCAAGTTTCCATTGCTAAAATTGGCCATGGCAAGGCACTGTGGTAGGTGTTTTAACACAGCCTCTATATACTCTCAGTTTAAAGGTGACATCCCGGTACTTACTGAGCATTGCTTTAATATGTATATCATTGGAATGCATTAGTGTGGGCCAGTTTATAGGGGGAAAAATGGACTGATAGGCCTCAGATTACAGTTATCTTCCCATTTGGTTGTCCAAAATCCGGAAGTTTCACCGCGCAAGTAGTCTGCTGTTTCACTGTGATTATTTCATGGCAGACAGCTATGAAGTGGCAACTGTTTGACTGAAGTGACAGGGGATAGCATGTAGTTTGTAAACATGTGTAACTTGCTGACATTGAAGACTTGTTTGTGGTAATTCCGGCCCATGCAAAAGTAGTGCTTTTTGTGTAAAATGGGTGTACTCCGGCCTGGTTTAGAGGGTGTGTCTGTTTAAACCAATATGCTGGGAGAAAGAGCTGGACAACAGGGGTTGTCCTTTTCAGGGTATGTGTCCCCCATGCAGGCAAAGGTACATACAAAACTTCACGGGCCTGCTGATATTAATAAAAATGTTATAGCCACTAAGGCTATATAGAAACATATAGCGAAATTAATTGTGGTCTGAGGCCTGATTTACAATTGTACTTCAAAACATATGTAATTTGAAACAGAGTATAGTTTTTTTAGTAGGCAGACAGCTGCCACCACACTGATTTTCAAATCTGTTTGACAGCAGATGTATAGGACAACTTTACTAGAGGTGACTTAAACCACACCATGTCTTGTAGGCCTTTTGACTTGTTTTTTCCCCCTTCCCAACTAGTTCCCCACGACTAGTATATCAACGGCCATAGTATGACCTGTCTGGGAAAGTGCATGTAAAAGATTCTATGCTGCTAAATTAAAAAAATGTGGCGGTTTTTTTCTTTAGGATTCATGATCAAATGTTTGATATACAATAGTCTAGATGATTGATTAATCAATGTACGAAAGTGGTGGTGTTAAACGAAACAAAACTTTAAAAACTTTGCAAGGTGATACATGTACTACTTTTGTGTCCATTAGATACCATTTATCTTGCAACTCATTTAAAACCTGCTTCCACTCATAATTAAGATATGTTTTTAGACAACATGTTATTAATAGCAAAAACAAATAATGATGATACACATTTAACACGTAAGCAAGGGAGTATCAAAAGTGGTCTGTTAAGACAGGTGGTTGCTTAATATAGGTCAGTTTATACTCGGATGATTTGGGATAATACAAATGTAGCCTTTTAAAAAATGTTTCTGCTTAATTAATATGTACAGGTGGCCGCTAGAACAGGTTTATCTGTACATACACCAACCGGCCTCAGTGGTGCAGTGGTTAAGCCATCAGACTACAGGCGGGTAGGTACAGTGTTCGCTGCACGGTACCGCCTCCAACCCAGAGCGAGTTCTTAAAGGCTCAATGCTTAGCTTTAAGACCACTACACCCTCTTCCCTCTCACTAACTAACAACTAACCCACTGTCCTTGGATAGACAGCCCAGATAGCTCAGGTTTGTGAACAGGACAGCGTGCTTGAACCTTAATTGGATATAAGCATGAAAATAAGTTGAAAAAAAAAAGATGTACATAACACCCAGGGCTCGAAACAGCCTGTGGCCAGGTCGCCAAATTCGACCAATGTCCTGTTTTGGCGACTTAATTATTAAAAAATAATGGCGTTAGTCACCCAAATAATATCTTCTTTAGAGCTATAACATATGAGCCACTATTAATATTTATATTTGACATTAAAATCTTGCTCATGGTCCCCTGACACCATTGTTATTATAGATATACAACTAGCCATGGATGAAGAGAAGTATGCAGACATCTTGGAGGAGCATAGGTTCACACTGGTCAGCAAGATTAAGTCTGAGGTTTTCCTCGATTACATGAGGTGTCACCAGTTTCTCGACCAAGAAGACTGCGAAACAATTCGCAATAATTACATCTACCAAACAAGACGACAAAAAGCAGGTAAAATCATTCAAATAAAATTAAGTCTGAGCAGGGAACAATGTTTTGTTTTAAAAATTTAGATTAGCAATGTTTCTAGTCAATTAAAAATGGATTAGCAACTACTGTTTAATGTTTTAAAAATTGTGTAGTAATCTTTGAAACTGTGCCCAGCTGAGGTTTTCCTTGGTTACAAGAGGTATTTAACCAGTTCCTTGACCTAATAATAGGCTGTGAAACCATGTGCATCCGGCCTCGGTGCTGTCGTGGCTAAGCCATGAGACATAAAGCTGGTAGGAACTGGGTTCGCAACCCAATGTTTGCTCCCAACCAGAGTGAGTTTTAACAACTCAATGGGTAGGTGTAAGGCCACTACACCGTCTTC
This sequence comes from Gigantopelta aegis, assembly GCF_016097555.1. Taxonomy (NCBI): domain Eukaryota; kingdom Metazoa; phylum Mollusca; class Gastropoda; order Neomphalida; family Peltospiridae; genus Gigantopelta; species Gigantopelta aegis. The sequence goes on from NC_054706.1 coordinate 66,715,622, forward strand.
TCTCCGACTAATGATTAACAACTAACCCTCTGTCCTGGACAAATAGCCCAGATAGATGGTGTATGCCCAGGACAGTGATATAAGCACGGAAATAAGTTGAAATGAAATGAATTAACCATATGCAATAATTACATCTACCAAACCAGACATGTTTGACTCTCACGTTTGTGCAGTGAGACTTAAGTGTTTTTGTCAAAAATCATGCTCTCACATTCAAGATGTCAAATCTCATGTCAAAAATTATCTCTACACCAATTTTTGTTTTAGCAAAATATCGGGACCTTAGTACATTCTGAAAATTCTCGTCCAAATGTTTTCATTACATTGTGAAATGAATTCTCATGGATACTTAACTAACGTGTCAAAACATCTAAGAAATGTTGATAAAAAATATCATAAATGTCATTTGAGAAACATTGAACACTACCAGAAGCCTTAAAATGTATTTAATAAATGGTAATAATCGTTATTCGATGGGGTGGAGGTGGAGGCTTTGTTCCCATACAACCACCTGGCACTAATAAAAATGAAACCTTAGGAATGTAATTTGTTTTACAAGTCATTATTACCCCAGTCACTTGATCATGATTCTGGAGTGTAATTTTACCCTCAACATTTCAAATGGATTTCCAACTAGTCTTCTGGATGTTTCAAAAATGAAAGTCTGCATGTATAGTTCTAATAATAATAATTGTAATTAAAATTGGAAGTCTGTACCGACTAACTCATTACTAACATGGTGAATTGGATTGTAGGACATATATGTATTTGCTGTTTAAAAAACAATAACAACTAAACTTTGAATTACATTATTTCCAGGGGCTTTTATTGACATCCTGCTGACAAAAGGACCAGATGCATTCAAGGTGTTTGTGGACCTGCTTCAGTGGGAGTATCCACATGTCTATCAGAAAATCTTCAACGTTCGAGCAAAAGCACCACCTCCAGGTTTGAGACTCTAAATTTACACGTTTTTTTGTCATGATGTTCAAGGGGAGTAACTCTGTAGGGCTGGAAATCGAACAAATAACAATGTTATTCTAAAAGTCAAGAAACCACCTCTAGGTTTGTGTGTCTTCATAGTGGACCATGACTGGTATATCAAAGGTCATGGCATGTGCTGTCCTGTCAGTGGATGGTGTATATAAAAGATCCCTTGCTCCTAATGGAAAAATGTAGTGGGTTTTTTCTCTAGGACTATATATGTAAAAATTACCAAATGTTTGACATCCAATAGCCTATTATTAATAAATGAATGTGTTTTAGTGGTGTTGTATCATTAAACAAAAGAAACAAATCATAGAGTGGAGGGGGAGTTAACTCTGTAATGTTGGAAATCAAACCAATGGCAATGTTCAATGTAAAAGCCAAGAAACCGCCTCCAGGTTTGAATTTCTCCAAATTTACAAGGTTTTCTTCATACCATGCAGGGGAAATAACTGTAAGGTTGGAAATCCAAAATTAATCTTCAATATTAAAGCCAAGGCACCACCTTCATGTTGTGAGTCTTTCCTGGTTCACAGTATTTTCTTAACTGTACAGGATTGGGGGGTGGGAAATGAGTGAAACTCTGCAATTACTAGTTTTGGAAATCGGGCTTATGATTTTCGAAGCTATCTTAGTGCTATGATATCATAAAATTGCCGTAGTCTATGATGCCATTACGACACTTGGCACTAATATAGTTTTGAAAATATGAGCCCAGGTGAATCTGGGGTGGTGTGGGTGGAAAGTAGCCCAATGGTACAGCGCTTGCTCGATGCGCGGTCGGTGTTGGATCGATCCCCGCCGGTGGGCCCATTGGGCTATTTCTTGTTCCAGCCAGTGCACCATGACTGGTATATCAAAGGCCGTGGTATGTACTACCCTGTCTGTGGGATGATGCATATAAAAGATCCCTTGCTGCTAATCGAAAAGAGTAGTTCATGAAGTGGCGACAGCGGGTTTCCTCTCTCAATATCTGTGTGGTCCATAACCATATGTCTGACGCCATATAACCATAAATAAAATGTGTTGAGTGTGTCATTAAATAAAACATTTCTTTCTTTCTTTCTTTTTTCTGAGGAAGGGGGTGGTGGGAAAGTAACTGTAGTTAGTGTTAGAATATCATAAAAGAGATGACAATCTTTAATGTTAAATCCGAAGAATTACCACCAGATTTGAAAATATCTACTAATTTACAAATTTTCTTAACAGTTTGGAGGGGGAGGTAACTCTGTAGTTAATGGTGTTAAAAACTGGATGAATCAAGACAACCTCTCAAGTTTGACATTTTGTCTTAATACCAAGAGAAGTGTGGAGGGGGAGGTAACTCTGCAGTCAGTAATGTTGGAATGCAAACAGCATTCTAAGATTGATCACCAGCTTGTACAAAAATGCAGATCTGTTTGCTACCAAACCCTTTGAAGGTGTATTTTTGTATCCTATATAAAACTTATTTAATATGTTTTAACATAGCGCAATGTGCCCTACCCCCTCACCAATATTTACATAAAACGATATATACATTTTTCTCTGTGTTCTTTGTGAACAAAATATATCATATTCAATACAAAATAAAATAGGAAGGTTTACTACCATTTTCAGTAGATTGGAATACATGTTTTAATGAATATAATTTGTTTTAATTAGTTTTTAAATGTACATACAAAATTAATTTCTAGGCTACAATCGACACAGTGATGGGCGACTTTCCCAGGCACTGCACGACTTTGTGAACATGGGATTCCGAGAGCGAGATCTCATGGAACAAAACGACAGACTTCAGAATGTGCTCGAGTATGCACAAAAAGAACTGAGGGACCTTGAGGTCAGTGTAATTGTTTAATTAACTGGTTCAACGTTAAAGTTTTGTGTTTAGCTACATTTCTCACCAACTATAAGTCCGAGATGAATGACACTTGGTTCATAGTGGCATCTATGGATGTTCATCATCATCATCATCATCATCATCATCATCATCATTTCCTGTCATGCCTAGTGGCATTTAGGGCAGCGACGAAGTTCCTCCACGCCGGTCTATCCCTTGCCAATCTCTCGATGGTGCCCCAACTGTGTCCTGGATATTCATTACCCAATAATTGTGACAAAAGTAAAATGTTACTTAAATTAAAGTTTTAATTGAATTTATATTTAGCTGAATTTTATTTTTTAAATTGAGATGAACATCTTATGGATGCAACTATTAGTGATTCTGAATACCTTTTTAATTTAATTTCGATACATTTAATTCTGCAGAATTCTTGTTTAACATTCTGACTATTGGATTAATTTTTGACAAAAATCATATTGAGGGGGTACAATTATTTTACCTTTACTCACATATTCTTTTATTATTTTAGTCAGTGCCATGTGCAAAATGGTATACATGTATAGTGTGTCAGCTTGCATGATGTTGGGCGAGATATCTGTCCTGCAGTAGTCAGAATGCACCAGCTTCTCTCACTAACCGCTGGCAACTAACAACTAACCCACTGTCGTGGACAAACAGTCCAGATACTTGAGATGTGTGTTTAAACCGTAATTGGATATAACAACGAAAATAACTATAATTAATTCATTTATTCATTCATTCATTCATTCATTCATTCATTCATTCATTCATTCATAATAGTTTTGAATTATTTGTATATATATATATATATATATATATATATATATATATATATATATATATATATATATATATATATATATATATATATATACATACATGTGTATATATCATTTCTTTGACAGAGGGAAAATTTAGTACTTCGAGAGAAGGAAATGGTGGTGCGACAACTTGAGGAAAAGCTGGATGATTCTCAAACTCAAGTTCGAAATCTCAAGGAGGAAAACAGTAAGTGAAACCAGATCTTTGTTAGGTCATCATGATAGCTTTTAAAATGTTTTTCTCAAAGAATATTTCTTAACTGCCATGTTCAGCGATAGAAATAAGCAGAATTTTACATTTGTCCACTGGACAAGTACATCGAGAAATCTACTTATCCAGCAATATTTTCACTTGTCCAAATAAATGTTTTGTGTTATTCACGTACAAGGACCGTATTTTTGATTTCTCAAAATGAAACTGCATTGAACATTTTTACCATTGAGGTACATTTTGCTTGTCTGAGCAGATTTGCATTTGTCAGGACAAAGGAACAAGTGTTTATTTTGAACCCCGATGGCGGTGGATATACCATCATGTTTTAATATATTGGGTAAAGGCTCGTAATTAACGGGGAGCATGATGCGTCTGCCACTCATAATGCACAATATGCTTTCTGATAATCAAGTTTGAATTATTTTTTTTTATTGAATTTTAAATAGTTTATAATATGCATTGAGAGGAACATCTTATGGATGCAGCTATCGGTGACACTGAATAAGTTTATGATAAACAAGACATTTAATTAATGAATTCTTGTCATATGTTGACATTATTTCATTTCAACTTATTTTCATGCATATATCCAGTTAAGGTTCAAGCACAGTATCCTGGGCCCACCCCTCAGCTATCTGGGCTGTCTGTCCAGGACAGTAAGTTAGTTGTTAATTTTTAGTGGTTAGTGAGAGAGAAGAGGGTGTAGTGGTCGTACACCTACCCATTGAGTCATTTCCATGGCTGCCAGTCATGCCAGTCATGCTGGCTTGAGCTCCAGTAAAATGTGGAGATTCACTAGTCATCTGTGGTTCCTGCTTTACAAAACTTGTTCTGTGGAAATTGTTATATTTGGATATTTGATTCTGTGTTAATATGTCAAGAGTTGTTCTAGAATAGAACTTACAGTGAGTATTTTATTGTTATATGTTGTTTTCACAACAAAACTCATCTTTAAACTGTCATGGCCGACTTGTGTGGCAAACTTACAGAGCCAGATTCTGATATATGTAATGACAATTATTCAGGTGATGACAATTCCATTGACCAAATTTCATCTACATTCTCTTCCTTTAATGGTTTTACACAGGCTGACATTGATGAGACATCTACCAATATTGATTTTGCAAGCAGAATCATAACTGATAACCTGCCTGCTTGTGAATTTCAAAATGATTCTGTGTACAATGATTTCTGGCCAAATGGTGATGTAACAATAAAACATAACAGTGGGTGTATTACTGTGCACTTTCATAACCCAGGTATTCTACAAATTTTTTGTGATATTATTTGTGAAAAATATGGAAAATTCAATTTTGTCAGTAATGGAAATGGGAAAATGCTAAAACTAACTCATCATCATGATGGGAGTGTTTACAATCTAACCCTTACAACATATGAATCTACATCCATACTACATCTCCAAGGCAACTCAAATGGATTTCATTCATGGCTCATGGAGGACTTTTCCAAAATGCTAAAGATTGTAAACTTTGATAAAATTCAGTTAACATCTACCCCACAAAAAGAGCAGACAAAAGCAATAACAGATGTGGGAACTGAAACAGAAGCCTGTCTTATGCAACAGAACTGCCATGGATCTTGTGTAAATAAGACCAGCATCAGTGATGTAGAGGTACCACATGACCAAGACCTGGAAACTCAGCAAACAATGCCTAAAACAATAATTATGTCTCAGCAGGCTAATTACATGATCTCAGAAGAGGAACTTATAAAAACAAAGGAGAAATTACACTTTCTGAAACAAAAACACTCAGACCAAGTTAAGATACTCCGTGACACTATTCTTCATCTTGAAGAAGAAAATTCTTGTTTAAAACAAGAGTTCAAAGCCAGTGCAATAAACTCTCAAAAAGAGCAACAAAATAACAAAACTGAAATTGAGAAACTAAATTTCAACAACAGAGAATTGAGTGAATCATTGAGTCATGCAATGAAACAAAATAAAAAATGTGCAGATGAACTCAAAGAGGCCAAATCAAAACTACAGAAAGAATCTGAAGAATCATTATTGCTAAATGCAAAGGTGAAAGCTCTGAAAAACTAAAAGTTAAAAGTTACTGCAAAAAAAGATGAAATAGTAAAAGCAATTCTACAGAAAAATGAGCTGACAACTGATTTGGAAACAAAAATTGATGACATTAAAACATGCTTTGTCAAATTTATTAGTACAACAAAAAATTCATCAGGCATTTCAACAAAAATTGACAATCTCAAAACACATTTCACCAGCTTTTCATGTGCAAACAAAACAAATGAACTAGAAGCAAAAATAGATGACATGAAGTCATGTTTAAATGAACTAACCAACACATATGACAACTGTACCAATGCATCTGAACATTTTTCCACCGATATTAACACAGTGACAAAAATAAACATTGAAAATCAAAATACCAACAATGTCCAGAAAATAAATGAAAGCATGGACCATGAATCAGTCCCAAAAAAAGTATTCATCATCGGCAGCAGCACTGTGAGACATTTAAGTGCAAGAATGATGTCAAGTCAAAATGTTAATGTCAGGGTGAAAACCCTACCTGGTGCCAAAATTGCTGGTGTATACAAGTATTTGGAAACCAATGAAACTGATATACTAGGCAAATATGACAGCATTGTTTTACATGTTGGTACCAATAATATTTCATCATTCAGCAAAGACAGTATCATTGAACAGTTCAAAAATCTACTAACAAGATCTCAAACTTTAGTCAAACCAAATGGTCACGTGTTTTTGTCAACAATACTGCCACGTCCTACAAATGAGTCAGTAACAAACAACATTGAAGAGATCAATGAATCACTAAAACATCTTGCTGACACCATGCATGTTGAGATTATTGACAGCCATGAACAATTTGTAACTCAACATGGAGACATAAAGAGAAACTTGTTCTTTGACCATATTCATCCAAACAGAGAAGGAATTATAATTCTTTCAAACACAATTCTGAGAAGTGTACACGATGTGCTGGGATTACCACTACATAAGAAACATGCTAATTTTCAACAGGAGAGACATATGGGAGGAGAAAGTTAGTAAAACCACTCATCAGTCGACCACAAATGGTACCAATGACACCACCCATCAATCAACCGCAACCGGCACCAATGTTTCTTTCTCGCATGCCACTGTATCAAGGACAGACATTCTCACCAGTGCATCCTTATCATTTCCCTCCTCATACTGGACTGTACGGCCCACGACCCAACCAACCATGGTTTCCCCAGTGGCTACCACCTCCACCACCACCAGGATGGGTCAACAGAGCACCCATAAGATAGTTCTTACACTGGCAAATAGATATTCTGTGTTGGATAGCTTGTGTGGACATTGTGACAGTAATGTGCAAAACTGTTCATGTACGAAACATATTACTAAACAAAATAGGCCTAACCCTATCACAATAAAAAATAGTTTTAATATTGTCCAACCAGTCATTTCTGCTACTACTGATGATTCACAACCCATGAAATGCAACTATTATAATTCCCCTGATAAATATCAAGCAAATTGTTGTACTGAGAAATCTGTTAACAAATGTAAAATATTTTTGTCCACTATAGATTCCCATGTCACTGTAGACAAATGTCTACAAACTGCTCCTGCAGTAGATATACCAGTGAAAAGCTTGGATAAACACTGTATTAATAGCAAGGACACTTTAGGAGTTACAAATACTCCTCTCATGTTTTTATTACCAGTTGGTTTTATGAATGTTAACATGTGTCTTCATTATTTACATATTATTTCATATATTGAAAATGATGCATTTGAAAAGCTAGGAGATAAATATACTCTTCTGCCTGATCCATTCAAGTTTACTCAGATAAATGTTGTTCCTGATGTTTCCTGGATATACAATGACGACACTATATGTTTTGGTTTTGAATCTGCAAAAGGGTTAACAATAGCACATCTTAACATCCAAGGTATAAGATCAAAATTTTATCAAGTTAGTCTACTTGCTCAAGATGTCAGTATTCTAGGTCTAACAGAAAGCAAACTAAACAACATAATGCCAGACAGCATATTAAATATCAATGGGTTTCATAAACCAGAAAGACGCGAGAGAACTCACAAACATGGCGGTGGTGTTATTGCTTATATAGCTATGCATCTTGCCTACACCAGAAGAGTGGATTTAGAAAGCGATGAACTTGAAGTAATATGGTTGGAAATACTTCCATATAAATCTAAATCTATTCTTGTGGCTTTTCTTTATCGACCACCAAATGCCAAGATTATATGGTTTGAACAATTTCATGCCAATATAGAAAAAGCTATCACACTTAACAAAGAACTGATTATAATGGGTGATTTTAATATAGACCTGCTAACATCAAAACATTCTGAATTTATTAATATCTGTAAAGCATATAATCTAGAGCAAATAATTAATGAGCCAACAAGAGTTACGGAAAATTCTTCAACACTTATTGATCATGTTTATGTTACAAGAAAAGCAAAGGTTAATCGCTGCTTTGTACCCAAACTTGGAATAAGTGACCACTTCCCTGTCTGCATTGTTTATAAATCGAAGGCTGCACCTATTAAAAAGAATCATCACATCACGCTTCAATATCGATGCCTGAAGCATTTTGACCAGAGTCACTTTTTGAATGACTTATCAAATACTCTTGAACCAGTAAGTAATGTATCTGACCCCAGTACTGCTCTCAATACTCTCTGTGCCTGTTTAACTGAAGTAGTGAATAACCATGCACCACTCACTGAACATAGGGTTAAGCATACCAAACTTAAACCATGGCATACAGATCAAATTATAGGTGCTATGAAAATGAGAGACCTTTGCAAAAAACAAAAGAACGGCAATTCAAATATTGGCGTAATACAGTCAACTCATTGATTGACAAAGCTAAAACAAACTACCTGCGAAATGCTGTTAAAGAAAACACATCAAACCCAGCTGCCATTCACAAAATTCTTCGAAATCTTAATCCCAAAGATAACACTTCCATAGCCTCCATTAAGGATGACAGCAACCACCAAGTAATAAACAAACAAAACATATGTAATCACTTTAATCATTATTTTATCAATGTAATTGAACAGGCAAAATCAACCATTACACCTTCCAATAACAACACCTTTAAACAATTATCAGATTTTGTTGATAGTAAAATACCAAGTACTGCCAAGTACTGTCAAGTTCACCATTCCACTAGTCTCAAGTGCATTTGTATTTGAACAACTTCAGAACTGTGATGTAAAAAAATCAATGGGATTGGATGACATAGGACCACACTTTGTTAAATTGGCTTCAGCTGTTATAACCCCATCACTTGTAACCATCTTCAACAACAGCATAACATCAGGGATATTTCCTGAGCAATGGAAACATGCAAAAATAACTCCATTATTTAAAACTGGGGATAGACAAAAGTGTGAAAACTTTAGACCAATTTCTATATTGCCATTAATGTCTAAAATAATGGAAAAACATGTGCATAAAGCATTATCTGAATTCTTCGAAGAATACAAACTCCTTTATGAATACCAATCTGGATTTAGAACCAAACATTCCTGTGAAACAGCTCTACTTAGAATTGTTAATAATTGGCAAAAGTCAGTAGATGATGGTAAATTTGTCTCAGCTACATTCATTGATTTTAAAAAAGCATTTGACATGATAGATCATGATATACTCATGAAGAAACTAAGCATCTATCACTTTGATTCAAAATCTCTAAAATGGTTTGAATCATATCTCTCGGGTAGAAAACAAACTGTTGTTCTTGGCAAAGCCCGATCTGATCCTCTTAATCTCTCATATGGCATCCCACAGGGATCAGTACTTGGCCCCACTTTGTTTGCATTATATATCAATGATCTGCCACTCTATGCAAAGCATTGTGTCATGGATCTGTTTGCTGATGATGTAAGCTCCACATCTGTAGCTGATGACATATCTCTGTTAGAAAAACATGTCCAGTTAGATTTGAATGAGGTGAGTCTTTGGTGCAACCATAATAAGATGTCTCTTAACTTAAATAAAACTAAAATCATGCTTATTGGTTCTTCTAAAAAACTGACCTCGATTGCAGAAACCTCAACAGCATTGACTGTATATGTAGATCACATACCAGTGCAATGTTCCACTTCTGAAAAACTTCTTGGTGTACACATTGACCCAACACTGACATGGGCTAACCACATAAATGCCATTATTAAAAAATCTTCTTATTTATTATACATTTTTCGACAAAACAGAAAATATCTTGACCAAAAGACCAGATTAATATTCTACAGCTCTTACATATTACCTCACTTAGACTATTGCTCCACAATTTGGGGAACCTGTTCAAAACATTCTATAGGAAAACTTCAAAAAATCCAAAATCAAGCTGCAAGACTTATTACTGAAAAGAGCAAAGAAATGTCCACTGCAGAAATAATTAGCTCTCTCAAATGGCTTAAAATCAAAGAGAGAATTGACTTTAGAACCTGCCAGTTTGTCTACAAAGTCCTCAACAAACTATCTCCATCATATCTAGAAACAATGTTTCAAACAACTTCAGAAATTCACTCCTTAAATCTGAGGTCAACTCAACATAATCACCTTTATGAATTAAAACCAAGAACAGAATTTTATCGCCATAGTTTTTCATGCAGGGGAGCTAAACTGTGGAACACACTACCTTCAAAGATAAAATATTCTCAATCCCTCGCCTCATTCAAATCCAGTTATTTTAAGCACTATTCAAATAATAATCAATTTTAAGATATACCTTTGTTGTTGATTTTGTGTTTGTTAAAATAATTATGATGTATTGAGTTATCACTGACTCAAGTTTCTTAACAAATTGATTTAAATATTATTTATATATTCATAATATGTGCTATTGTTCCTCATGCTATACATATTACATGTATGTTGATGTTGTTTCTTTGAATGTATGTATGTATAATATCATGTATAGATTAGAGAGGGCCTCATGGGAGACCAGTCACCTTGTACTGAATGTGTTTACCCTCTGAAAATAAAGAATTTTATTATTATTATTATTATTATTATTTAAACTTGCTCTGGGTGGGAGCCAGTACCAGGCTGCGAACACTATCTACCATTTTTATGTCCAGTGTCTTGATTCCTGTTGTGTGCTGGGAACATTTTATAAAAAAACTACGGAAGTAAACAAAAATGGTTTGGATTGGATTGCAAAAATTACAGCTTTCAGTCACGTGACACATTGGGAGGGACTATGTTGAGGCCACGAAAAAGTAATTAAATGGGTACTAACAGAGTTGGAGATCTTATCAAATAAACAGCAAATAAAGAACTGACAGATTATTTGAGAGTGGGTTATAATATCAGAAATTCTGCTTTTAATGTACTGCACCAAAGAAAGAGTATCAGGAGAGATGATCGATTCGTTTGCCCTCACTATAGGTCCAATAGTCAAAACAATGCACACTAAATTACATTTTCCACAGTTGTCACCATTTAAAATTTTATGATGTTTCATTATTCATTGTTTTATGAATTCTACTGTCCTTTTTATCAGTTGGTTAAAAAAAGGAGGTTTTTCAAATACAAAAGAAATGTAATAAAATGGTCCAGAAAGAAAACATTTCTTTTAAGTGACTTCAGTTGAATGTGGCATCATAGACATAAACGCGGTTTACTCTCGACTTTACAATACTCTAACCGGACACCATTGGTTTTAGGGGTAGTGTGTTTTGAACAGTGTTTATTATATTAGCAGTGTTCCAGTGGACTTTTTCATTTGACATTACTATAAACATATTTATGTACAGGTAAGTGACATTTTTATTGTTATTAGTGTTTTCCCTAGCTTGTTTTAGCATGGTGCGGCACCATGCCTCAATAGTCTAGCACCATCTTGCCTTCATCAGCACCATGCTGCCCTGAGATTAAACAAGCCTTTTTCAGTAATTAATTCTAAAATTGCCTTTATAAAACACAAAAAAGGTGTTATTAATTAATAAAATATGTCTTTTATATCTTTTGCCATTCATTTATTAAAGCAAGCACATGAATTACATTAATGTTTATTGCAATTAATTTTTGTGTATTTTGAATGAAATACAAATGCCCCAAAAATGGTGAAAATGCCCGAAAAGTGTTTGGTCTACCATGCCTTGCGAAATTTCTAGGGAAATCACTAGTTATCAATTTCAAAGTATGGTCCTTCCGATCAAATCAAAACTTAGGGTCTCGAAATTACAATACTCAACTGTATATAAAAAATACAAGTAAGCGCCATCTGGCTCCTAGATGGAAAAGTTAATGCAGAGGGCTTATTAGTGATATTTGTTGTCAATTGAAAATTGATTAGCAACTACTGTTTAATGTTTTAAAATTGTGTAGTGATCTCTGAAACTTGCATAGCGAATTGCGATGCGATACTGAACAAAATGTTCACTGGTGTTTGCAGGAGGTTTCATGAAAAAGAATATCCAGCTACTTGAGGAGATTGACGGTCTGAACAAGAAGATGCAGGCGATCGACAAGGAACACGAATCTCTGCTCAAGACAGTTGGAGTGAAAGATGTCGAGATACAGAGAATGAAGGAATCAAAGGATCAGCTTAAAGGTGGGTGTTACTTTTAATTAAAGTGATATTTGTATGCTCTGGTCACACATCCAAAACCATCCACCCAACCCATCACTTTAAAACCGTTTCTCATAAAACCTTCGATGTTCCTCCTGTCCATCATTTGTTTTGAAATGATTGTTATATTGTGCTGAGCCAAGATGGTTTTATCAGTTTGTCAATATATGTGTCGTGCGTTTACAAAGTAAAATGGCGAGATATAAGTATTACTATTCCAACGGTGGTGTTGGTGGTGGCAGTGGTGGTGAAAGCATCAACTTTTTGCATTGAAGTTGTTAAAGTTTCATATTTAGATCGGTTGCTCACAAACTGTAAGTCCATAGTCAATGAAACCAGGCCTGTTGCTTATAAAACCTTTAGAGTGGACACTCGAGACTCTAATAGAGCCTGAGACAGTAATGTCATGATAATGCCATACAAATTGTATGCGTGTGACATCATTAGAGATTGAGTCTGGACTTTTAACTGTTTTATAAGCATGGGGCCCAGGTTGTCAAAGTGCACTGGAACATATTATGGTAGGCGAGACATTTTATTGTTTTAATATTGTGTTTAATTTACTTAATACTTGAAATTTGTATTTTGAACAGAGAGTGTTGAACAGGCGCGAAGAGAATCTCAGAGAATCGTTCGACTTGCAACATTGAAAGATCGCAGCACACGGAAAGTAGAAACAGTAAGTTTATTCCTACAGTCCGACTGGAGGAGATGGTAGATTTCGTCTCTGTCTGTTGGGTGGGCGGGACGTAGCCCAGTGGTAAGGTGCTCGCTCGATGCGCGGTCGGTGTGGGATCGATCCCCGTCGGTGGGCCCATTGGGCTATTTCTTGTTCCAGCCAGTGCACCACGACTGGTATATCAAAGGCTGTGGTATGTACTGCCCTGTCTGGGATGGTGCATATAAAAGATCCCTTGCTGCTAATTGAAAAGAGTAACATATGAAGTGGCGACAGCGGGTTTCCTCTCTCAGTATCTGTGTGGTCCTTAACCATATGTCTGACGCCATATAACCGTAAATAAAATGAGTTGAGTGCGTCATTAAATAAAACATTTCTTTCTTTCTTTCTGTCTATCTGTGTCCCACATACAGTTGTCTGGACTTTTTTTAACAATGCCTCAAGATATTGAGCTGAAATTTTTTATGTAGCTTTATCATATACTGCTACAGATCAAGTTTCATGGTAATTTAACTTTTTTTTTTTTTTTTTTACAGAGTTATTGTCCTTGAACTTGCAGTACTCCCAGAATGTTTATTGCTAGTATAGTACAAATTAAAGTTTACTGTGTTCCTCATGGTAAAAGCTTGTCATTAACTGTTATGTTGTAGTGATTAAGAGATCACAAATAGGTTTTCCAGTTATTGCCGTCACAGGATAAGGAATATAAATATTGGAGTTCTGATCATTTCACAGTATGTTCTACACATTAATACATTATTGGTACTTCAGTGTTACATTTCTTAATGCGAGCTTTTATGGCGGGTGTTTTCTTGGGTCTGTGCAATGGTTCTTTAATATGCAAACGTTTTTCAAAAATGCTTCACATTATATTGTTGTCAAATATTTGCCAGATCATGAAGAATTGAGATGGAATTCAAAGGAGAGAAAGGAAAGGGGGCAGTGGGATAAAAAAAAATATACATGTATATTATTTTCAGTCTTCTCCTGATAAAAATTACCACATGGTCGCCTATCTAGAAATACTGCAGTCAGACCTGGATGCAGATAGGACTAAAACATGTGTTCCTTCTTACTGTATTGAATTTATATAAAAAATAGTTTTTCAGTCTTCTTCTGATCAAAATCAGCACGTGGTCGCCCAGCTGGAAATACTGCGTTCAGACCTAGATGCAGATAGGACTAAAACATGTGTTCCTTCTTACTGTATTGAATTTATATTAAAAATTGTTTTTCAGTCTTCTTCTGATAAAAATCGGCACGTGGTCGCCCAGCTGGAGATACTGCGGTGTGACCTGGAGGCGGAGAGAACGAAGAATGAGGAACTCTGTCAGGAGCTCAGCTGTGTCCAGAATGACCTTTTCACAGAGAGGCGCAAAATAGAAACTGTGAGCTCCATTTTTCTCTCTCCTTTCAGGGGTGCAGAAAGTACTCGCCCGCTCGCCAAATGAGAGTTAAAAAATGCAACTACCAGTCCGACGGGCGATCTGTCTTTTTTATTTTGTTTGCCACATGATGTTGATCACTTACCAGGTGTTCTTAATAATGTTTTGTCAATATATCTATAAATATATATATCTTTTGAAGTGAAGACACTGTATATTATATTATTATTAATAATATATTATTCTATAGACTGGCGGACTAGTAGAAATTATTGCGGGCTAGTAAATTTTAGTTGGTTCTGGTCCGGCGGGCTAGTGAAATATGTTCCATTTCTGCACCCCTGCCTTCACAGAGTAAAAAGGCAAAGATGTAGGTAATACGTTTCCAAAGGCAGTGGCTATAATGGCTTTGAGTTCTGTTTTAAAGTTAATGTTTGTGTTGTTCAACGACACCACTTGAGCACATTAATTAATTAATTATCAGCTATTGGATGTCAAACATTTGGTAATTCTGACATATAGTCTTATATAGAAAACTCGCTACATTTGTTTTCCATTAGTAGCAAGGGATCTTTTATATGCACCATCCCACAGACAGGATAGCACATACCATGGCCTTTCATATACCAGTCGTGGTGTACTGGATGGAACTTTTGTTTTAAAGTTTTAACGTTAAAGATTTGCGTTAAGATCAGTTTCTCACAAACGTTTTAAGTCCTATTAATCAAACTTGGTTTATAGTTGCACGTATAGATGTTTACCACAGTGGACTGAACGCGTTTATGGTAGTCTAGATATTTAATTCTATACAATTCTTGTGTCCTGCTTAATATACTTCAAACACTAGTATAACCAGAAACAGGTTGGCTTTTCCAAACTTGATACTTGAAGTAAAATGCTTTAAGTAATGTATACTACAACAGTAAAATAATACAATATTATAATAGCTGGAAACATCTTACTCTGCCTAATAACTAGCGTCAGTGGGTATTGAGCTAAGTAGCAGTGACAACAGCGTCAACTTTTGCATTAAAAGTTTAACATTAAAGCTTTCCCTTTAGATCAGTTTCTTACGAACTATAAGTCCTAGGTCGATTATCAATGTTCATACGGTGTACTGAGTCGGGTCCATTGAGCTATTTCTCGTCCCAGCCAGTGCACCATGACTGATATACAAAAGGCTGTGGTATGTGCTATCATGTCTGTGGTATGGTGCATATAAAAGAAAAAAAAAGTAGCGGGTTTCCTCTCAAAATTACCAAATGTTTGACGTCCAATAGCTGATGATTAATAAATCAAGGTGCTCTAGTGGTGGTGTTAAGCAAAAACAAACCAACTTTTCACGGTGTACTGAAAACTTTTATGGGAGGCGAGACATTTCAGAATTAATATTACAGATTCAGTGTATAAACTCTGTATTAATTTTGGGTTCTCAATATTTTTCTTTCACATATCATATGGAAACAATACATACAGTCAAATGTCATTAATCCGATTTCTGTTGTCTACCCAGGGTATCTTCTTTAAAAATAACGAGATTTACTTTATTTGTTTTGACTGGTCAACTGGAAAAGAAGCTAATGTTAAAACCGATAGTGTTACTTTTATGAATGTGTTGACGGTGGTGTTGTCACTGAATAGCTATAACATGATAAAACCCTGAAAACGTTAATGAATGAAAGATTACACTGATATTTAGCCAAGTAACTGGAGAACAAGCTAATTTGAAAATTGAGTGTGTCTCTCTAACAAAAGTGGTGATGTATTTCTTTCCATACTATAATCTAACCTCTCAACCTTTGTTCATTTCCCTGTCTCTCTATTTCTGTATTCATAGTCAGACAGTTGTCATATATATCTCTTTTCCATCTCTTTGAGGGAAGAAGGAAGAGGGGATCACATAACCTAAAACAGAATTATCAGGTTACAACAGAATGATTGGCTGTCAGGACGTCTGAACCAGTTCATTGTCATTGGGGGTTGGGTGGGGGGTGGGTGGTGGGGATGGAATGAGAGGAATGCACTAAACTTGAGAAGTCCGGTTAAAAAATTCATGAAAAGAAAAGTAACAAATAAACTTCTGTTGTGTGGGTGTGGGTAATTTTTGGCATGCTTCCATCAGAGAACTGTTCAAGCACGCCTGTCTTGGGCACAACCTCTGACTTCACCAGAGTTCCAGCCAAGACAGGGAGGTGGTGGGGGGGGGGGATTTCAAGCTATGGCTTTAACTTTCTGTTTAGTAATGGCTAATTGATAGATAACAAAATATATATATCTGTATACATACATGTATAACAAAATACATAGATAGAAAAACAATCAAACCCCCACCCAACTAAAAAAACAACCCCAAAAACCAAACCAACAAACAATAGTTCTTAATAATTTAGATGGGCAAGCTGAAAAAGTTAAAGGTAAATTGTGCCATTTTGTGTGGGATGTCAAAATACAAAATACAAGTTTGGATAACCAATGGAGATTTGAAGCCAATTCTAAAAGTGGTATCCAACAAATCGTAATGATAGCTCATAAAGCAAAATAAGAAGAGGAGTGATCTTCATACTCAGCTAGATTGCATGAATGAAGTGTTTGATCTCCATATATGGACTGCCACACCCCCCGTAATAAGGGGAGGGGAGGAATGCAATTGGGGCAACCTATTACAAAAACCTAACTTGCCATGGTCATGGACATAGGGTTTTACATGCACATTCAGAACATGCTGTTGTAATGCACATTCAGAACACGCTGTTGTAGTGCACATCTGTCTTAGGCGCAGGTGCCAGTCTCAGTCAGCTCCTCTACCCAGGACAGGAAAGGATTGGGGGGTGGGGGGTGGGTGGGATAAGGGACCGCCTGCACTGACATGTGCAAGAGAGCACTAACAGCCTGACCAGGGTCGGTAGCGGGCAGGGGCAATTTTGGTGCTGTTGAATTTTGAATGTCCTGTTGGATTAAGTCAAAAGAGAGAGTATTGCACAATTTCTTGAAGGAATTTTGGCGCATTTTGGTTCATCAAAAGGTAAAAGGGAGCTACATGTTATTTTTGAACTTAGTTTGCCAAGAGTAGCTCGTATTGGAACCTGCCTATTGGTGGCTGTCGTCGTAGGCCTCCCGTGGTTACCCTAAGTTTTTAGCCCTTAAAAGGAGTTAATCTGTTGGGATCATGTCGATTCTGTCCTTAAAAGGACATGGCCAGTAGGCAGGGCAACTCATAGGAGACTTGTTTTTAGCCCTTATAAGGGCTTGCAATTTGTGTATACCTAACTTGCCAAAACACCCTACACTTAAGTTTACCGGCCCATTTAACCCATCTCCATCCTCATCCCCAGGCAGCCCCCCCCCCCCCCCAATGTTTTAGAATGATCAGGTTACAAGAGAATGATTGGCTGTTGAAACGTCACAACCAGTTCATTGTTATTGGGGTGGGGTGGGGGTGCACAAAACTTAGAGAGGTCAGTTTAAAAGAATTCAGGAAAGAGAAATTACAAAAAAAAAAATTGTTCATTGTTATTGTGGGGGGAGGGAATGCACACATTTGAGAGAGAGTTCAGGTTAAGGAATTGAAAAAAAGCTGAAAAACACTTAAGTGTTTTGTGTTGTTTTTTTCAACATCCGTTTTAGCTGAACAATGAGATGCTGAAAGTGCAGAGAGACCGAGACCAGCATCAGCTTTGGCTGATACACGCCGAGCGCAAGATAGCCCAGTACTTCAACAACATCCAAGAACTGGAGAGGGAGAAGAAGAAGGTTTATACTTTTTCTACTTATTCGCATACACATTCTTGGTTTGAATCATGAGTTAACGGCATACTGTCATGGATTTAAGGACCTTATTTCTCTAAAAATGGATAATAAATACAAATTACATTAATTGTTGGAAACCAAATCTAGCTATCGCATCACCATAACTGAACCATGATTGAGTGAAATCTATGTCAACCTTCTCGGCAATTTTAGTTTTTGAATTATGGACCATTGCCATTATTAATTATTTTGACAAAATATCAATAATAAATGGAGTATGGTGGTTATGAACATGGTTGAATAAAGTACATTTAGATACAAATCAAATTATTTTTGTTCAGGTAATACTTTGTTAGACCATTAAATAGGTCAGTGGTTTGTGACAATATGCCTTTAAGATGTTTCCAAGTAACAAAGCATTTTTATGAAAAGGCCGTTTATTCCAAACGACAGAGTTAGTTACATGATATGTCAGTATGTAACACTGAGTATACAAAACGTATGTTTATACTCCAATCTTTGTGATGAGTAAAGAATAGTCTTAGGTGGGGTTCAGAACAAACGCCTACCCACAACTAAATTGCATACACACATTATTACCTTCAGACATAATATAACATGGTTAAAACAATATTGCATACACATAGTTACATTCATACATAGATTAACATGCTTTAAGACAATGCATAAATGACCATTACTATACATGTACATCACAAACTTACATCATATAAACTGCAATAGGTTAAAGGCGGTGAAGTGAGGGAAGGTAGTAGGTCAAAAATAAGAATGGTTTGATAAATAACAATGTACCTCGTGTAGCTTGACTTGAATGGTACCAGCGGGATTAATGCACCTTAGGGGCTTTTTACCTCATAACCCATTGTCCCCTTGCTCAATAACCAGGAACATTCTTTTGTGGAAATAGTTCCATTCTGGCCAAATTATTAAATTGTAGCAAAATCGTACCTGTATAAAAGGCATTAAAATAAGTTTTAATTTACATACAATGACTACAAACTTGAAATAATTTCTTTAAAAAATGCTACATTAGACGAAATCACTTTACAGTGGCTATACTTACACAGGGTAATCTCTTTTGAAAAGTATCATTTAGCTAAAAACATATTAAATTAGTTAGACTGAGGAAAGACCCTTTGAAAAAGGCTGAATGTGATTTCTTAAACATCCATTGGTGAGAACACCATTCATTATGATAACACACACCAATAACACACATATGTGTAATATCAATTTAAAGGCTCCTGGCAGTACTAAACCAAATAACATACGGCTGAGTCAAAGTTCGAGGTGCACCTAACATTTGATAGAGCAGTTAATAGCACAAGTCCTGCTATTGTTGATAAATGTGAGTGTTTGTGAGAACTAGGGTAGACACAGACGCTACCTGTTATGTCTGAAATGAGCAGCTTAAACCCAATTGTTTTCTCATTTACTTTAAAGCTGAGAGGTTTGTAGTATTAATATGTCAATGTATACACTGCAGGTATACACCCTCTGAGGTGATAACCTGGTCACCACAGCCATATCATCTAAATACCCCAATTTCAAAATTGCTTGCTTTGTGACATGAAAAAGTTAAGCTAAAATTGACAAGTTAACTGTAGTGTGCAAGTGCCATAAATAAGTTTTAGTTGAAAAAGACATTTATATTTGTTTTAAACTTGTTTTTCCGAGGATATGTAAGAAATGGAATACTACACTGTGACCAAAAGGTACCATATACCTTACAACTCGTTTAAAAATGTATCCAACTCACTTTTGCTTGTTAAATAAATTTTAAAACAACTCATAGTAAGATAAAATGGTATCTTATGGCCATTGTTATAATGGCTACAAACTGAGGCTGGTCCCTGCATTCATTTGGTGCTTGTGAATATCATGAATTCACAAGTTCCAAATCGCAAACACGACTTCACCAAGTCGAGAATGTTCAGGCTGTTTATAGACAAATGCACTTTCACTGCAGTCCCGAATAATTTGAGTTTGTTTCGCCATTTTTTCTATGAATTGTTAGGATTGAGACCAAAAATTCTACCCCTGTTCACAAGTTGTGTTCACGGGTTATTTCGCCAAACGAACGCTCTTCACAACTTGTGAATTTGGGAAATATGATATTCACAACTTCTAATTGATGAATGCAGCATAATCTCCACAGTGATTTGTATTTACCATTCACCATTGTTATTTGCAGGGGCGAGACGTAGCCCAGTGGTAAAGCACTCGCTTGATGCGCAGTCGGTTTGGGATCGATCCCTGTCAGTGGGCCCATTGGTCTATTTCTCGCTCCAGCCAGTACTCCACGACTGGTACATCAAAGGCTGTGGTATGTGCTATCCTGTCTAGGATTGTGCATATAAAAGATCCCTTGCTGCTAATCGAAAAGAGTAGCCCATGAAATGGCGACAGAGGGTTTCCTCCCTCAATATCTGTGTGGTCCTTAACCATATGTCCGGTGCCATATAACTGTAAATAAAATGTGTTGAGTGTGTCGTTAAATAAACCATTTCCTTCCTTCCTTCCATTGTTATTTGCAGTCTGAGGAGGAGAAGATCGTGCTGCAGACCAAGTCCTGGGACGTTCTCGAGCAGAAGCAGCGACTGTTTGCCCAGAAACACGAGATGGAGAGACGCTTCGACAAACTGCAGCAGAACTATGAGAAACTCAAACTCAAATTCGACTTCAACCAAATGGTACCTATCAGATTTATTTTTACTAGTTTATCACCAAGAACCTGTCTTATTTATCTCTTTGAAATCCAGGGGTGGGACATAGCTCAGTGGTACAACGCTCGCTTGCTGAACGGTCGGTCAGTAATCGATCCCCATTGGTGGGCCCATTGGGCTATTTCTCGTTCCAGCAAGTGTACCATGACTGGTATTTCAAAGGCCATGGTATGTGCTATCTTGTCTGTGGAATGGTGCATATAAAAAATCCCTTACTGCTCAACGAAAAGTGGTGACAGCGGGTTTCCTCTCAATATCTGTGTGGTCCTGAACCATATGTCAGACGCCATATAACCGTAAATAAAATGTGTTGAGTGCATCGTTAAACAAAACATTTCCTTTCCTCTTCGAAATCCAAAAAACCCAAAATCAGATTGATTTAAGGATTTAAGGATTTAAGTGTTGTCTGTTATTGTTTTTTACATTCATCTGGGTATGAACAAAACAAATTATTCGCAAACTGTGTGAAACTAAGTTTGCGTATGCTTTTTTCTGTCCATACCAAGATGAACATAAAACAAATAACAGACAATCCTTATAATTAAATTTAAAACATACCTACTAATAATAACGTTAAAAGTGCATATTTTATTTTGAATTATTTTTGGTCCATTAACAATAACGCTCAATAAGACAACTTAACAATATAAAATGACGTCATCAGATATATGATGATTGTCATTCATCGAGAAATGAACAAACTCCCATTGCTACGGCTGAACGGG
This sequence comes from Gigantopelta aegis, assembly GCF_016097555.1. NCBI lineage: Eukaryota > Metazoa > Mollusca > Gastropoda > Neomphalida > Peltospiridae > Gigantopelta > Gigantopelta aegis. The sequence goes on from NC_054706.1 coordinate 66,737,392, forward strand.
ATGATGTTATATTGTAATGAATGTAAGGGATATTGAATTATTCAATTTTAGATCTCTTGCATCCAGTGTTAAAATCGAAAAACGTTTCCAAAGTAAAATTTGTCATTTTGAACATGTATTTTGCAGCCTCAAGTTCTAAAGAAACAATTATCATGCTTTTGTTTTATTAATATTTTAGAGGTCATCCTTGTAAACCTAATTACCATAATAAAAATTTATATTAAGCTTAGAACTGAATTTTATGTTTAAAAAAGAGCCTACAGCACAAATTTTGACTTTTATTGGTTATGACCAAGTTTATTTCCACTTTCACTCAACGTATTATTCCAGTCATCATCTTCAAAGTCATAAAATTAAATTGATTAAGCTTTTTGCATTGCAGTAAGCATCCTTAAGTGTAGCTTATCAGTTTATGGAAGACGAGATTTGTCATTCCATTTGACATTCTTGGTTTTTTCAGCAGACGATTGTATACCCAGTTGAACAGAAAAGGTTTGCTCAGTACTCCCCAGACACCAGTCTGGCTGACCCATTCCTAGACAAGGGTAAGTCGGTTTCATTTGTTCACGTAGTACCTGCAAAATATTGGAACCTATTTTTGTTGAAAATCTGACCATTTAGTTTTTCCGTTGGTATGGCCCATCTTTTCAAAATACTGCTTGCTGTACCGAGGACTGATTTATAAATTTCATCCTGAATCACGTGTTTTCTGCAATTTACTTACTTTTTCCTTTTGTTTGAGTCTGGGGTTTTCTTTCAAACTTGTGTGTGATGTTTGCCTGAGTGTTAGGATCTGTTGCATGAGGGAGACTTATGGTATCCCTAAAGAATTTAGTCGTCTTCAGGTGTTTAGGGGTGAGATGTAGCCCAGTGGTAAAATGCTCGCTTGATGCACAGTCGGTCTAGGATTGATCCCAGTCAGTGGGCCCATTGGGCTATCTGTAATTCCAGCCAGTGCACCACGTATGTGGTATGTGCTATCGTGCACCATGTATGTGGTATGTGCTATCCTGTCTGTGGAATAGTGCATATACAAGATCCCTTGTTGCTAATAGAAAAGAGTAGTCTATGAAGTGGCGACAGCGGGTTTCCTCTCTCATTATCTGTGTGGTCTTTAACCATATGTCCGACGCCAAATAACCGTAAATAAAATGTGTTGAGTGTGTCGTTAAATAAAACATTTCCTTTCTTCGTTTCAAGTTAAAAAAAAAATATATTTGTTTGTTAAAGGGACATACCCTTGTTTTTAAAAACTAAGGTATATTTTTTACTATTGGAGCTGTTTTTGATAACTGAAAACATACTTTACATAGATTTTATTGTTTAGATTATCCATCTCCATACATTCGAAGTGTTTTTGGTCATCCCGGTGTTTTTAATATCACAAAATGCATTTCTCATATTTTTAAAAACGCACGTGCGTCTTGAGAAGTAACAGTTATGGAGTCGAGTTTTAGTCTATTTGTAGAGGATATTTCACCATGTCAGAATCACACACTCATGTTTAACTCAATTGTAACTTTATTCAAATGTGTTACAGGTTTGTAGATTAACTAAACTTAGTGTTAATTTTCACGAGTTGAAACTAGGGTCTGTCCCTTTAAAGCAAATACTGTGAAACCTGCTTAGTCTCCACCTGCATTACACCACTTTTTGACACTGCACCATAGGTGGATGCTTAACACAGGTTTGACTGTGCTGAATTTAGATCATGTGGGTGTGGGCAAGTTTTGACATGCTTCCAACATACAACTGTTTAAGCATGCCTGTTGTGGACACAACCCCTTAATCTCGTTAACTTGTGGCAAAGCCTTCAGATACATTGTATTTTATGATGTGTTTTATTTCTTGAGTCTCGTTCCAGCCAGTGCATGACTGGTATATCAAAGGCAGTGGTATGTGCTATCCTGTCTGTGGGAAAGTGCATATAAAAGATCCCTTGCTTCATTAGAAAAAATGTAGCGGGTTTCCTCTGATGACTATATGTCAAAATTACCAAATGTTTGGCATCCAATAGTCAATGATTAATGAATCAATGTGCTCTAGTGGTGTTGTTAAACAAACAAAACTTTTTTTCTTGTTTTTTCTTGAGAGGACACATTCTCTGATTGGGTGTATTCCTGTCACAGCTGGTATATCAAAGGCTGTGGTATGTGCTGTTCATTCTGTGCATATTAAAGATCCCTTTCTACTAATGGAAAAATGTAGCACGATTCCGCTGAAGACCGTGTGTCAGAATTAACAAATGTGCTCTAGTGGTGTCATAAAAAGAAACAACTTTATTGCTTTATTGAATATTAAGTGCATGCTACTATATATATGTGAGTGATTATGGAGAAATTAAGGCACCTTTAAAAAAAGTCATGTCAGTTTCTCCAAGTACCAAACCCAGCTTTGGTGTGTGTCAGTGTGGGCGTAATAAATACTGATTAAACATTGTGTTAAATTATCATTAAACCATTCCATACCATTCCATTTAGCTATGCTTTTTAAGGAGTTCTATGAGGTATGTTTTTTTATTTTATCGCGTGGGATTGTGTTTACTGCACTTTGTTTGATGTCATGTCATAGATAGTTGACCATTTAACATTTGTATTGTTTGCCATGGTTACACACTGCTAAATGAACTAGGGTGGTAGTGGGGTGGGGAGAAGAGGAATTGGGGCACAAAGTGTTAGGGTCTAAATTATTGATGATGAAGATTTACAAAGTGGGTACCAAATGCACATAGCTCATTGCAGATAATTGGGGTGGGGTTGGGGGTATGGGAAAGCGTGTTTTCCCTAGAAACTTACAAAAATGTACCTGTTTTGGGGACAGTCTAGCAGTTAAGAGGACAATTCTAAAGAATTGGGATGAGGGCACTTTTTCGTATTTTGTCAATCCGGTCTCCTCCTTCCTTCTAGTTATGACCATGGCTGCATGTGTTACATTTGTCATTGCATGTTATATTTGTTGTTACATGTTACATTTGTCATTGCATGTTATATTTGTTGTTACATGTTACATTTGTCATTGCATGTTACATTTGTTGTTACATGTTAAATTTGTCATTGCATTTTACATTTGTTGTTACATGTTACATTTGTCATTGCATGTTACATTTGTTTTTACATTTGTTGTTGCATGTTATGTTTGTTATGTATATTAATTTTGGTGTACATTGTTACAAATATTTAGCATGTCTGTGAAAGACAAGCAGATTAATAATGGAAGGAAGAAGAAAGAGATTTGCCTTTGTTGATATATCCCTGGCAGGCCACTGTATTTTCTATTCAAACCAATGGCCCACTATAACTATTGCTTTACAGCTAGTATTAAAAGTCACGATAATGTGCTGTCGATCTATGAGAGAAAAAAAAGAAAAAAGAGAGTTTGTTTTGTTTAAATAACACCACTAGAACACAATGATTTATTAATCATCGGCTATTGGATGTCAAACATTGGGTAATTTTGACATAGTCTTACAGGGAAAACCTGTTACATTTTTCCATTAGTAAGTGGTCTTTTATATGCACCCCCCCCCCACAGACAGGATAGCACATACCATGACCTTATATATATATATATATACTCTTCAAAAAAAGAAACGCAAAAGGGTACAAATGGGTTATAACTCCGATTTTATGTTTCCTACTGGTTCATGCTTTGTGAATATAAGGTCATTGCATGTCCCAAACACATTCCCACGGTTACATTCGATAAAACGCAGCTACTGTAAAATAAAGTTTCAAAATGTGAATATTCGCAAAAACACAGCCACGTGCAAACCATGTCACCACTGCACGTGCGTTGTCTGCACGTGCAACATGAACACCGACAGTATAAAAGTGCAGGGTGTTCGCTTGCCTGGCCTCTGTATCTGGCCGACAGTTGACAATCCAGGACATGCCACGTCTCAGTGAACCGCAGAGAAACAATGCCATCGGCCGACTAGACGCAGGCGAATCCAGAACGGCCGTTGCCAGGGCATTCCATGTGTCCCCAAGCACCATCTCCAGACTGTGGGACCGTTACCAGCAACATGGATCAACACGTGACCTCCCTAGATCCGGTCGACCACGGGTCACTACCCCCGGGCAGGACCGCTACATCCGGGTACGCCACCTTCGGGAACGATTGACTACTGCCACCTCCACAGCCGCAGCAATACCAGGTTTGCGCAGGATATCCGACCAGACCGTACGGAACCACCTACGTGAGGTAGGAATTCGTGCCAGACGTCCAGTTCGAGGTGTCATCTTAACACCACAACACCGTCGACTCCGACTGCAGTGGTGCCAGATTCATCGACAATGGCCTCAACTGCGATGGAGACAGGTGTGGTTCAGTGACGAGTCCCGATTTCTGCTCCGACATCATGATGGAAGATGTCGCGTGTATAGGCGTCGTGGTGAACATTATGCGGCAAACTGCGTGCAGGAAGTGGACAGATTCGGCGGGGGTAGTGTCATGGTGTGGGCAGCCATCTCACATACTGGCAGAACTGACCTGGTCCACGTGCAGGGCAACCTGAATGCACAGGGCTACATTGACCAGATCCTCCGGCCACACATCGTTCCAGTTATGGCCAACGCCAACGCAGTGTTCCAACATGACAACGCCAGGCCTCACACAGCACGTCTCACAACGGCTTTCCTACAGAACAACAACATTAATGTCCTTCCTTGGCCATCGATATCACCGGATTTGAACCCAATTGAGCATCTATGGGACGAGTTGGACCGACACCTCCGACAGCGACAACCACAGCCCCAGACCCTGCCCGAGCTGGCAGCAGCCTTGCAGGCCGAGTGGGCCACCATCCCCCGGGACGTCATCCGTACTCTGGTTGCTTCAATGGGCAGGCGGTGCCAGACAGTTGTCAACACACGCGGAGGCCACACCCGGTATTGACTCCAGATGACCTTGACCTTGGTGGTGTGTCCTATCACTTACTCACAATGGACTAGAGTGAATTGTGAACAATCCTGCAACATTTGGTAATTATCGGACTCACCATTCAATAATTAAATCAATTCTCCAAATGTTACGACAATGTGGTTTTGCATTTCTTCTTTTGAAGAGTATATATATATAATATATATATATATATATATATATATATATATATATATATATATATATATATCCCATTATAAATTATTTTTTTCTTCTCATGATTTTTACATCTTCAATTGTGACTTGTGTGTTTTTAGTGGAGGTCAGTATATATATAAAAAAAAAAAACCTGTTTTTTTTATCCTGACAGAATTTCCAGCAGATGGAATATCTATGCCACCAAATTGGCAAACAAAAAATCTGCCTAATAATACGCGACAGAACACAACATCCACGATAAGAAAAGAAAAATTACCACGATCCCCGATACCCACATATCTCAAGCCTCCTTTCAAAAGTATACGTGAATCACATGACAAGTGTCATCAAATGGAAAATCCGGCATCTGAACAGGATGATTCATGGATGATTGTTGACAGAGAGGACACCAAGGATGAAACTCATCCCAATCAAAGTCTGAAGCAAAAATTTGGTACAGCTGTGCAAATCACTTGTATATCACCTAGCACCATATATATATATGTATATATCATGTTTATATCACCTACTCACCCTCCCTGCACGATTCACATTATTGCCATGTTCAGAAAAAATACAGACTATGAGGTATTTTAATTTTACCTTAACATTTCAACATCTGTTTTCTTTATGTAGCACCAGAAGATGCTTGGTTGAGGTGGTAGCTTCAATACCAATAGATTAGCAATAGCAGATACTTGGTTGAGGTGTTAGCTTCATCAACCAATAGATTGGCAACAGCAGATACTTGGTTGAGGTGTTAGCTTCATCAACCAATAGATTAGCAATAGCAGATACTTGGTTGAGGTGTTAGCTTCATCAACCAATATATTAGCAACAGCAGATACTTGGTTGAGGTGTTAGCTTCCTCAACCAATAGATTAGCAACAGCAGATACTTGGTTGAGGTGTTAGCTTCCTCAACCAATAGATTAGCAACAGCAGATACTTGGTTGAGGTGTTAGCTTCCTCAACCAATAGATTAGCAATAGCAGATACTTGGTTGAGGAAGCACCTCAACCAATAGATTAGCAACAGCAGATACTTGGTTGAGGTGTTAGCTTCATCAACCAATAGATTTGCAACAGCAGATACTTGGTTGAGGTGTTAGCTTCCTCAACCAATAGATTAGCAATAGCAGATACTTGGTTGAGGAAGCACCTCAACCAATAGATTAGCAACAGCAGATACTTGGTTGAGGTGTTAGCTTCATCAACCAATAGATTTGCAACAGCAGATACTTGGTTGAGGTGTTAGCTTCATCAACCAATAGATTAGCAACAGCAGATACTTGGTTGAGGTGTTAGCTTCATCAACCAATAGATTAGCAACAGCAGATACTTGGTTGAGGTGTTAGCTTCCTCAACCAATAGATTAGCAATAGCAGATACTTGGTTGAGGTGTTAGCTTTATCAATACTTAAAGGTGCATAATTGCAAGTACTATATTTAGTTATTTTCACATTAGTTTGAGATGAATAACTACAGATGTCCTATACAAATATGTGTATAGTTAACTCAATATCAAGACTGTAATATGCAGTGGCTTAACAGTGGCTTTCTAAACAATTTCGGGTAAAGAAAACTAAAACTAAACATAAAACTCAACATCACATACATAATAAAACAGCAGGCGGATCTTCACCCTGAAACAATTATGGCTGTAAAAAACCCCAGGTAAAAAGTAGAAATAAGCAAAATAAAAAAAACATCTCGTACATACCAACACAGGTTTTTTATGTACAATTTCAAGAAACATGTATTATTTGTTTGTTACAATATTTGTTTAATAAAATTTACATTAGAAATTACTAAAAATTGAATATACCGACAGACTGATTGGTAACTATGCTGTGTTTTTACTTGCTTAACTTGTTACCCTCTAAAAATATCACAATCTCAAAATTTTGTTCTGCTAGTACTTGTTATTCACAGTTTTACTTTTACAATTATTTAATAATCTTTTTTTGCCATTTTGCACCTTTGGTACATCCCCTTTAATAGCTGTGCATTAAACTATACTTATGCTAGACTCAGAGTATGACAAAGAAGTTACCCAACTAGACCGTCGTGTTGTAATTTCCCCAACTCAGACTTATGACAGGTGCACTCAGATTAACCACTAATCGGCTGTAGGAGTTGTATATCATGAGAATAGAGTTGTAACTCCTCAGACTAGCAACTGGACGGTCATAGAAGTTGAGAGATTGACAAGTTTGCCAACTTCGTCATGACAGTTAGTAGTTTGAACCTAGCATTAGTGGATTGTTATTAAACATTCCTTTCCTTGTCCATTTTCCCATTTATCCCCTGTGCTTATAGCTGACCTTTTATTCATGCCATAATAAATCTTTGATTTTCATCACTAACCACCCTGAGGATAAAGGCTTAATGTTTTTTACTGACTCAAAAGAAAATGTATTTTTTTGTCCTTTAAACACTCTTGATGTGTGAATTTTCTATTGTCCTGAAAATATAACATAAAAAATAAAATTCCACACCCCTGCCCCCCATTGAAAAGAAAATTGAATGAAAATCTAGCATTTTTTTATTTTTTATTATAGCCTAATGGAGATTTGCAATATTGGTTTTCCAGAATTTAATTAGTAATTAGTATTAAGTTACAAAAATACAAAATATTTATGCCTGAACCACAAGTTACACAACAAGAACCATTGATGTAGCATCATTATTTCACTGATATTTTCAAATAATTCAATGTATGTTGTTTAGTAATTATTATATTTTTATCATTTTTAATCTTTTGTATTACCGGTAACTGTTCAAGAATAAACAAGGTATAATATGTTATTACCAAGTTATTATTGTTACCATTGGCAGTATGTATCTGCTATATTTTCTTTGCAAATATGTATTGACATAAGCACAATTGTTTAGTTTTTTTTGTTTTGTTTTTTTAGCACAAGGTACCTGTATACAGAATTTTAATCATTTTGATATAAATTAACACATTTTGAACCATTTTAAAAATAAATTTCCTTATACAAAACCTAGTTTAGAGATAAGACCATGTTCTTAATGAAATGAACTGCCATAACTTATAATTTATATATATTTACCTGTAACTAATACAAAGTAAACACCATAAGAAGCAAGTATTTCTTTTCTGAAAAATATAATTAAAATAAATCACTTTCAAATTACAAGGTAAAAGTCTCATTGTTTCATCAAGTTGACATAGTCAGTGAAACAACCCCCAAAAATGAAAAAATAAGTCTGATATAGCTTTTTAACTGTTGTATTAAAATACTTTTTGACGATAGACAAAAATTTGTAATATAATGTAATATTATATTTGTAATATAATGACAAAAAATGTTTTTTTGTGGGGGTTTTTTCACAAATGAAAGCTGTTGGCCAGTCCCAAAACTGATGGTCAGTGCATATTGTTTAATCCAAAACTCATTGACCTGAACAACTACAGTGAATCCCCTCAAGACCGGACCCTCTCTAAATTATCTCAAAACCAGATGTTTTTCATGGTCCCTTTTTAAAAATTGGATACAAAACATAACCTCTCTAAAAAACCAGATACCCCTTAAAACTGGATTTGTTTCTTGGTCCCAAGTAGGGCCTCCACGAGTCAAAAATATTGGACTCAAGTACTCGAGGGTCAAATCCGACCCGGACCCGAGTACCCGACACTAGATGATAATGAGACTTAGGAATAAAGTAAAACATAGTATTATGCATCTTAATTCCAGCACTGAACATGGATGCCAAATCTTGCCATTGTATTGCATTGCAGACATTCTCATAGCCCTCTAATGTAACCGGCTGCAAGCATATGGCAAAAATGATGTATGAATTATGATTAAATGAGAATGCTCTTCCTTACACAGTGCTTGAACCTTAATTGAATATAGGTATGTTCAAATATCATCCTATCCTATTCCTTGCATGGGTACTCGAGTTCTGTAAATGGACTCAAGTCTTGCTAGACTCGACCCGTGCCCGGGTACTCAAGTACTTATGGAGGTCCTAGTCTCACGGTTGTCTGGTTTAGAGGAGTTTCACAGTAGTTTGTAAAATTCCACGTTTTATAAGTACCTTTTAAAAATGTAAGTATATTCTAGCATGTCTGACAATTCAAACCACTGGGACTGATCATAAGCAGTTACTCACCTCTTGATAATTGGGAGAATTTTGGTTTACATTCTGACTATAGATGTGAAGAACTTAAATTCGCAAACCCAATTTTTTTTATACACTACTGCATATTTTGTTCAATATTAGATCCTTTTTATAACTGAAATTAGACATTATACTTACATTTTATTGTTTAGATTATCCATTTTCAAACATCAGATGTGTTTCTGCTCATCTTGGTGTTTGTGATGCTACCAACTGTATTCTTCATAATTCTAAAAATGTACATACCTCTGAGAAGTAATGGTTATGGAGATGAGCTCTAGTCTATTTATAGAGGGTAGTTACCCATTTCAACGTCACACTCTTGTTCCACTCTATTATAACTTTATCCAAATATGTTACAGGTTTGTAGATTAACCAAACTTGGTGTTCATTTTCAGGAGTTAAGACTAGGGTCTGTCACTTTAATAAAAATCAAGAAGCTAATGTTTAGATAAAAATACTATATATCATTGTAAAAGGACCACAAAATTTGTACTGCTCAACTTTTGGTAGAGATATATCAAAAATATGTCATGATAAACAAATTTTGAACTTCATAAAATTACAGACTCCCATTTCTGTGGGAGGGTGGGATGAGCAGGCTGATTTTTGCTCTAAGTATTAATGAAAATGCCAGAATCTGGATAACAGCATTTTATTTTTATTGGTATTACTGCCAAACATCTATATAGGGTTAATGAATCACTACACATTTTGACATGGATTATACTAATATTGTGGTTAGAATGATAGAAATGCATGGTGAAAACATTTCAGGCTAGCTCATTTTGCCTGAATATCTCTATCATTTTTGCTTGAAATGGATAATAACCATTACTTCTCAGATGCTTGTGCGTTTTTAAAAATATGGTATTAAAAAACACTTGATGACCAGAAACACGTCGGTTGTATGGAAATGGATATTCTAAACAATAAAATATAAGTAATGTTTGATTTCAGTGATCATAAACGGCTCTAATAGTGAAAAATACGCCTTAGTGTTTAAAAACTAGGGTCTGTCACTTTAAATGTGTTTATTTGTGTAGGTACTGCTGAAGAAGGAAAGAGCAGTATCAAGTCGACGTCATCGTGTGAATCCCTTGACATAAACCCAGACTTTGAGGTCTTTACCCTGTGTTTAGAAGTCCTAGAAAAGGACTCACCTATTCAACAGTGGTAAGTGGTATCACATTTTGATGTGTCTTTTCTTTATGTGGATTTCCTAGAAAGTACTCGTCTGTTCATCAGTAGTAAGTGATGTGAATAACTGCACAGTTTGACATGTCCTTTTATTGTTTAGATTTCCTAGAAATGACTCACCTGTTCATCATTGGTAAGTAGGGCCTCCACGAGTCCAAAATATAGGGTCAAACTCGACCTGGATCCGAGTACCCGACACTTACACTAGATGATGAGACTAAGGAATAAAGTAAAATAGTATTATGTATTGTAATTCCAGCATTGAACTAAATGCTATTATATTGCATTTGTAAACCAACTGATATGTTCAGTGTTGTGATGAACGGCCAGTTTATAAAGAGAAACTAGTGCATGGTCATATACTAATTGTATAACTTATATTGTTGATTATTTACTGCTGAAATGATTGTCCTACATTGTCCCATTATAGTTGATCATTATATTCCACCTTGTATGGGTACTCGAGTCCTGTGATCAGACTCGAGTCTTGCTAGACTATGCCCGTGCCCGAGTACTCGAGTACTCGAGTACTCTTGGAGATCCTTGTGGTAAGTGGGGTGACATGTCTTTTCTTTGTTTAGATTTCCTAGAAAGGACTCGCGTGTTCATCAGTGGTAAGTAGGGTGTCGTTTAACAAGGATGTGTTTGTTTTTTCCCCAGGATCAGCTCTATACGTTTAGATAACACAACGTCAGAAAACGCAGAGCCTAAAAGTGGTAATGTATTGAAATGATTTGCTATTGTTTTATTGTCACACTATTTTCATAAGAGTTCCATTTCTTTCCACTCTTAACAGCATGCACACTTTGTCATCCAGCTCCACATTAACATATAATGGTACAACGAACAGTCTAAACAAGAATGAATGGGGACTAACAATGTCTAAACAAGGTTTAATGAGGACTGACAATGTCTAAACAAGCTTTAATGGGGACTGACAATGTCTAAACAAGAATGAATGGGGACTAACAATGTCTAAACAAGGTTTAATGGGGACTGATGATGTCTCCTCCAGATTTAATATGGACTGATGTCTCATCCAGATTAATGGGGACTGATGGGTGTCTAAATTGATTTAATGGGGACTGATGATATGTCAACCAGATTTAATAGGAACTGTTGATGACTCAACCAGATTTAATGAAAACTGACAATTTCTAAACCAGATTTAATGGGGACTAATAATATGGCAACTGGGATTTTATAGGGACAGTTAAGGTCTCAACCAGATTTAACTGGGACTGACAATGTCGAATATAATTTAATTGAAACTGATAATGTCTCATCCAGATTTAATGGAGACTGACAATGTCTAAACTGATTTAATGGGGACTGACAATGTCTAAACTGATTTAATGGGGACTGATGATGTCTGAAGTGATTTAATGGGGACTGCATGACAATGTCTAAATCAAATGTAATGGGAACTGACAATATCCAAACTAGATTTACTGGGGATTGACAATGTCTAATGCAGATTTAATGGGGACTGACAGTGCATAAACTGATTTAATTGGCCTGACAGTCTCAACCAGTCATGATTGGGGTGGGGAAACCAAATCAGAGTATGGGTCTACTGATGATGTTTGATGATCCTACGACTCAACTTCAGGTAACTAAGCTAAATCCCACCCCCTATATCCATCAAGCATGTAGGCACAAAATGCAGATGCAATGTTTATTTTTCAAATAGTCTGAATATATCTGACCTAATTCACGAAGATCTCTTAGGCTCTGCTAGACAACAAAGCATCCTCTTTGCAAGTCTTAACATTGCACTGCGAGATCGCAAAGTTACAAGAGTTTAGTGAATTAGGCCCCAGGTCTGCAGAAAAAGAATATAGATGATCGAGGCATGATATTATTCACAGAAAATGTTTGAAATGATGTCATATGAAATATTATTATGGAAGATGTTTGACACCTACTGGCTAGAAATGTTTATCAACACACAAGCATCTGATACATCATGGGGCAGGACGTAGCCCAGTGGTAAGGTGGTCGCTTGATGCATGATCGACAGGGATCAATCCTAGACCGATCATTTAAACAATATTTATTAACGTTTAACGTTTTCGCCTGTTGGTCAATCCCAAACGTTAAACGTTAATAAATATTGTTTAAATGATCGGTCTAGGATTGATCCCTGTCGGTGGACTCATTGGGCTATTTCTTGTTCCAACTAGTGTAACAAAGGCCATGGTATGTACTATCCTGTCTGTTGGATGGTGCATATAAAAGATCCCTTGCTGCTAATCGAAGAGTAGCCCATTAAGTGGCAACAGCAGGTTTCCTCTCTCAATATCTGTGTGGCCCTTAACCCTATGTCTGACGCCATATAACCGTAAATAAAATGTGTTGAGTGCGTCGTTAAATAAACCATTTCCTTACTTCCTTCCTGATGTATGAGATAAAACGTAAAGCATGCTACTGTCAGTTCATCTATTTATTACATTTTAACACTGAAATACTTCCTTTAACCTCTTGGCACTGTGACGTTTTTACAGATGGAGACAACTTCCATCATGATTACATGTTCAAGATTCCAGTTGTGATGTCTATCTTTGAGCTCTGTGGGTGCGATGTAGCCCAGTGGAAAAGCACTCGCTTTATGTGCGGTCGGTTTGGGATCAATCACCGTTAGTGGGCCCATTGGGCTATTTCTTGTTTCAGCCAGTACACCACGACTGGCATATCAAAGGCCGTGGTATGTGCTATCCTGTCTGGGATGGTGCATATAAAAGATCCCTCGCTGCATTAGGAAAAATGTAGCAGGTTTCCTCTATGACTGTGTCAAAATGACCATATGTTTGACATCCAATAGCTGATGATTAACAAATCAATGTGCTCTAGTGGTGTTGTTAAACAAAACAAACTTCTTCTTCCATCTTTGAGCTGAAATATGTCAACATACTTGTATGACCAGTGGCTATCAAAGAATACAAAACAACCCCCACATTTTGCCACATTTGTTTCCTCACCTGTGCCCTTTTTAACAGACATGGTCATATATTAAAAACTAAATTACGATTTTAAAACTATTTGTGCCTGGTTACTTAACGAAATGTCTTCCCTGATGACAGTTGTGACTTTGTTTATTTTATAGACGTCCAGGTGTTTGGGGACGCAGTCACTTCGCTTCAATCCATGTTTATCAGGTTAGTCATGATTGATCTTGGAACCCATATCATTATTTTAGTTTTCTTACCTTCGTATCACCCAATACAGGCCTCTGAAAATTGTGAGAGCGATTGTTTTGTTCGCGCGTTGCTTGCGCAAATCTAATTTTGTGTAACCTATTTTTTGTTCGCGCAAAAATTTGGAGCACAATTTACTTGAATATGACGGGTTACGCAAAAAAGAAATGGGTTACCTGGATTTATTTGTGCGTGACTGATAAATGGGTCACGCAGATTTTCAATTCTCGGAGGCCTGCAATAGCCAATCTATTTTTCATGCTGGAGTGTCGTTAAACATTGATTGATTGATAGATGTTGATAATTAATTCATAGAATAATATGTACTTCCTTTGTTTGCCTATGTATTTTTTGTGCTAGGGTGTCGTTGAACAATTAATTAATTAATTAAATTCATTCGTTCATTCATTCATTCATGCATTAGTTTGTTTGTTTGTTCGTTCGTTTACTTGTTCGTTCGTTCGTTCATTCATTCATTCATTCATTCATTCATTCATTCATTCATTCATTCATTCATTTATTTGTTTCTGTTTGTTTTTTTGACTCTAAGGTCTAAGATATCATGGGAGAACCGGAAGCTGGAGTGCTCAATCCCTGTGAAGGAAGGCGACATCTTGTTTGTGAACGAGGAGATTGATGAACAGATGCTGCGGGTAACCAGGGTGGAACCGTTAAGCGGCCATCGCATGAAAGCTGTGGGAGCAATTCCAAACTACAAAGAGTAAGACATTAAGCATAATGTGTTGTTTTAATGAGCAGTGAGAAATAAAATATCACTTGTAGGTATAGTAAAATTTAGAATAAAAATCAATATCGCTTAAAAACTTCATGATAAGTTCTGGGTGGAATCTGAATGATTCTATGACATATCTTTCTTTGTCGATCCAGAATGATTACACTCCACCAAAATATGGCAGCCAGTGCATCACGGCTGGCATATCAAAGGCTGTGGTATATACTACCCTGTCTGTGGGATGGTGCATATAAAAGATCCCTTGCTGCTAATCGAAAACAGTAGCCCATGAAGTGGTGACAGCGGGTTTCCTCTCTCAATATCTGTGTGGTTCTTAACCATATGTCTGATGCCATATAACCATAAATAAAATGTGTTGAATGCGTTGTTAAATAAAACATTTTCTTCCTTCCACCAAAATATGGTGAACAGTCAGTATACACTGACAATGCTTGTAAAGGTGAGTTAAACAGAAGTACATTTTATTCATACAATAAAACTTGGGGTGAGTTAAAAAAACTTACAACAGTTTTAAACCAGTTTTTTTTTGTTGCAACAAATAAACACAAAAAATTGAAAACCAAAAGTTATCCCTTGGCAATATTTTTTATCCAGTGGCAAAACTCTGCTGTTGGTAAAGTCCCTTTGGCAATTCAATATCCCAGCTGTTTGTGCCACTGCTATGTTTGAGACCTGTATTCTACTCTTGTTCCCTTCTGCAGGTGGAACTCGGCAATTATTCTTGATTTCTGGTTTTCTACATGTGAAATCTCTCTAAACCAGATACCCACTGGACCAAGTTAAATATCTGTTTTTAAAGGGTATCCAGGTTAGAAAGGTATGTTCTGTTCTGATATTTTAAAAGTGACCATGAAAAACATTCTCTTTTGAGAGAATTCCACTATCTACAGAGGGTTTGATTTTAAAGGGATTGCTGTATGTTATGTGTTTGCAGAGCCCGGAAGTTCTTCCACACGCCATGCTACTCGGAGGAGAGGGTCCAGTGTGGATTGTCCAGGAGAGCAGCGATCAGGAGGAATGAAGGTAATGGTCAATTGTATCTTGACCGTCATAATGTTAACAACAGCAGCCATTTTTTTATTAATTTTTTTTTGTGCTTGCCAAAAAATAAACAAACACAAAACAGTAAATGAATTAAACCTTGACCATCATAATAAGAGCAGCAGCAGCAGCAGCAGCAGCAGCAGCCGCCGCCACCGCCGCCGCCATTTTGAATTTTATAGAACCTTTAAAAATTCAATAATAAAACTAAATGAATTATATGGCGACCAGCATCATGTTAACAACAGTATCTATTTTGAATGTTTGGGAACCATACAAGATTCAGTGAAAAACAGAACATTAATTTTATCCTGCACCCATTGTTTCTACTGACCGATTAAAGCAAAGTTGTAAACATATACTAAAAGAATATGACTTGTAAACCGGACTCAGTGGTGTCATGGTTAAGCTATCAGACATAAAGCTGGTAGGTACTGTGTTTGGAGCCCGGTACCAGATCCCACCCAGAGCGAGTTTTAACGACTCAATGGATAGGTGTAAGACCACTACACCCTCTTCTCTCTCACTAACCACTAGCAACTAACTGACTGTCCTGGACAGACAGCCCAGATAGCTAAGGTGTGTGCCTAGGACAGCGTGCTTGAACCTTAATTGGATTATAAGCATCAAAATAAGTTGAAATGAAATGAATGACTGACTTATGATATCATGTTCACGAGGATGTCATATCCACAGATACATCGCAAAACTGTTCAGTTGACTAAAACAGCTGACAATTTACAGAAATGTGCTTTGCATATATTTTATGTAATAATCAAATGCTGACATTTTAATGACATTTTTCAACAAAACAGGTGCCCAAGCATGGCTTCATGAAATTCCGCACATAACATATAATTATACACACACAGACAGACAGACAGACAGACACACACACAGACACAGACACACGGGCACAGACACAGACACAGACACAGACACACACATGCACAGACACAGGCACAGACACAGACAGACACACACAGACACAGACACACACACACGCACAGACACAGACACACACACACACACACACACACACACACACACACACAGACACAGACACACAGACACACACACACACACACACACACACAGACACACACACACACACACACACACACACACACACACACACACACACACACACACACACACAGACACACACACAGACACACACACGCACAGACCGACACACACACACACAGACAGACACACACACACACACACACACACACACACACACACACACACACACACACACACACACACACACACACACACACACACACACACACACACACACACACACACACACACACACACACACACACACACACACACACACACACACACACACACACACACAGACACACACAGACACACACACACAGACACACACAGACACACACACACACACACACACACACAGACACGGACACACACACACACACACACACACACAGACACACAGACACACATGTATATGTATATCATTTTAACTCTTTGGTCACATGGAGTGGGATGTAGCCCAGTGGTAAAGCATTCGCTTGATGTGCGGTCGGTCTGGGATCGATCCCCGTCAGTGGGCCCATTGGGCTATTTCTCACTCCAGCCAGTGCACCACAACTGGTATATCAAAGGCTGTGGTATGTGTTATCCTGTATGTGGGATGGCGCATATAAAAGATCCCTTGCTGCTAATTGGAAAGAGTAGCCCATGAAGTGGCGACGGCGGGTTTTCTCTCTCAATATCTATGTGGTCCTTAATCATATGTCTGACGCCATATAACCGTAAATAAAATGTGTTGAGTGCGTCGTTAAATAAAACAGTTCCTTCCTTCCTTTGGTCACATATAATATGACACTGATATATGTGTGGGATGTGTATACAGTTTCTAAAACTTGTTTGAGAATTATATTAGTAACACCAATCTTCATCTTAAATTGTTTTTTAAATCTGTGACAATCTCTGTATATTGATGTTAATTATGTTTCAGGTATTCCATATGAAATTGTGCTTCCATTGAAAGGTATGTCATTTAGCAATATCATATTTATAATACATATTAACTTCACTCATAATATGTCTACATAAATTCAGTGACATATAGATATACTAAACAACCAAAGCTTGCATCTCTTGGGGCCATTCAACAATTATAAATGCTATGGGGGGGGATGCGGTATCATGAGATAAATTATGAAATGTTATTAGGGAGAGGGGAATGGGGTTGTTTGTCAAGAGTTATGTAACATTTTCAAAACAGTAGTCTCATTTTTATTTGTAAAATAAAACACAACCAGACACTATTTAGTTTTTTAACATATTTTTATATCTAGTTACTTAATTGAGCCTCTTTTATCATAATGATAACAAAGAAAATATCTATGATATAATTACTTTTAGTTGGTAGTTATTATTATTAAGGGAGTAGTACACTTTTCTAATGGAATTTTTTTATTATTATTATTTTTTTAATATATTTTAATCCTGAATCGCAAATTATTTCTTTGGTCAACAAATAAGTTTACATTAGATGAGACATTTAATTCCTTGGAATTCTTGTTAAAAATACCTCAAGAGTTGTTTACCTGGGCCCCGTTCCAAGAAAGAATTGTAGCTAAGGTTAATTGTAGTGACTTACGGTGAACTTTACAATTGGCACCATAAACTTTACAGCTGTTCCACAAAGCAACCTTATGGTAGTCGTAAGTGCCCCTTTAATGATTCAAATATTCTTTACGAAGAAGTACGAATTAGTTAAATAATGAATTGGTTACCGATTTTTCGGAACATCTTATTCATTGGTATCGGACATCCATGAAGTAACTTTGTCAGTTTATTTGCTAAGCGATAATTGCCGAATGCATAAGACATGAGAGTTATCTCCTGTATTTTCGTGTGAAAGTCTATGGCCTAGAATGTTTTTTCATCGAACGCAACGTTTTATAACCTGCTTGGTAGAGGTATGGTAATATGCTAGAGAGATGGAGAGAAAGGAAAGGGAGCAAAGGATTAATTAAAACAAAAATGTATTGAGTAAATGTTCTTGTTTTTATCAAAGCGTCATCCTACCTGCCTGTGTTGCTGTATTGAGTAAAGGATGGGAGAAGCTATACATGTTCTTGTTTTTATAACAGCGTCATCCTACCTGCCTGTGTTGCTGTATTGAGTAAAGGATGGAAGAAGCTATAAATGTTATTGTTTTTATAACAGCGTCATCCTACCTGCCTGTGTTGCTGTATTGAGTAAAGGATGGAAGAAGCTATAAATGTTCTTGTTTTTATAACAGCGTCATCCTACCTGCCTGTGTTGCTGTATTGAGTAAAGGATGGGAGAAGCTATATATGTTCTTGTTTTTATAAAAGCGTCATCCTACCTGCCTGTGTTGCTGTATTGAGTAAAGGATGGGAGAAGCTATAAATGTTCTTGTTTTTATAACAGCGTCATCCTACCTGCCTGTGTTGCTGTATTGCTGTAAAGGATGGAAGAAGCTATAAATGTTCTTGTTTTTATAACAGCGTCATCCTACCTGCCTGTGTTGCTGTATTGCTGTAAAGGATGGAAGAAGCTATAAATGTTCTTGTTTTTATAACAGCGTCATCCTACCTGCCTGTGTTGCTGTA
The DNA here is from genome assembly GCF_016097555.1 of Gigantopelta aegis. NCBI lineage: Eukaryota > Metazoa > Mollusca > Gastropoda > Neomphalida > Peltospiridae > Gigantopelta > Gigantopelta aegis. Next base: position 66,756,445 of record NC_054706.1, read on the forward strand.
TTGAGTAAAGGATGGGAGAAGCTATAAATGTTCTTGTTTTTATAACAGCGTCATCCTACCTGCCTGTGTTGCTGTATTGCTGTAAAGGATGGAAGAAGCTATAAATGTTCTTGTTTTTATAACAGCGTCATCCTACCTGCCTGTGTTGCTGTATTGCTGTAAAGGATGGGAGAAGCTATAAATGTTCTTGTTTTTATAAAAGCGTCATCCTACCTGCCTGTGTTGCTGTATTGAGTAAAGGATGGAAGAAGCTATAAATGTTCTTGTTTTTATAACAGCGTCATCCTACCTGCCTGTGTTGCTGTATTGAGTAAAGGATGGAAGAAGCTATAAATGTTCTTGTTTTTATAACAGCGTCATCCTACCTGCCTGTGTTGCTGTATTGAGTAAAGGATGGAAGAAGCTATAAATGTTCTTGTTTTTATAACAGCGTCATCCTACCTGCCTGTGTTGCTGTATTGCTGTAAAGGATGGAAGAAGCTATAAATGTTCTTGTTTTTATAACAGCGTCATCCTACCTGCCTGTGTTGCTGTATTGCTGTAAAGGATGGAAGAAGCTATAAATGTTCTTGTTTTTATAACAGCGTCATCCTACCTGCCTGTGTTGCTGTATTGAGTAAAGGATGGGAGAAGCTATAAATGTTCTTGTTTTTATAACCGCGTCATCCTACCTGCCTGTGTTGCTGTATTGAGTAAAGGATGGGAGAAGCTATAAATGTTCTTGTTTTTATAAAAGCGTCATCCTACCTGCCTGTGTTGCTGTATTGCTGTAAAGGATGGGAGAAGCTATAAATGTTCTTGTTTTTATAACAGCGTCATCCTACCTGCCTGTGTTGCTGTATTGCTGTAAAGGATGGAAGAAGCTATAAATGTTCTTGTTTTTATAACAGCGTCATCCTACCTGCCTGTGTTGCTGTATTGCTGTAAAGGATGGAAGAAGCTATAAATGTTCTTGTTTTTATAACAGCGTCATCCTACCTGCCTGTGTTGCTGTATTGAGTAAAGGATGGGAGAAGCTATAAATGTTCTTGTTTTTATAACCGCGTCATCCTACCTGCCTGTGTTGCTGTATTGAGTAAAGGATGGGAGAAGCTATAAATGTTCTTGTTTTTATAAAAGCGTCATCCTACCTGCCTGTGTTGCTGTATTGCTGTAAAGGATGGAAGAAGCTATAAATGTTCTTGTTTTTATAACAGCGTCATCCTACCTGCCTGTGTTGCTGTATTGCTGTAAAGGATGGAAGAAGCTATAAATGTTCTTGTTTTTATAACAGCGTCATCCTACCTGCCTGTGTTGCTGTATTGCTGTAAAGGATGGAAGAAGCTATAAATGTTCTTGTTTTTATAACAGCGTCATCCTACCTGCCTGTGTTGCTGTATTGCTGTAAAGGATGGGAGAAGCTATAAATGTTCTTGTTTTTATAAAAGCGTCATCCTACCTGCCTGTGTTGCTGTATTGAGTAAAGGATGGAAGAAGCTATAAATGTTCTTGTTTTTATAACAGCGTCATCCTACCTGCCTGTGTTGCTGTATTGAGTAAAGGATGGAAGAAGCTATAAATGTTCTTGTTTTTATAACAGCGTCATCCTACCTGCCTGTGTTGCTGTATTGCTGTAAAGGATGGAAGAAGCTATAAATGTTCTTGTTTTTATAACAGCGTCATCCTACCTGCCTGTGTTGCTGTATTGCTGTAAAGGATGGAAGAAGCTATAAATGTTCTTGTTTTTATAACAGCGTCATCCTACCTGCCTGTGTTGCTGTATTGCTGTAAAGGATGGAAGAAGCTATAAATGTTCTTGTTTTTATAACAGCGTCATCCTACCTGCCTGTGTTGCTGTATTGAGTAAAGGATGGGAGAAGCTATAAATGTTCTTGTTTTTATAACCGCGTCATCCTACCTGCCTGTGTTGCTGTATTGAGTAAAGGATGGGAGAAGCTATAAATGTTCTTGTTTTTATAAAAGCGTCATCCTACCTGCCTGTGTTGCTGTATTGAGTAAAGGATGGAAGAAGCTATAAATGTTCTTGTTTTTATAACAGCGTCATCCTACCTGCCTGTGTTGCTGTATTGCTGTAAAGGATGGAAGAAGCTATAAATGTTCTTGTTTTTATAACAGCGTCATCCTACCTGCCTGTGTTGCTGTATTGAGTAAAGGATGGGAGAAGCTATAAATGTTCTTGTTTTTATAACAGCGTCATCCTACCTGCCTGTGTTGCTGTATTGAGTAAAGGATGGAAGAAGCTATAAATGTTCTTGTTTTTATAACAGCGTCATCCTACCTGCCTGTGTTGCTGTATTGCTGTAAAGGATGGAAGAAGCTATAAATGTTCTTGTTTTTATAACAGCGTCATCCTACCTGCCTGTGTTGCTGTATTGCTGTAAAGGATGGAAGAAGCTATAAATGTTCTTGTTTTTATAACAGCGTCATCCTACCTGCCTGTGTTGCTGTATTGAGTAAAGGATGGGAGAAGCTATAAATGTTCTTGTTTTTATAACCGCGTCATCCTACCTGCCTGTGTTGCTGTATTGAGTAAAGGATGGGAGAAGCTATAAATGTTCTTGTTTTTATAAAAGCGTCATCCTACCTGCCTGTGTTGCTGTATTGCTGTAAAGGATGGAAGAAGCTATAAATGTTCTTGTTTTTATAACAGCGTCATCCTACCTGCCTGTGTTGCTGTATTGAGTAAAGGATGGGAGAAGCTATAAATGTTCTTGTTTTTATAACCGCGTCATCCTACCTGCCTGTGTTGCTGTATTGAGTAAAGGATGGGAGAAGCTATAAATGTTCTTGTTTTTATAAAAGCGTCATCCTACCTGCCTGTGTTGCTGTATTGCTGTAAAGGATGGAAGAAGCTATAAATGTTCTTGTTTTTATAACAGCGTCATCCTACCTGCCTGTGTTGCTGTATTGCTGTAAAGGATGGAAGAAGCTATAAATGTTCTTGTTTTTATAACAGCGTCATCCTACCTGCCTGTGTTGCTGTATTGCTGTAAAGGATGGGAGAAGCTATAAATGTTCTTGTTTTTATAAAAGCGTCATCCTACCTGCCTGTGTTGCTGTATTGAGTAAAGGATGGAAGAAGCTATAAATGTTCTTGTTTTTATAACAGCGTCATCCTACCTGCCTGTGTTGCTGTATTGAGTAAAGGATGGAAGAAGCTATAAATGTTCTTGTTTTTATAACAGCGTCATCCTACCTGCCTGTGTTGCTGTATTGCTGTAAAGGATGGAAGAAGCTATAAATGTTCTTGTTTTTATAACAGCGTCATCCTACCTGCCTGTGTTGCTGTATTGCTGTAAAGGATGGAAGAAGCTATAAATGTTCTTGTTTTTATAACAGCGTCATCCTACCTGCCTGTGTTGCTGTATTGCTGTAAAGGATGGAAGAAGCTATAAATGTTCTTGTTTTTATAACAGCGTCATCCTACCTGCCTGTGTTGCTGTATTGCTGTAAAGGATGGAAGAAGCTATAAATGTTCTTGTTTTTATAACAGCGTCATCCTACCTGCCTGTGTTGCTGTATTGCTGTAAAGGATGGAAGAAGCTATAAATGTTCTTGTTTTTATAACAGCGTCATCCTACCTGCCTGTGTTGCTGTATTGAGTAAAGGATGGGAGAAGCTATAAATGTTCTTGTTTTTATAACCGCGTCATCCTACCTGCCTGTGTTGCTGTATTGAGTAAAGGATGGGAGAAGCTATAAATGTTCTTGTTTTTATAAAAGCGTCATCCTACCTGCCTGTGTTGCTGTATTGAGTAAAGGATGGAAGAAGCTATAAATGTTCTTGTTTTTATAACAGCGTCATCCTACCTGCCTGTGTTGCTGTATTGCTGTAAAGGATGGAAGAAGCTATAAATGTTCTTGTTTTTATAACAGCGTCATCCTACCTGCCTGTGTTGCTGTATTGAGTAAAGGATGGGAGAAGCTATAAATGTTCTTGTTTTTATAACAGCGTCATCCTACCTGCCTGTGTTGCTGTATTGCTGTAAAGGATGGAAGAAGCTATAAATGTTCTTGTTTTTATAACAGCGTCATCCTACCTGCCTGTGTTGCTGTATTGCTGTAAAGGATGGAAGAAGCTATAAATGTTCTTGTTTTTATAACAGCGTCATCCTACCTGCCTGTGTTGCTGTATTGCTGTAAAGGATGGAAGAAGCTATAAATGTTCTTGTTTTTATAACAGCGTCATCCTACCTGCCTGTGTTGCTGTATTGAGTAAAGGATGGAAGAAGCTATAAATGTTCTTGTTTTTATAACAGCGTCATCCTACCTGCCTGTGTTGCTGTATTGAGTAAAGGATGGAAGAAGCTATAAATGTTCTTGTTTTTATAACAGCGTCATCCTACCTGCCTGTGTTGCTGTATTGAGTAAAGGATGGAAGAAGCTATAAATGTTCTTGTTTTTATAAAAGCGTCATCCTACCTGCCTGTGTTGCTGTATTGAGTAAAGGATGGGAGAAGCTATAAATGTTCTTGTTTTTATAACAGCGTCATCCTACCTGCCTGTGTTGCTGTATTGCTGTAAAGGATGGAAGAAGCTATAAATGTTCTTGTTTTTATAACAGCGTCATCCTACCTGCCTGTGTTGCTGTATTGAGTAAAGGATGGGAGAAGCTATAAATGTTCTTGTTTTTATAACAGCGTCATCCTACCTGCCTGTGTTGCTGTATTGAGTAAAGGATGGAAGAAGCTATAAATGTTCTTGTTTTTATAACAGCGTCATCCTACCTGCCTGTGTTGCTGTATTGCTGTAAAGGATGGGAGAAGCTATAAATGTTCTTGTTTTTATAACAGCGTCATCCTACCTGCCTGTGTTGCTGTATTGAGTAAAGGATGGGAGAAGCTATAAATGTTCTTGTTTTTATAACAGCGTCATCCTACCTGCCTGTGTTGCTGTATTGAGTAAAGGATGGAAGAAGCTATAAATGTTCTTGTTTTTATAACAGCGTCATCCTACCTGCCTGTGTTGCTGTATTGCTGTAAAGGATGGAAGCTGTATTGCTGTAAAGGATGGAAGAAGCTATAAATGTTCTTGTTTTTATAACAGCGTCATCCTACCTGCCTGTGTTGCTGTATTGCTGTAAAGGATGGAAGAAGCTATAAATGTTCTTGTTTTTATAACAGCGTCATCCTACCTGCCTGTGTTGCTGTATTGCTGTAAAGGATGGAAGAAGCTATAAATGTTCTTGTTTTTATAACAGCGTCATCCTACCTGCCTGTGTTGCTGTATTGCTGTAAAGGATGGAAGAAGCTATAAATGTTCTTGTTTTTATAACAGCGTCATCCTACCTGCCTGTGTTGCTGTATTGAGTAAAGGATGGGAGAAGCTATAAATGTTCTTGTTTTTATAACAGCGTCATCCTACCTGCCTGTGTTGCTGTATTGAGTAAAGGATGGAAGAAGCTATAAATGTTCTTGTTTTTATAACAGCGTCATCCTACCTGCCTGTGTTGCTGTATTGCTGTAAAGGATGGGAGAAGCTATAAATGTTCTTGTTTTTATAACAGCGTCATCCTACCTGCCTGTGTTGCTGTATTGAGTAAAGGATGGGAGAAGCTATAAATGTTCTTGTTTTTATAACAGCGTCATCCTACCTGCCTGTGTTGCTGTATTGAGTAAAGGATGGAAGAAGCTATAAATGTTCTTGTTTTTATAACAGCGTCATCCTACCTGCCTGTGTTGCTGTATTGCTGTAAAGGATGGAAGAAGCTATAAATGTTCTTGTTTTTATAACAGCGTCATCCTACCTGCCTGTGTTGCTGTATTGCTGTAAAGGATGGAAGAAGCTATAAATGTTCTTGTTTTTATAACAGCGTCATCCTACCTGCCTGTGTTGCTGTATTGCTGTAAAGGATGGAAGAAGCTATAAATGTTCTTGTTTTTATAACAGCGTCATCCTACCTGCCTGTGTTGCTGTATTGAGTAAAGGATGGAAGAAGCTATAAATGTTCTTGTTTTTATAACAAAGGTATATCAAAGGTCGTGGTATGTACTACCCTGTCTGTGGGATGGTGCATATAAAAGAACCATTTGTCATTAACATCTGTTTATATTAGTCCCCTACTGGTCCAACTGAGTATATAGGTTTCATCTCCGTCCGTCCATCCGTCTGTCTGTCTGTCTGTCCCACATGTAGTTTTCCGGATTTTTGTTTTCAGAATACCTTGAGATAATGAGCTAAACATTTTTTTTTAGCTTTATCAATGTTCTGCTACAGGTAAAAGTTTGACGTTCATGCCAATTTACTCATTGTTCGCAGAGTTATGCCCCTTGAATTTTAGCAGTACTCTCAGAATACTTGTTAAGTAATAAGTGAAGCATGAAAGCAGCTATAAATGTTTTTGTTTTATTTCACAGGGGTGGGAATTCTCCCCGGATCAGCTGTTTTCCTTTCATGGATATTGAGTTTCCTCACTTTTTAATCATGCTTTCCTCCAAAATGTGTCAGATGGCACATATTTTAATCTAGGATTTCAAGAATTTCTGGGGCCCCTCTAGATTTCCTCTTTTTTACAGTTCACCAATTCCCACCCTTGATTTCAGCGACATCCTGCCTACCCATGTTACTGTACCACAATGAACTAAACGTTGTTGTCTGTGTATATATCACTGTTGATTGAAATAGTGAGTGAAGGATGAAAGCAACTATTATTGTGGTGTTTGTTTTATTTCAGCGACATCCTTCCTACCCATGTTACTGTACCATAATGAACTAAACATTGTTGTCTGTGTATATATATCACTGTTGATTGAAATAGTGAGTGAAGGATGAAAGCAACTATTATTGTGGTGTTTGTTTTATTTCAGCGACGTCCTGCCTGCCTGTGTTACTATGTGGGAATGAAGCAATCCTTCTTCCTCTTCTCGATCTACTAGAGACCAGGTGTCAGGACTGGGCCAGAGTTTGTACAGGTAAATCTCACCACCTGGCCTTTTCCACGGTGACCAATGACAATACATTTAAAGTCTGGGTCACACAGTAGGTATACTGATGGATGTATAGCTCAGTCAGTAGAGTGCTCGTCTTAAGAGCTTTGTTCATGTGATCGAAGCCCCTCAGTGGAGTCATTCTCTCATTTATTATTTTTCAAATTTAATTAACAGTTTCTTTGATACTTAGAATAGTGACCTTCAGAACAAGCAATGATTCACCACGTAACTGGTTGACGGGTCAAGTGAATTTACATTTGTGTAACTGATACGCGAACAGAATGATGGTTCATGTGAAATATTGTGCCCTGATTAAGCGCTGTGAATGTACTGTCTATGGGAAAGAGCATATGAAAGATCCCTTGCTGGTATTCTATTAGACATATAGCCTTAGCATGTGACTTTTAAACAAGTATTTATACCCAACAGCCAAGGTGTATTTTTGTGCTGGGGTGTCGATAAACATTTATTCAAACAAGTACAACTACATAACAAGACTGAGTCCGTGTTTATATTGGTGACTTTCATATTTCAAATACTTGATATATATAGAGGTTATTACCAGAGTGTTTTTCGGTATCGTCATTATCATATATTAGGAATAAAAATTGTATTATGTGAGCCTCAGGCGAGCATAATACATTATTTTTATTCCTAATATTTGCTATTGACGATACCGAAATACACAAGGGTAATAATCTCTTTATCATATAAGTTCAAGCTTAATACAACATGTTTTTGTAAACTGTACACGCAACTTTAATTCCAGTCCACCATTACTAGATATTCAAATGACGTAAGAATATGTGGCGCGGTGTGTTTTTGAATGGAAATGACGTCAAACTCGAATGACGTCATTTTGGATGTCCTTACATCAAAATAAAGTTATGCCTAACATTTTTTGTTTTCTGAATGCTGGACAGCTTTCAGTGTCAAATTGCCATTGAAATGTTTTTATTTGATGACTATGAATGCATACGTCAATCATGGAGTATCACCCATGTACCTTTGCTTAAATGTCAATAAACCTAGTGCCGAGACCTCAACTAATTTACATCTAATTTGCAAAGTTATCAAATTCTTAAAGTATGTGATCTGAAAAATATCACATACTTTGATTGCACTGAAAATGTAAGATATTATATATTGTAAAATCATTTACATATGAAGCATTCTATCCTGCTGCATTTCTATGTTCTAGAACCAGAAGCTCCAGAATGGAAAGACATGGTGGATGATGTGAGTATATACATGTATTTTCAAATGTCTCAAGCAAAGATAAGTGGTATACATGAATATACGGTGAAACTGGCTAAAGCAGCCACTTGTCTTATGAGGCCACCCCAGCGGAAAATTCAGGGGGCGGGGGACCAGGGAGACGCATCCCCCCAAGATGTTTTCAAGTTCCCTCAAAATGTTCAAGTGCCCTTTTTGTTTGTATAAAATTGTTTTGCACGTAAGCATTTTTAGTTGCATGAAGTTAAATGTATTGCTTAATAATAAGTATAATCGTATAGTTAATTAATAAAATGCTTAAATGTGATGGCTATTATATATAACAGGCGCAGCCATTTTGTACCATCCCAGTGAATACACCCTCTGGTGTCATGTCAGGAATTAGTCTTCGAACTGAAGAAACAAAACATACCTGATTTTTGTGGATCCATTGCAATGTTCTGTAATAATATCCATCCCAGTAAGTCAGCACCAAGTATATATTATTTTTCAATACAAAATAAACCACCATTGTCAAAGTGTTGAAATAACTATCTTATGTTTTGTGCATAAATTAAGCCCACGTACTGAAATAATAATCGGAATGTTTTCTTGGTTAATTGGTCTTTTCTTTCCATGGCATGTACCTGTGGTTCCTGATTGGCAGGTGTATATTCAGATGGTCCCCAGACACTGTGTCTAGACACACTAAAAAAACGTGCCTCTTTTATTAAGATCACAGGGTATTGTGTGATAACCGCGCAGACACCCCTCAAATCGTAATGTAAATTATCAGCCGTCCTGCTTTATTACTGTAAGTAATTCTGTAAAACCCTTGATTAAGTAGACTTTCCCATCTAAAATCACAAAACTGACCAATCACGTAGTCCCAAAGAAAAGAAAATTATCATTTAGGTATCGTGAGTGGTAGTTTTTGCTCGAACGTACCCTACCAATAGGCCTAATAATATGCATTGTTTTCTTTGGATTTTTTAAGAGTAAAATACTATAACTCCATTTTGTTCTATTGATGCAAATTGAAATATATTTAGTTAAATAGTTTATTATACTATCAAGTCATTTGTTGTTTTACAAGTCAGGTTGATGAAAGCGAAGCGTCTTGTCATAAATTTGAACGTTTGTTTAAACTGTGCATAGAGGCATTGGACGGAGCTGACAAGCTATACCACCGGATGTCACAAAAACGAAACAAAATGGCTGCCCCCAGTTAGCAGGAATAATCATGGGTTTTTTTATTAACTCTAAAATTACGCATTTTTCATTTCTTATAGTGTCAGTATGTGTTAGTCGTCCGGGTATGCATTTTCCAGCACATCAGGCTCATATTTGAGTTGATCCTCCCTTTACGTTTTGCAAGTATGAGCAAACTTGGAGATGTGTGTCTGTGTTACTGATTCTCAATGGAGTTCAGTGTTCACCACATTGTTTAATGTGAATAATGAACAATAGGCTCTGTCATTTTTATGTATATCAACCCTACCTAGACCAAGCCCTCCTGATAATAGTGCCCTTTAAAGCTATAATTTACATGTGTCCCTTTGTATCATTTTTAAAAAATGTATAACTGCCCTACCTAAACCGAGCCATCCCTAGAATAAAGCCCTTTAAAGCTATAATTTACAAGTGCCGCTTTGTATTGTTTTTATGTATAACTGCTCAAGTTAGACTGAGCCATCCCTAGAATAGTACTTTTTAAAGTTTTAAGTTCTTACAAGTGGCCCCTTTGTATCGTTTTTATGTATAACTGCTCAACTTAGACTGAGCCATCCCTAGAATAGTACCTTTTAAAGTTTTAATTTACAAGTTCTTACAAGTGCCCCTTTGTATCGTTTTCATGTATATCTGCCCTCTGCTGTGCGCCCTCTGGCAAGACACATCGTACCATGCTTAACAACGACCCTGCTCATTAGCCCACTCCACTTTAAAAAAAATGCTCCAACGGACCTGCAATCTCATATAATAATATTTATTAATCCCAGCCAGCGGTCCAGAAAACTGCAGCTAGTCATTTAATGTACACGTCCATTCATATATTGTGATATATACACAAACACATTCATATTAACTTCAAATATTAAAGCTTTTATTAAAATGCCCTTTTAGCGAGTCAATGTGCCCCTTTTTTCTTGGTCCCCCCCCCCCCCCCCCCCCCCCCCAAATATATTACCTGGATCTGCCTATGCACAATAAAATAGATTTAAACCATATAGCTCATAGTTCATAATTTTATTATACATGTACACTACGATAGATATAAACCATACAGCTTATGGTTAATTTAGAGAATAACTAATGGGCTATGAGGAATTACGGATTATCTGTCCTGAGTGAATTAATGTTGTAAACACGAGCCTCTGTCGAGGGTTGTACAACATTAATTCACGAGGGACAGATAATCTGTATTTCCTCGTAGTGAGTTGGTTATTCTCTTTATTACCCATTGTTAATCTTTAACAATTTTAAAAGTCTATTTACGTTCCCACTGCTGTAACAAGCTTACCAGCCATAACAGTATATTCATACGTGCACCGTTACCGGTGCACACATAAAAGTATCCACAGAAGAATAGTTCCAAAAACACTCAAAATAAAATAAAAACCTGTTTTTTTTTAATATTGGTACATATATAGTGTTTATTAGTTTTTGAAAATGATCACAGTAATATTGTCATATAAATGCATGAGCACACGAGTACACACACACACACACACACTCACACTCACACTCACACTCACACTCACACTCACACTCACACTCACACTCACACTCACACTCACACTCACACTCACACTCACTCACACAAACTAACCTAAAACCAACTAACCTAAAACCAGTCATTTTGTGACATCAACCAAGAAACCGCCAGTCGTAAGCAGGGCATACAGTGCAAAAACATTTTTAGTTCAAAACATCCAGATTAGTTCTTTTCAAATTGTTATGGACTCTGCGTTATAAAAAAACCGAATACAGAAAATGTGGTAACAACAAAAGAACCATTTAAGTTAGAAAGGTATTGGTCGCAAGAAAAAAAACAGAAACAGCTCGAAAATGACACGTCTTAGTTTGAGCCACTTTGTTGCACATGGCTTACATGTGATTGCATGCTGTACAATTTAATCCGAATCCGAATCGGACAGTATATGTCGCCGTTTAGCCGGATTTTTGGAAGTGTTTTGATGTTCGTGATTGTTTTCATTGTTGCTTTTGGCGTTGATGGTAATGTTGAAATTACATATATATATATCCTCTCCCCCCCCCGTGAATGTTCGTATCGTAACAAAATATGTATAGTTTGTAGTAATAGTTTGACAGATGAATGAAAGCATGAATGAACAAAAAGTAGTCCCTGCAGTACATAATTACGAATCAAATCTTGTCTTTATAAAGCCAGCCAATCAGTGGCTGTAGAAGCAATCTGCACACTATGCAGAGATCGAACAAATATTACCCCGTATATTTGAGCCCATATGGGTAATTATTTGTTATACAGAGTACCAGTAGACAGTGAAATAGATTTATATCATACAAGTTCATGGTTAATAAATTTTATTAAACAGTTAACATTTACATTTCAGAAAAACCACAGCATTGTGTCACGGTGTTGCACTCATTCCAAGGACAGAGACCTTTACAAGTTCATCATCATCGGAGTGAAGCCGCTGGTCTCGGAAAACTACGAAGAATCCATTGAGTTCGTAACATTCAGCCTGTTAACTATTGCATTAAAGTTATAATTATACTGTTCAAACTGCTAATAACAGTTGTGCCATAATGAGAGATGTAAATATATGCCACATGATTTGCATAACCTAGAATTTACATTGGCATCTCTACGGCAGATCCAAGAAATATTTGAGGGAGGGGACCAAGGGCAAAAAGGCACATGTGAACATAGACTAACTACTGAAAAAGGCACCCCGGTAAAAGTTTGTCTGTGTAATGAAAATTGAACCTGTAAATGGGCACCACTCCAGGCATGGATCTGTAAACTTCATACATAAACTAGAAAATGGGTGTGATATACATGTACTTAAAATGTACATAAGATATATGCTTAGTTACAAAATGGGCATGATATACTTAAAATATACGTAAGATATATGCTTAGTTACAAAATGGGTGTGATATACTTAAAATATATGCTTACCGGTAGTTACAAAATAGGCATGATATATACTTAAAATATACATAAGATATATGCTTAGTTACAAAATGGGCATGATATACTTAAATATACATATGATATATGCTTAGTTACGAAATGGAAGTGATATACTAAGATAAACTAACAGGCAAAAGAAACTTATCACTTTTAAAATAAGTTTATCTGAATTAAAGATACTGCAATAAGTTTGAAAGTAATGAGAAAACATTCGCCAAAACACACCCTGTGGTTCCGAAAAGTCACGGTTTCTGGATTTAGTGAATTTCGTGCAGTCATGAAAAATGTGAAAAACAGCATAATTTGAACTTGTTAAAATGCTTGTGTATGATTGTTGCATAAATACCGGTGTGGGACAAAGCAAGGAAGCAGTATCAAAAAGAACATCAGAGAGATGCCGAGACTTACCCAAGCAGAACGCAACAGAGCTATCGGTATGGCCGATATGGGGGCCTCTCAACGGCAGATTGCAAGAACCTGCAACTGCAGTCAAGCTGCCATCAGCAACTTGTTGAGTCGTTATCAGCAGACAGGCCAGACACACGACCATGCAAGATCGGGAAGACCAAGGGTCACAACGCCAGCTGAAGACCGCTACATCCGGACAATCCACCTGAGGAACCGATTGGTGACGGCGATGACACTGGGACACCCCATCAGCAGACGAACAGTCTTACGACGACTCCGCAAGGCTGGTATCAAACTTTCGCCCCTTCCGTGGAATGGCCTTGACACCTCTACACCGTCAACGCAGATTACAATGGGCGCGAACTGTACGTCGGTGGCAGCGGCGTGATTGGAAAATGGTGCTGTTCACAGATGAAAGTCGCTTCAACATGTTCCGAAATGATGGCCGAGTTCGTGTTTATTGACGTAGGGAAGAGCGACTGGCACCGAATTGCATCCAAGATGTGCACCCTTTTGGTGGAGGCGGCATCATGGTATGGGGCGGTATTTGCAGTCAACGGACAACAAGGCTTCTCATCATCCGTGGAAATCTGACTAGTCAAAAATACAGGGATGAAGTGTTGTGACCTGTTGTGACCCTTTTGCAGCATGACAATGCACGACCTCATACAGCCAGACTTGTTCAGGATTATCTCAACAACGTTAACGTCAACGTATTGCCTTGGCCATCATGTTCTCCAGACATGAATCCCATAGAGCATCTCTGGGATCATCCTGATCGACAGTTGAGACAACGCGTGCCTCCCCCAGCAAATCGACAGCAGCTTGAACAGGTTTTGTTGGATGTTTGACGTCATCCGGCGACTGAGGACACACTTGAGGAGACGTGTTTTGGTGTGTATTGATGCCAAGGGGTGGTCACACATGCTACTGAGGACATGTCTTGTCCCATGATTTGACTTTAGTAGCACCTTTTGAAGGGACTCTGATTGTGTAATTTTTAATTTTGACCCCATGTCTCTTTCGCTCGGCCTTATGGCAAGTGCACTATCGATATGGCAATGCTTTATTGTAAAGACTTTGGGAAATGATTCCTTTCAGTAAAATAATCATCATATAGATCACATCTGTCTTGGTTTTTCTTTATGGACCTACTGAACAAAGTGATAAGTTTCTTTTGGCTGTTAGTTTATATGCTTAGTTACAAAATGGGTGTGATTCACTTAAAATATACATATGATATATGCTTAGTTACAAAATAGGTGTAATATACTTAAAATAATACATAAGATATATGTTTAGTTATTCACCAGCAATATTTGTTTGTGATTAGTATATACATTGGCAAGATATGACTACCAGATATATTTCTATATTTTTAGTCACTGACCAAAATATAGGTCACATGATAATAGTCGAGTTAACTTGAGTGTTTCAGACTAGGTTTTCAATAACATACTCTTTAAATCATTTGTTTCAGTACAGTACAGTACAGTATATACATATAACATTTTACAAAAGATACAAAACATATATATTTCTTTATGAATTAAGAGCTTAGAAATGTTTTTTGAATGTGGTAAAATGTAGCTAGGGTCCACCTGACAATGAGGTCATGTATCATGTATGATGTCATACTTCAAATGCCTTGAAAGGATGATGGTACTCAATTTGTGTACCAAAAAACCTGGAATAAATATGATTTTCTGACTATTCTTGTGGGAATGCAGTAGAAATAAAATAACAGGTTCCTACCTTAAGATATTGGCTTTATCCTACTCAGGCCTTGTGCTTATAAAACTTTTAGAATCTAGACTCAAGACTCGAGTCAGAGGGTCCAATGCCAATACAATACCATACAAATTGAAGTGTGTGACATCATTAGATATTGGAGTCTAAAGTTTTATAAGCACTGGCCCAGGTCAAATGGCGAATGCCGCTTGGCAGAGCCTCACAACATTAGCCATTCTAATCTTCGTGCGATAAAGATACATAGTAACACAAAAACAAATATATAAAGAACATAACTGGTTACTGCCTTAAGATATTTAAGGCAGTAACCGGTTATTCTTTCTATATACATAGTTCAGTGGTAAAGCGCTCACTTGAGGCGAGGTCAGTCTAGGGTCGATCCCTGTCAGTGGGCCAACTGGGCTATTTCTCATTCCAGCCAGTGCACCAAAGAAAGACATGTTTTATTTAATGACGCACTCAACACATTTTACTTACGGTTATATGGCATCAGACATATGGTTAAGGACCACACACATATTGAGAGAGGAAACCTGCTGTCGCCACTTCGTGGGCTGCTCTTTCCGATTAGCAACAAGGGATCTTTTATATGCACCATTCCACAGACAGGGTAGTACATACCACGACCTTTGATATACCAGTAGTGGTGCATTGGCTGGAACGAGAAATAGCCGAATGGGCCCACCAACTCCAGTGCATGGTATATCAAAGGCCGTGGTATGTGCTGTCCTATCTATGGGATGGTGCATATAAAAGATCCCTTGCTAAAATTGGAAACATATAGAAGCTTTCCTCTCAAAGACTCAGAATTACCAAATGTTTGACACCCAGTAGCCGATTATAAATAAATCAATGTGCTGTAGTGGTGTCATTAAACAAAACAAACTTTAAACTTTTTACCTCTATATATTAACTTTTATGTTACTATGGACTACAGGTATCTCTCTCTCTCTCTCTCTCTCTCTCTCTCTCTCTCTCTCTCTCTCTCTCTCTCTCTCTCTCTCTCTCTCTCTCTTCCCCCCCCCCCCCCTCCCATTAGCTGGTATTTATTATATATGGCAAGCCTACTATTAGCACATGATTGCGTAACAGCTGCTGTAGTGTACTTCAGTGTATATTATTGTTCATAGTTTGATACTGATCAATATGCTTTAACTGGTTAAGTCTAATTCCATTAATATATTACCATTATCTTGTGCTTTCAGAAAAATCTTTGGTAAAGAGCTGGTAGATAAATACGATTTGTCTCAGAAGAAAAAGGATTGTGTTCAGGAAAAAGAAACATTCTATCATAAACATGGATTTCACTTTGGTGAGAGTCATTCTATAGTAGACTTTCCACAAATCTAAATTTCTCTTTGTTTTGATTCAAAATCAGCATTAGTAGACATTCCACAAATCCCAATATCTTTGTTGTGATTCAAAATCAATGTTAGTAGACATTCCACAAATCTAAATATCTTTGTTGTGATTCAAAGTCAAATGTTTGTAGATATTTGTGAAAATCTAAACATCTGCTTTTTTATTCAAAATCAGCAATAGTAGACATTCCACAAATCTAAATATTTCTTTGTTGTGATTCCACAAATCTAAATATCTCTTTTTGATTTAAAATCAATGTTAGTAAACATTCCACAATTATGTAAATATCTCTTTATGTCAATGTTAGACATTTCACAAATCAAATATCTCTTTGCTTTTTTTTAATTCAAAATTAATGTTGGTAAACATTTCACAAATCTAAAATATTTTTATGTTTTGATTCAAAATCAATGTTGGTAAACTTTCCACAAATATAAATATCTCTTTGTTTTTATTAAAAATCAGCAGTAGTAGACATTCCACAAATCTAAATGTCTCACAATGTTTTGATTCAAAATCAAGGTTAGTAGACATTCCACAAATGTGGATCATTCTTTTGCGTGTTTTAACTCAAAATAAGGTTATTAGACATTGTACAAATTTGGATAACCCTTTGGTATGGTTTCATTCAAAACCAACGTTAATACACATTTCACAAATTTGGATAACATTTTGGTATGTTTTCATTCAAAACTAAGGTTAGTAGACATTCCACAAATCTGAACATCTTTTTGTTATGTTACCCTTCAGAAAGAATGTTAGTTACAGACAAAATTGTAATTGAATACCGTAATACAGTGAAACCCCTCTAAATCGGACACCTGTGGGACCAATAAAAATGTCTGGTATTGAGAGGGATCCGCTTTAGAGAGGTTAAGTTCTGTACTGGTTTTTAAAAAGGGACTCTGTAAAATGTCCAGTTTTGATGGAATTCCAGTTTACAGAGGGTCCGGTCTTGAGAGGTTTCACTGTGTATCTGATGTTACTATATACACACCACAAATATGGATATCTCTATAGTTGCAGTGTAATAACTGTTTTCTCTCTCTCTCTTATTTTCAAACACTCAATAGGCTTAAATGAAGTGAATGTTTCACCTCTTTAAATGACACATACGTTTCTGTGTTGACTATAAAACTCTTTAAATGACACATACGTTTCTGTGTTGACTATAAAACTCTTTAAATGACACATACGTTTCTGTGTTGACTATATTTATAAAACTCTTTAAATGACACATACTTTTCTGTGTTGACTATATTTATAAAACTCATTAAATGCTGTTAAAAAAAAATATTAGCTATATTTAAAAAACATTATTACGATATGAGATTATTTTTCTCAGTATTCCCACAGAAACTTATTAATGATGTATATATATTTTTTTCAGAAACTATTATTACATTGTGTATTTTTGTGTCATATATATATTTTTAAGAAACTAATTAAATGAAGTACTTCTATCATATATTGTAAAATGATGTCATTATTTTTGTAGGGTTTTTCTTCTTCAGAAACTATTAAATTATTATATTATATATTTATATATGTTTTAGAAACTATCATTAAAATATTTAGTTATTTCTGTATGTTTTTTTTTAGAAAACATGATTAAATTATGCATTTATATATTGTCTTAGAAACTATCATTACAATGTTTTTTTCTTCATCTTGTATATAATTTTTCAGACACTCTGGCTCTAAATGACCCCAACATATCGGACACTTCTTCCATGCTGGCAATCTTCAAACAGAAAGTGGACAAGGTGCAAGACAGTATATTCTGGCTGAATGTTCATTTTAAATAAAACCACCAGGTCTGTACCTGGTTATAGCTGTAAACATTATAATATAACTGTCTCAAAGTTCAAGACAGTATATTCTGGCTGAATGTTCATTTTAAATAAAACCACTTGGCACGTATCCTGGGTATAGCTGTCAACAATAGTTATTATATAATTGTCTCTTAAGTGTAAGACAGTATATTCTGGCTGAATGTTCATTTTAAATAAAACCACTTGTCACGTATCCTGGGTATAGCTGTCAACAATAGTTATTATATAACTGTCTCTAAGTGTAAGACAGTATATTCTGGCTGAATGTTCATTTTAAATAAAACCACCAGGGGCCTAATTCACAAAGGTCTTTTAGGCTCTGTTAGATAACAAAGCATTCTCTTTGTAAGTCTTTTAGCATTGCACTGCGAGATCGCAAAGTTGCGAGAGTTTAGTGAATTAGGCCTCTGGTCTGTACCTGGGTATAGCTGTAAACATTATAATATAACCGTCTCAAAGTTCAAGACAGTATATTCTGGCTGAATGTTCATTTTAAATAAAACCACTAGCCATGTATCCTGGGTATAGCTGTAAACAATGATTATTATATAACTGTCTCAAAGATTATTTTAAATCATTTAAAATAAAATCCATACTTAGGACTATTGACATTTGCTATATATACATGAATTTTTTATTTTTTTTTGCAGAAGGTGTATTTTAAATAAAAGCCATATTTGAGAATACTGATATATGCTATACAATGAAACTCCTCAAGACCGGACCCTCTCTAAACCGGAATTCTCTCAAAACTGGACATTTTCCATGGTCCCATGATTTATGCATCTTTTAACACTAAAGTTTACCTCTCTTAACTTCTCTTAAACTGAACACCGGATGAATAATTCAGTCCCAAAACCCTTATTTAGTGCAAATTGCACCTCGGAAAACTGGAAGATCAGACTGTTATCAATCAATATGGTGCCACTAATTGTGGTGTTTATTGTCACTTCACCATGTCTGGCCAGATTATCTAACCGCAAACATAGCTAGTGCAATATGCACACGCTCAGGATGATCATTAGGTGTGTAATCACCGCTACATATGACTGGGTACGGTTGGCAAATAACAATTAATCAATGAAAGATCAAGTGGCAGCTTATGTATTCTTCACAAACATGTTTAAAGTTTGTTTTGAGGATTAACAAAATAACAATGCATTTAATCCACTGTCCTTTGATTTTGTTTTTAAAAAACCTATTTAGTAAAATAAAGAGTAGGCAAAAGTAATGTTGGTTTTGCGGTGTCAAAAAAATGTCAGTAACATTTCATTACCCTCTCAATTTTCAACATGGAACGTCCAGCTAAATGTCACAGTAGGCTACTGAACTATCACTCAATAATAAACTTAGTCATTAAAAGTATATAGGCAAATGTTAAAATATCTTAAGTTTAAGTTTCTTCATTGCAACATTATTTGTTTCATCTTCATTACATATATAAGGCCGAATATGAATAGGACACCTGTGGAAACATACAACAAAGTACAACAAAAGCTTTTGTATCAATACAAACCCCTGAAAACAGGACACCTCTGAACACCGGATAAAAAACTTGGTCCAGAGGATGTCCGGTTTAGTAAAGGGGTTTCACTGTGTATTCAAATATGTGCTAATGTATTCAGTATTATATTGCAACTGATATTTCATTTTAATTAAAACCCATGACATTTGAGAATGCTAACATATGCTGTTTTTACTATTACAATGTTTTTCTAATAATAGAGCAATTCATGACATTTACTGGCAGATTAACATAGCCAATTTAATGACCATTTATCCTAATCTTATAGAAACACACATTTACGTAGCTACCTCAATGCTATTTAATATATATACAAGGCAAATAGAACTATTTTACACTAAACTATATTTTTAGCTCATACGTAAATTTTTCATTGTGAAAAAACCTTTTGTACACTTGTGCTACGTTTGGGCCATGCATGTCTCTGACTGAATTTACAAAAGTGTTTTTCTACATAATGACCACATTAATGTTAAAACCTCTCAGAGTATATGGAAGCACAGATATTAATAAATATTTGTTTAACAACAACAAAGAAGCAATAGCTATCATGTGTTTTCTAGAATACTATACTACAAATTGAATAAGACTTTCATAAAAATTGAAGATTTTGCTGTTCTCTATCTAAAAGTTGGAGGATTTTAGAAATAATGTGCAAGCCTTTTTTCGTGCCCCTGGCTATCCAGGGACAAGACACGGGAGAGAGTCTTGAGAGACATGCCTGAAACCTTAGTGGTATATGGGCATGTTAAAATAATTCAAAGTCTAAAGGCAAGCATTTTTAAGATGTTCTGTACTTGGTACTTGGCTGGAGTAATTTTCAGTTTCTGCAGAAGGAATTGTGTGACCTGTAGATTATTACATGAGTGTCAAAAAAAACATTTAAGGGAGTAAGTTTGGCAATCAGGGGAACGAAAATTCAGGGGCGGATTATGCTTTAGGTAAGTGGTGGGGGGGGGGGGGGGGGGGGGGGTTCCGAAACAATATGTAAATGTTTATAATTTAAAATGATAAATTTTACATGTTCATCAATTTAGATCTACAAGGTGGGGTTGGTATTTTTAGGCGAGGGGGGAGTTTCTGTGCAACTGGGA
Organism: Gigantopelta aegis; assembly: GCF_016097555.1. NCBI lineage: Eukaryota > Metazoa > Mollusca > Gastropoda > Neomphalida > Peltospiridae > Gigantopelta > Gigantopelta aegis. Next base: position 66,776,747 of record NC_054706.1, read on the forward strand.
ACCCCCCCCCCCCCCCCCCCCCCCCCCCATAATCCACCCCTGAAATTCTCAAATGAGTTTTACAAATGTTGTATGAAACTTGGCCTTCTCCAGGAAAGGTGAGTGATCACTCCCAACCCCGTCCACACTCGCCTGGAATGTTTTAGGAGAATGGCAAATAAAAAATTTAATAAATTTTATTTGAAACTTCTTGCGATTGTGCTTCTAATGAGAAAAAGTAGACTGCTGCATGGTGGCAGTGGGTTTCCTCTATCATCATCAGTGTGGTCCTTAACCTTACGTCCGACACCATATAACCATAATTAAAGTGTGTTGAGGGCGTCGTTAAATAATACTTTCGTTCGTTCCTTTTTATGACTGCTCATCTAAGCATCATTTCATGAGTGATCTGCAGTTCGTCTTGGCTAAGACCGAAACTAGCAAGAATGTGTTTGTTGATTACATATGAATTTTTTTCTTACAAATAAAGTATAGTATTTTCTTTCTTGTATTGAATTTGCCATCAGAAATACATTGATAACGTTATGTTCACAAAACCATAAGCTTACGATTCTGATATACTAGTGACATCACAAGTATGCCATAACAATATTGCCATACCATGTGTCATAAATATAGTACAGTGGAACCTCGTTAGTCCGGACAGTATGGTTATTTAAAAAAATGTCCGGATTAGCGAATTTCCGGATTACTGAAATGTACGTGATGAGTAACCTCCCTTGATTCACAAACAAAATGAAAATGAAAAACCTTTATTTTTTGTCAGAACTATATACATGTGCCGAACGGCAAACGTTTACATCAATGGTTCACAAAGTACTTCGTAATAGCTTGTTGTCTGATTGAACAGTTTGGTGCAAACGAGTTTTGCATTCTGAGAACTATAGTAGTAACATAATAGTATTTTGTATGTAACTATTTACTGGTGTTATTAACCCTGTGGTTAATAAATATTGTTATAACATAGTGTCGATAAAGACTACATCAAACTCTCAATATCGGGTTTAAACCTCGTCAGCACGGGCAACTACTGGGCACCTTTTTTAGCTGCAATTCAATTCAGGTGGTGTTTAATTTCCAGGTGTATTTAATGGACCACTAATGTTAAGAATTTGTGAACAATAACACATCTGGTTTTTTTTTTTTTTTTACTACTGTTTAATTTTTAGAGTATATGGTTGTTTCAAGTCGTTAAAGATGGTTTTCAGATTAGTGTCCAATGTATACTATAGTTTGCAAACAATATAAAAAATTTCATGTTTTGATGTTAAAACTATTTGTTTTTTTAAAAGGACTGTCCAAAGTGCTTTCCAGATGATTCATCCTCTGGACGTTTCGTCCATTTCATCCACAGACAATTCGTCCACCCACCTCGGACAATTTGTCCATTCAATTACAACATTTAGACCAATAAATCTAAAATGTTATTTCTTAGCCACTGAAATGGTTAATTATTTTCGTTTTGTGGTAAACTTACTAGTATATGAAACAAACTAAATTTTAGTGGCACTATCAACTTATTGTCTGTCTGTGTCCATTAATGTACTTTATTGATATGCTGTCATTCAAATTGCTCCCGTCAATTAGACCTATAATTGTGACATACTATTTAGAAAACAAAACTAGTAACTAAACTCTTGCTAAATTACCAGTTCTACATTGCGATTGCTGTATTACCGTACACATTTCACCCATAGGCGCGTATTTGTCCACACGCTCGTACATAATTTTTGTTGTTTCTACTAGGAAGTTTGCATCGGAAGATAATAGTCAATGCGCACCGGATGAAAATTTTGTCATTTATGTCAAAAATATCATAACGTGACGTCGTTCGAAGTAACCAACCAATAAACAATGATATTATCTCCATTTTGCTGCTGGGTTCCAGCCAAGTTCTATCATCTGTTACATCCATAAAATCACAAGACATCCTTAAGGGGTGCGTATTGCCCCGCCCTCCCCTACATGTATGCATGTGCCTTGTGGCCAAAAATAAACAAATAAAAAATAAAATAAAATAAATTTGTTGTCTTCTATTTCATTTTATTAAGCATCAACATCAAATGTGCATTCAGCTGTAAATGTCATTTATTCCGATTTCATTCCAATCTTGAAATGGCTGGAATCAGCTGCTTTGCGGAGATATCACCCTGGTGGTATTGTTCCCAGATCTGAAACACTTCGCCTTGCCCTGCCTAGTCCTCTGCTTTGCCCTTTGCATCCGACCCAGTCTTCCGTCGCTCACCCTCTCCATGGTTATTTCAACCAACTTGGCTTCCCGCAGAAGCAGAGGTACCAGCAGGTAAAAATGGATACCTTCCCTTGTAGCTCTGGCATTGATGCTTCTGTTACAACCTTCAGTGTTGTTGTTGGTCCGGATCTGAAAAGTGCAAGAAATAAATTTAAAAACACTACCGGGTATGTGGACAATCATATTATAAGCAAGAAACAAGTAAATAATAATTTTAGTAATTATAAATTATGACAATAACTAATTCATAATAGAAACAAGACAGTTATGACACCATGTCCCGATCACCTACGGTTGACAAACAATTGCGGATTTGTTTTTATGAACTTGGTCACACTGTAACTTTAATTCAGCACCCAAAGCGTAATTTTAATTAACATTTTAATTAACGACAACTTCCGTTGATTTTATAAGCTGTGATATATAAAAGAAAATCAAAGATTCAAACCATTACTTAATTATAGCATATTAAACAACTGAAATCATTTCCAGTGACTAATTAACTCTGCCAATGACGGCGACATATCACACGGCAATCGGTAATCTGCTCTAGCTCCGTCAAATATTATAACTATAATAGACTATATCTATCAAATTGTCCCCATCATACTTGGTAACCCCCCTTCTGGCAATGTCAGAGATATTGGCATGGCAAAGCTGGTAGGTTAAGTTGCAATCTGCACTTCTCTGGCAGATATTCCACTAGAATAAAAAGTGTCCGTATATTTATTTAATCAGTGGACGAAATATACGGTAAATAACTAATACCCAAAAAATTATAGTCCAAGAACAATTTGTGGATGTGGAAAGTCGTCTCGAGTTCAACAGTGGACAAATTTGTTTTAGTGGACGAATTGTCTGTGGACAAAACGAATCATCTGCATCCCTCCAAAGTTTGCGATTAATAAAGCCACTTTATTGACTGAAATTGTATATATATATTTAGATATCTGTTCTTGTTTAATTTAGGGCAGGCATTGAATTTGGGAATTTTGAATTAGGAATCTGCTGGAATCGAAAAATGAAGTGTGGTAGTATAGATATCTTTGGATTCCATCTCATAATTTTATGTTTCTGACCCCAAAATAAGAGATTCATGGAGGTGTGTTCATTTTGCTGCTTATATGCATGATACTCACATTTTGAGGGTGTTTTGGCACTTCCATGTTAGTATAATATATTACATGTATAAATATATACTGTATATACATGTGTATTGTTAAAATAGATGATTTATGAGAAAAACTTTTAACTTTTGGTTAGGATCTTCACATTGTTTTTATTTTTGTGAAATATCTTTACATTGTACATGTATTTGTTTTTGTTTGATACGTTCACATTATACATTGATTTCCTGTTGTTTTCACATTGCACATGTATTTTTTATGATATATCTTCACATTTTACATGTATTTGTTTCTGTTATATGCCTTCACATTGTACATCTTGTTATTTTTGTTAAATGTCTTCGCACTGTATGCTTTTGTGAAGTCTTCATAGTGAATTTATTTTTATTATCCCTTCCAATTTTGTTTTAGTTTGCTGTATTAACTTGTTTTTCAATCTGCTAGTTGCCCTCCACACCACTCCTCCCAACTATATTAATATCCAAAACAAACTGTACAAGGCTTGAAATTGTATTATAGAAAACCAACAAACGGTACGGTGGGATATGAAAGTATCATAAAGTTCAATATTTAAACATCACAATGCACTTCGTGATACATGCAAAAGTGTTTGTAAGGTGGTTTTTAAATTTGGTTCTCTTCCATTAGCAACAATATTTATCAAATTAACATTTTATGAATGTAAAGTTTCTTTTGGACGTCGGTGTATATTAACTAGCCACATTGATGCATATTCAGTAGCTTCATTTGTAGCCAGTTAGTTTTTTTGTGTGTGTTTTTTGTGCAGTTTTGAAAAGCTTGATATTTTGAATCTTCTTAACTTGCTAGATGGAACATCAAGCTTTGACAAATGTTGACAAATGTTGACAATCTCAAACCCAGTAGTTCCAAGCCATGTTTACACAGGAATATGGCAGATCTTTATGGGCTGATGGACTGAAAGGGACCTGAGCTTTACCTTTTAATCAGTTTTATTTTTTTCAGTTTGATGGACAAAATTTCACCATCATTTGAAATACCAAAGATTTCTATAAATTGTGAAAAATAAAAAGGGGCTGTTCAAATATTTTTTGTCAAAATTAGACAACCATCCACCCCCTTGTAATGCCCCGTAACGCTAGACCATACACCCCCCAAAATATTACATAACACTCGGAGATACCCTCCCCCCCCCCCCCCCCCCCAACACACAGACAAAGCAACGTGGCAATGTTTATTTATACCCATGTGTACTACGATGATGTCATTAAAGTGACGTATTGCTGTACGATGGGAAAAAAAACCCGCGGGTTTTCATCATGGTTTGACAAAGACAAATTTTGGGTTTTAATTTACCTCTAAAAACCTACATTATATATTGTTGTCATGGCATGGCACGTTTAAGAGAAAACAAAATTGTGTTACGTAATGCTGTTCAATACACCCCCCACCCCTTGTAACACTTGGACTTACACCCCCACCCCCAAGCATTACGTAATATTTGAATGGCCCCAAAATAATGTGACATTAATTTTGTTCCAAAGCTTTAACATTATTCTTTGATTTGAACATTTTATTATTTTTATTTTTATTATTTTTATTATTCTTTATTATTTTATGTAGATTCATATTTAGGACAACAATGTAAGATGTTAAGTTTAAATACATGTAAATATGATAATTATTGAGGGTTTTGCAAACTAACCAAATGTTTGGCAAATTTGTTTTTTGTTAATTAAATTGATATTTGGGATTCCACAGTAATAAGCGCAATTTAAGTACATGTGCATATGACAATTGTGCCTGTAGATTTTATAGCAGACAGCTTGTAATCAAATAATAATATATTTAAGCTTTTTTGCCCATTGTGTTCATGATGGGGATAATTTTTGTCAGTTATCTCCCCCTTTCGAATGTCCAGTCTTGTGATGCCATGTTCCATTGAGCCTAGATCATACGATGCGACTCAACTGGACTGTCACATTGTGTCTTGAGCCACAACTGGTTGACACCATACGACAGCCGTTGACTGCAACCGAACATCTTCGGTTGTGTCAAATGCTGTCGGGCAGACTAAAAATCAGTATGCTGTGTTGTAACTTTTATTTATTCCAAACGATTTACATTGAATTCCACAAGTTATAAAGTAACATCATTTGTAACATACCGTAATATTTTACTTCCTGCTTTACTGGTAGTGGGCATTTATAATGGGGTGACAAAACAAATAGTAAATTAGCACATAACCCATTAGTTGTTAATCTGGAGCACATGACCAAAAATTCACACAAAGCGTGAATAGCACCTGGAATTGACAGAACACCTCTGTCTTACTATTCCTTTCAATATTTCAATCATTTTATGACATTTTCATAACCAGAATTCAATTATATGCAATTATTCATTTGGTGCACATGGACATTTTCCAGTAGTATATTACATATATACTGAAGGTTTTAGGCTATTTGAGTAATCATAATATTAATAAAGTAGATGAAGTAGATGAAATATTAAACTGAACTGATCTACAGACTGCTGATGTTATGTTATATTAGGACTTTTAAAAAAAATTTTTATCACAGATGTTATTTGTAAACAATGAGTAACTTTTAACCAGGAAAAAAGCTTTGTATGCAGTGTAAAACCAAAACCAAAAATATTACATAAAGAGAAATGTTGAAAATATCTACTTACTGACTTAATCAATGTGATTGCCTATAGATGTGCCTGCATAATAATCAAACAAATATGTGTTCACCAAAGGATACAATGCAATTATGTAGACTGTTAATTTCAGTAGATGTAAGTAACCTAAGGGCCAATAGACTTTTTGTTGATTCTTTACTAATAACATATTAAATTAACAAGTTTTGATCACATATGTATTCTATACACTGTTTCAATAAAATGTGACATGTAATGTGTGTAAAAATTGTGCAAACAGGATGGCTTTTTTTTTTTTTTTTGGTGCGTTTAATTTTTCATTACTGAAATGGCATTTCATTAGGATACATTACACACTGGTTCATACCAATACTTGTAATTTTGTTTGTCCTGAAGTGTTGTTTAAACCATTAAGATTAACATGTCACAACATTGACATCTAATACTAGGCTCAGGCTGTCCACGGTCGTTACAAAGTTGGCCGACTGACGGTTGTGTTGTAATTTCCCCAACTCTCGACTTAGACAGGAGCGCTCAGATTAACAACTAATTGGTTACCCAGTATATAACGAGAATCGAGTTGTATGAGTGCTCGCTCGGACTAGCAACTGGACAGTTGTAGAAGTCGTAAGAGCAGAAAGTAGACCAACTTTGTGCTGGGAGTTTGTATTATGAGACTAGCAATATAATAGAAATAGCTGTAAGGTGGTTGGTTTTTTAATTTTTTTAATGAAAAATGCTGAAAAAGTCTACTGGCCCCAATTTGTTTTGCCGAGTACGTTTGGGTTTTAATTTTTTTTTTTATCTTTTGATCATATTCATATAATATACTTTTGTTTGACACCCAATAGCTGATGTGTATTTTTGTATTGGGATGTGTCATTAAACAATCAATCATTCATTGGTACATAGTTTTGAACAAGGTTCGAAGGCTTTCTATGCTCAACTGTTGGAAACAAGGGGAGATAAACCTCACTTATTATCCCCATAGTGATGTATTGTTTTGTGTACTTGTCTTGGTGAAGGCTTTATATAATTTGTGTAGTTTTAAAATTATATTATGTAACATTTTGCAAACCAAATGTTTTTCTCAATCTTTTGAGACTTGCACAAAACTAACAATCATATTAAAAAAGATATATATTTTATAGATGAAACTGTTTTTATTGTTTTATTGAGATTTGTTTTATTGGACTGATTGTGTGGAAAATAATGTGCAACTTGTATACAATTACTTAGTATGTTTTTATAAATGGGTGTGGGTGATTCGCTTGCATTATACTGTAGACATACATGTATATAAAACTTTGAATACCATTTAATTTTAGTGTTTATTTAAAAGGATTCTAAATTTTAAATTCATTCCTGTAGGGTAAAAAGATTATTATAAAATTATTGTCCAATTACAAGTACATACATAGGTTGTTAAAAAACCCCACAAAAATCTCCCCACCAAAACCATAAACACAATTTTTCATTTTTTGTTTGTTTACAATATTTATTTTTGTTGCTACAAAAAAACATTAGTGATGTCAATATTATTTTTATTACAATTATTTTACTTAACACATAATACTGGATCAAGAATTTGTAAGAGTTTAATTGCCTTACTTCAGTAGTAGATCTATAAATAATACATATATTTTACAAATAAACACTTATGAATCAAGAATGTTCAACAGTTTGTTTAATTGCCTTACGTCAGTAATAGATAAAATAATTATACCGGTGTTGTATACATGTATTTTACAGATGAACACTTGTGTTAACGGGTAAATAAAGTTCCACCTGTATCTGTAACATGTTTGTTTTATTTGTATTGATCTAATGTATATTTTTATCCTGCAACCACCGTTTCTGATAACCAATTATGATCACTATTTAAAGTCAATTAGGAAAATCATTGAATTTCGCATATATCATGACTATTCAGTTATAGCATTTCTGGAAGTAGAGAAATTTAAAAATTGGCTTAATTTTCCTCATGCCCTTGGAGTGGGGGGGGGGGGGGGGGGGGGGGGGGGGGGGGGGGGGGGGGGGAGGAGAGAATTCAGAATGACCACATTCAAATATTTGTTTCTCCATGTGCCAAGGAAGCTTACCACACAATTTGGTTAGAATTGGTAAAGTAGTTTTGGAGAAGTTGAAAATGTAAAATATCTATGCATGATGACAGATGAAAACCAATCACAACAGGAAGAATGTTGACAACCAGTCTAGCAAAGGGCGGGATGTAGCCCAGTGGTAAAGCACTGGCTTGATGCGCGGTCGGTCTAGGATTGATCCCAGTCGGTGGGCACATTGAGCTATTTCTCATTCCAGCCAGTGCACCACGACTGGTATATCAAAAGCCGTGATATGTGCTTATCCTGTCTGTGGAATGGTGCATATAAAAAATCCCTTGCTGCTAATGGAAAAATGTTTGGGGTTAAAAGGAGTACCGTATGTTTGACATCCATTAGCCGATTATTAATAAATTGATGTGCTCTAGTGGTGTCGTTAAACAAAACCAAACCAGTCTAGCAAAATCGGTGATGACATCCTTTTAAGTTGAACTAAAAATAATAAACCCACACTGTAGTACAATAATAATTTTTTTATACAAAACAAATACAATGACATTCAAGACTTTTTCAATTACTAAATATAAATAATTGTGAAACATTAACTGGACAATAAGGTCTTCAAAGTAGTAAAAAAAACAAACAAAAACAAATATGTTCAATGACTTATCAATCTCCTCAGGATGTCATAGTGTAGAACATAAAATATAGATTTAAGTACATATGAATCTATATGAATCTATATAAGTACATATGAAGAGTTTCATCGCAAAGCGTGATAAACGCCACTACACACACCCAATCCTAAAAATGTTTTATTCCAAACCACCATAAACACTACACCAGTTTCTCTGCAATCTGAGATATATCCTCAGACAATCGTATCATGTTTTGCTTAAAACTGAATTTGAACTTGTGTTTGTCTACATTTGAACAGTCCGAGTGGTGTTCGCACAATGATTTTTAATATGGCATTTATCTCGTTTTGCACCACAAACTAACACTCATAGTGTGGACTCGTCACAGTCTAATAATAAGTTACCCTATAACTCTAAAGGCCTGGTGTCTAATTCACTAAACTCTCGCAACTTTGCGATCTCGTAGTGCAATGCTAAAAGATTGGCAAAGAGGATGCTTTGTTGTCTAATGGAGCCTAAGAGACATTTGTGAATTAGACCCCAAGTTATACATTTGGAACCAGGAAGCAGAAACACCATCTTAAGACTTTGTTTGAAAATGTGCAATGTGTAACAAAATGCCAGTGTTAAACATTTCATTCCAGTGCCAGGAAGTCCCAGCACTGAGGCCTAATCCACAAAGGTCTCTTAGGCTCTGCTAGACAACAAAGCATCCTCTTTGCCAGTCTTTTAGCATTGCACTGCGAGATCGCAAAGTTGCGAGAGTTTAGTGAATTAGGTCCCAGGGTCACTAATGCACTTTGACAGTTTCCATTCCTATCATGGGCAAAGCACTAGCTAATTCCAGTTTTGTTGGAATAGTAGAGCTTAAAATGTGTTGGCAAAATACTTTGTTTGCTATAAAGAAAGGACGCACTCAACACAATAGCAAACAAAGGACGCACTCAACACAATAGCAAACAAAGGACGCACTCAACAAGGACGCACTCAACACATAAGGCCACACAGATATTGAGGGAGGAAACCCGCCGTTGCTACTTCATGGGCTACTCTTTTCAATTAGCAGCAAGGGATCTTTTATATGCACCATCCCACAGACAGGGTAATACATACCACAGCCGTTGTTATACCAGTCGTGGTGCACTGGCTGGAACGAGAAATAGCCCAATGGGCCCACCGATGGGGATCGATCCCACACTGACAGCACATCAAGTGAGTGCTGTACCACTGGGCTACATCTCGTCCATTGTTTGCTACAACAGATGTATAATGAGAAGGTTCCCACTACAGTATGGTACTTTCTTTGTTGAGCCAATGGGGATTCTTGTATTTCAGGTAGACCATCTGTGTTTACCGCGAAGATGGAAACGGCTAACTAGAACACTGACCACATGACGCTTAAAAACATGATGTAAAATGCTTGAGTGTAAACCGACCTTAAGACTGGTAATTACTGGGTTTGTTGAATTTCCGTACTTGAAGTGCCAGTGGCGGATCCAGAAAATCCATTTAGAGGGGCCCCAATTACGAGGTGGAATGCCAAGGGAACTTTTGGGGAAGTTTGGAGGGGGATCGTAAAAAAATGAAAATTAATAAATAATAAAATTATAACTATCGCAAAATTTAGGGGAGGTCCCCTAGATCAGCCTCTGAGTGCCCACCCAAAGTGAGTTTTTAATTATTGCTCAAGGGAGAGTTTAGGGCCCAGCTGCACTAACTTCTCTCTCAAAACCATTAACCCATCCGAGATAAGCCATGGAACCCTGCATCATCCCATGCTTTTACATCTTTGTCTAAACTCGAATAGAAAGTTTGTTTTGTTTAATGACACTACTAGAGCACACTTATTTATTAATCATCAGCCATTGGATGCCAAACATTTGGCAATTTTGAAGTATAGACTGAAGTTAAGAGTCCAAGACTTTAAAAGTTAAATTTTAACATCATAAGAATGCCATACAGATTGCATGCATGTGATGTCATTAGACATTTGAGTCTAGACTTTAAAGGTTTTATAATGATAGGACCTGATAGCTGAAGTCTGCCAAGGACAGTGTGCTTAAACATTAATTGGATAAAAACCAAATATATCAAGATCAAAGAATGTAATGTCACGGCCATGATTCTTAATATTGGAGGATCACATGTTAAAGTTATATAATTAAATTTCCGTTACATTCATTACAAATTGACGTCATCCCATTGGTCAGACCGTGGCACCGCAAATTTGTTTTTCTCGATGGACGTAAAAAAATAATGTCAGGGAACGTCATACCTGATGACGTCACTTTGCACTGGTATTTTTCTTACTAAGCGTTATTATTTAGAACCAAAAAATAATTCTAAATAAAATAGAAACTTTTAATATCATTATTTGTAAGTATGTTCGAAATTTAATTATAAGGATTGTCAGTTATTTCTTTTACATTCATCTGCGGATGATTTGTTTTTTTAGTTCATACCCTGATGAACGTAAAAGAAATAACAGACAATCCTTAAAAAAAGAAATGTTTTATTTACCGATGCACTCAACACATTTTATTTACGGTTATATGGCGTCAGACATGTGGTTAAGGACCACACAGATTTTGAGAGGAAACCCGCTGTCACCACTACATGGGCTACTCTTTCTGATTAGCAGCAAGGGATCTTTTATTTGCTCTTCCTACAGGCAGGATAGCACAAACCATGGCCTTTGTTGAACCAGTTATGGATCACTGGTTGGTGCAAGTGGTTTACACCTACCCATCGAGCCTTGAGGAGCACTCGGGGTTTGGAGTCGGTATCTGGATTAAAAATCCCATGCCTCGACTGGGATCCGAACCCAGTACCTACCAGCCTGTAAAGCGATGGCCTACCACGACGCCACCGAGGCCAGTTAGACAATCCTTAAATGAATCTTGCTAATGTAATGAGCCAATCTTCAGTCCTATTTATCAAATTATCACAATAATCAGGTGATCTCTTAAAATGTGCTTCTTTAATGCTAGTTCACCTTTTGAAGGGACTATCCTGAGTTTTTAAACACTGTAACATTTCCGAATAGTTGTAATAGCTCAAATTTTATTTCCAAATATAAATTATTTTTTGGTACGACAAAAACTATTTTGAGGTCAAATATAGTTTGAGTTACTAGAAAGATTAGGATAATAAGAAACACACTGCATAAACAGACACCGACATTTTAAACAAGAAAATGTATTTAATATGTAATTTTTATTGTTAAAAATATTTCATTCATTTATTTATACTTATTTTCGTGCTTATATCCAATTAAGGGTTAAACACGCTGTCCTGGGCACACACCTCAGCTATCCGGGCTGTCTGTCCAGGACAGTGAGTTAGTGGTTAGTTGTTAGTGAGAAAGAAGTCGGTGTAGTGACCTTACACCTACCTATTGAGTTGTTAAACTCGCTCTGGGTGGGAGCTGGGGTGCGAACCCAGTACCTAGCAGCCTTGTGCCTGATGGCTTAACCACTACTATACCACTGAGGCTAGTTTAAAAATGTTTTATTAGTTTAAACCTGTCAAAATGACAGCAAACTCTAAATGAAGTCCTTAATAAATTAGATAATAGAGGATAAATATTCAAGATATTTGTTTTTCTTTGAGACAGGCTGTTGCTTGAACTGCTCTGACTTCACCGTGTGGTTGTGGAATAAGTCATGATGAATCACATACAGCAGCTCTTCACTTGCTCTTAGTAATCCTCATCAACATATCCAGAGCTGCCGGTCCATTGTCTGCAGGAACCTGAAATAATAACAAGCATTCTGAGAGTACCGCTAAAGCAATTCATGTCCCCTACAGGCCTGAACACATTTTCATATCACCTAAATTCAAGAGACATTACTCTGTAAACAAGCATTCTGAGTACTGCTAAAGCAATACATGTTCCCTACCTGGCCCAAGAAATTTTGTATTGTTATGTGATAAATAATTTTTAAAAAGCCATTTTGAAATTTCTGTTACCATGTGGCCTGCACTGAGAATCCAGTAGAAGGAGAAGTTCTTCGTCTTCTTCACATAGCCGTTGTTAATAACGCCCACCTTCATATCGTCTCTTTTCGCTTTACGGAATTCATCGGCCACCTTTAGGCGATACACCCAAGCTTCGGTGCCTACAACAAAACAAGAAATAATGTCAACACATTCTCCATTTAGTCAATTGTTACACAAATTGTGAGTTTCAAAATTATTTCCTATATATACTAGTTGGTATGTCTTATTTATTCACAATCTTTAACTCTCTAAATGTCTCTTAAGGTTGACGACAGTCACTTTTTGCACCCTTGTTTTGGCTTCGTACACAATAAATATAGCATATCTTACCGTAATTTCACTTGAAATCCATATTTCGTAAAAGGTACAATTTCTTTTTATTTCAAGATTTTTTCCAAACAGATTCAGGTGCATTAGTAATGTTCAAACAAAATGTTTTCAATAGCAATTTTTTCCGCATTCTTAAAACGGAAACATTGTGTACCCAGTTTATGGTTATTGTAAGGAGATTCAAAGTGATGTCATTGGAATACTGACGTCATTCAAATTCAAAATTAGCTATATTCTTAAAATGCTTTGCCACATTAAAATGAAAATTGGTCTACTAACCTTGACCCCTGTCAAATTTCTATAAAAAGCAGACAACGCTGTTTACAAGTCGGTATTTTAAAATGTTTTATAATTCTGGACAAAATATTAATTTTAAGTTTAAAAAAATTAAAGCAATAAAAAGTACCTTTTGTCAAATATATCATATAAAAAATTACCATTTAATATGTTTTATTTATTGTGAACGAAGCCAAAACAAGGGTCTGAAAAGAAACTGCCGTCGACCGTAATGCATTTTACTTTTCAAATAATGTTACAGGATGTACCAGCTATTTTGTTATATATAATTAACTATAAATGTATAACCCTATTATAACATAAAGTTACTCCCATAGTGATAAACATTTTCAAACACAGTTCACCAAGTTATCTGCACTATTTGTTTTATCCAGTTCAAATCATGTATAATGTATGAGTTGATACTAGGGAGATTACATGGTATACCCCTTTTAATGCCTTTGACACAAACAAAAACATGTCACTGAGCAATATCCAGAACTTAACACACTAAACAGGTCACCTAAACCCTTTCCAAATTCCTGCATACAACCATGTTGGCTATATATTTCTACTTTACTTAGCGTGTCAACAAAATGTATGGTGCATTTACAGAGAGTTATCCAGGCATTATGTGGGTCCCAAAAGAAAATGACACTGAAAGTTCCTAATTTCTGTACTAAAAATGCCCAATATATCTATATATATTTATTTATTTACAGCAATCACTGTATACATTGGCAAGATATGATGACTAGATAAATCTCTATATGTTCGGTCACTGACCAAAAATATAGGTCACGTGACATAAGCCCAACTCGACTCGAATATTTCAGAGTAGATTTTCAATAAACATACTCTTTAAATCATTTGTTGAAGTGCAGTAAATACAAATAACTTTAAGTTTTGCGATAACAACACAAAACTTTAGAAACACTTTTTTAATGTGACAGAATGTAGCTAGCGTCTTACAATAATGACGTCATGCCTCTTGCATGACGTCATACGGCAAAAACCTTGCTAGGTTGACAATACGCGATTTGCGTACACAAAACTGGAATAAATAATGATTTTCCGAATATTCCTGTAGGATTGCAAAATAAAAGAAATAACGGGTTACTGTCTTAAGATATCGGCTTTATCCTGCTCGGCAGAGCCTCGCTGCATTCACCATTCTAACCTTCACAGGATAAAGCTGATATCTTAAGACAGTAACCGGTTATTCCCTATTTAACAGAAGTGTCCTGTATCGTTAAGTGGCCTGAAAACAGATCCCAAGTATGATTTACTTGTGCTAATTTCCCAATCCCATCGGATATGTGACACTGGTGAAAAATCCTGGATAAATCGCCGATTTAAATTTCTAGTATGTGGACAATGTATAGTGTATAAACGTTTTTATCCAGCAATCACTGTATACATTGGCAAGATATGATGACTAGATAAATCTCTATATTTTCGGTCACTGACAAAAAATATAGGTCACGTGACATAAGCCAGACTCGACTCTAATATTTCAGAGTAGATTTTCAATAAACATACTCGTTAAATCATTTGTTGAAGTGCAGTAAATAAAAATAACTTTTAGTTTTGCGATAACAATACAAAACTTGTATATTTATTTATGAATTAGAGTTTAGAAACGCTTTTTTAATGTGACAGAATTATAGCGTCTTGCAAATAATGACGTCATGCTCAGGTCGAATGATGAATGCAGCTCGGCAGAGCCTCG
The DNA here is from genome assembly GCF_016097555.1 of Gigantopelta aegis. Taxonomy (NCBI): domain Eukaryota; kingdom Metazoa; phylum Mollusca; class Gastropoda; order Neomphalida; family Peltospiridae; genus Gigantopelta; species Gigantopelta aegis. Next base: position 66,791,809 of record NC_054706.1, read on the forward strand.
CTGCATTAGCCATTCTAACCTTCACAGGATAAAGCCGATATCTTAAGACAGTAACCAGTTATTCCCTATTTACGTTACCGAATGTGTCGACAATCAGATCAAGCTGCCCGCTGTACACCACTACTGACAGAGGTGTGTTCTCTATCAGATCATTGACTGGAAAATAAAACAAACAAACGTGTACAATATTTACTCCAGGAGTTCAGTTCAATGAGGAATGTTACCCCATAGAACATGTTGAAAATTCAATTGCTTATAGATGCATTCTGAGAGGGAGAGGGAGAGGGAGACAGAGACAGAGACAGAGACAGAGACAGAGAGAGAGAGAGAGAGAGAGAGAGAGAGTGAGTGTGAGTGTGAGTGTGAGAGACAGTGTGAGAGAGAGTGTGAGTGAGTGAGTGAGGGAGAGAGAGAGTGAGTGATTGTGAGTGTTTCTGCCAGAAAGAAATGGAACTGAATGCAACCAGTATGGGCCTCTCTCAGAAAGAAAATGTGTAAAGTTTAGGGTTAGGGTTAAGAAAATCATACAGTAATGATAACAGTAATTAATTTTGTCAAAATGTTAACTTGTACAAAAAAATCTGGAAAAACATTTGGGCATGGCGTCATATCCATTTTACCCTATGGTAGAAACCATCCAATGAAATTAACAAGACTGAAACCAATTGCTGTCTATAAATTAACTGTAAATGCAATGTAAATGTAAAATTACGGTACTCAACACATACCTATTTGTGTGACAGGCTTCATAAAATCCATTTGTTGATGCTGAAAGACTTCGCCTGATTGACCTGGCAATGACAAGATGGTTATTATGAAAGGTAGTGATCTTCCAGTTAATAATTTTTTTTGGACACATATGATCAATTAACTAAGTTACTTCTCTTCAGTTCCATCGGTAAACGAATGATACTAAGTCTTAAAGAAATAAAATAACATTGGAACTGTATATCAAGTTAAAACATGTAATTATTTAAAATAATTAGTCAACAAAAATTATTTTAATAGTTGTAACATAGAAAAATATAGAGAGTAACAGATTTAACACCTCATAGTACAATACATTTGATGTAACTAAGGAAGAAATTGTTTTATTTAACAACGCACTCAACACATTTTATTTATGGTTATATGGCATCAGACATATGGTTAAGGACCACACAAATATAGAGAGAGGAAACCCGCTGTTGCCACTTCATGGGCTACTCTTTTCGATCAGCAGCAAGGGATCTTTTATATGCACCATCCCACAGACAGGATAGTACATATCACAGCCTTTGCTACACCAGTTGTGGAGCACTGGCTGGAACGAGAAATAGCCCAATGAGGCCACCGACAGGGATTGATCCTAAACCGAGCGCGTATCAAGCGAGCACTTTACCACTGGGCTACATCCTGCCCTTTAATGTAATGAAGTAATTTTCTGAGTTTTATCAAAGGATAACATTTTTTCCTTTTTTTAGTGACATTGTTCAATCAGGTAAAGCACTCGCCTCATATGTGGTCAGTCTGGGATCAATCGGTGGGCCCACTGGACTATTTATAATTCCAGACAGTGCACCACGACTGGTATATCAAAGGCCTTGGTATGTACTATCCGATTGTGGGATGGTGCATAAAAAAGATCCCTTGCTACTAATAAAAAAAAATGTAGCGGGTTTCCTCTCCAAGACCATATGTCAAAATTACCAAATAGCCGATGATTAATAAATCAAGGTGCTCTAGTGGTGTCATTAAACAAAATAAACTTTCTTTGTTTTCGAACCCTGTCGGTGGACCCATTGGGCTATTTCTCGTTCCAGTCAGTGCTCCACAACTGGTGTAACAAAGGCTGTGGTATGTACTATCCTGCCTGTGGGATGGTGCATATAAAAGATCCCTTGCTGCTAATCGAAAAGAGTAGCCCATGAAGTAGCAACAGCGGGTTTCCTTTCTCAATATTTGTGTGGTCCTTAACCATATGTCTGACGCCATATAACTGTAAATAAAATGTGTTGAGTGCATCGTTAAATAAAACATTTCCTTCCTTTCCTTTCTCTAAATAACAGTATTTTATCAAATATTATTATACCTCCCCATGTGACATTTTTTGGGATAATCTTTAGCTTTTCTCTGATTGGTCCATTCATCAGTGCAGATAGGTCATCATTCTGGAATGGTGCAACGTGCCGTGCATATAATTTTTCTACAAAAACATAAAACAAAAAGTAACAAAAAAATTACCAACTTCAATGACATACTGGCAATGTTATTAGCCCAAAGATTGGAAAGTTCTTAGTTGTATCTGATGCAGTACGGTGTGTATGTATGTATGCACCTACGTACGCCCAAATGTTACAATCAGATCACATATTAGAATTTAAAGTGTTTATATAAGAATCGTTTGTATAAAATCGCACAGCTTAGCGAAGTGATTTTATACTAAATTTGTGACTGTTATACATCGATAAATTCACAAAAAATGTCAAACAATTTTTATAATTAAAAACAAAATAACTTATTTAGTTAAAAAATACACATAAATCCATTTCTAACGTCTTTTCCATGACCTGTTTTACGTAATGACGCCCCAGTCAAATAATGGTTTATTGAAGAATAACACTCATTTGTTTTAGTGACATCATGCAAGAATTAAGAACAGAGTAAATCGTACAATGGCGGGAAGTTTGTAATTATATCAAATTAATGTTCAGTCATGCTCACTAAGGGTACAGGCACTAAATTATGCCACCAAATGTGCCCCAAATGAGAAAAGACTTGGATAGAAGGTAAAACGATACATCTGAAATTTTGAAAAAAATCATTAATCGGTCTGAAATTTTATAATTAATAGCCAAATGTAAATTGGTTTACATTCACTAAATTTTGTTTGAACGTGTGTGCATTTTAGACAGCTCTCTAAATATAATATAAATTGTAAGCCCTTTTCTACATCTCAAACAAAATTAAATATACATGTAGTCGACATATTTGAACAAAATGTTTAACCTCTAGTCTTTCTTTCCCATCATATATCTTTTTTTAATGCAAAATACCAAAATAACTTCAGTTTTAATAAACTTTTGAGTTCTTGCTATCAGCAGATGTTGTCATTTGCCTATGTGAACCAGAGCCTAATTCACACAGCTCTTGTAAGCAACACTGCTTTGTTTCTGCAAGTCTTTTTTTTACTGCATTGTGAGATAATATAGTTACGAGGCAGTTGTAACCACTAACATAGACGTTAATTAGCAGTTAAATGAAGATTTGATAATTGTTTTAAAGAAGGGTACAATTTTTTAAAAATTTGAATGGGTCTAATATACACATACCTGGTAATACCTTTTGTGAAATTCAGTGTTCAGTGAAAAACATTTTAGGACATTCATTTCATTTCAACTTATTTTCATGTCTGTCCAGGACAGTGAGTTAATAGTTGGTTAGTGAGAGAGAAGAGAGTATAGTGACCTTACACCTACCCACTGAGCCCTTAAGAATTCGCTCTGGGTTGGAGCTGATACCGGGCTGTGAACCCTGTACCTACCAGCCTGTAGTCTGATGGCTTAACCACAACGCCATCGAGGCTGGTTACACCGATATACAATCTTCATACGAAAATATGGGAGATAACTCTTATGCATTCTGCAGTTATTGCTTCACAAATAAACTGGCAAAGTTACTTAATGGATGCCCGATGCCATCAAATACATTTGAGATGTTCCAAATAGTTGGTAACAAATGTATTATTTAAATTATTCATACAGAACATTTTAAATGTTAGAGGGACACTTACGGCTACCATAAGGTTGCTTTGTGGAACGGTTGTAAATCTTACATGTGCCAGCCGTAAATCTCACCGTAAGTCACTACAATTAACCTTAACTATGATTTTTTCGTGAAACGAGGCCCTGGACCGTAAACAAGTTCTAAAAGAAATTGAAGAATGGCTCGTCATGAGAAGAAAACAAAAGTTGATCATCTATTGTAAATGCCTGTTTGCCAATCCACTTCATTTATTTGAATAAACATTGTTTAAAAAAGAAGAAAAAAACCACCTAAATATTAAAATATACAACAGAAGAAAACAGTGGCCTGCATATAATGACAGTTATCTCCAAAATATTTAATTTTCAAATGATCTTCTTGGGACACTTTTGTACTGATTTTAACGTATGTAACATTCTCACTCACCTATTATGCTGAGGTCCTGCCGGTGAGCAAGCCGGACGTTTTCTGGAGCTCCCCACTTGAGAATGTTGTAGAAGTTGACACCATATGTGGTCATCTCGACAACGTCCTCGGTGGTTGCCCACTCGGCAGTGGCCTTGACCCAGTCCTCCTGGTGTACATACATCGCTGTCTTCGAGGCAGATGCATTCACAAGTTCCCGGCCAGCTTGATCGACCAATGACTGGCAAAGGAGTAAGGAAAAATAACATTGTAATGAATTAATAGAATCAATCACTGTTGTGAGGTGTAGATAAGGCAATTCTAACCCGAGGGACAAAATGTTTTTTTGTCCGGGCCAAGGTTTACAGGATGTATACTACCAAATCAAATCCCATAAACGACAATAGTAACATATGTGGCTAAAACTCCTACCTACAACGTATCAATCGACATAAATGCTACGGATATAAATACTACCACCCCTTACCCTTAAAGTGAATCAGAAAAAATTGGGGGTCAAGCTGCTCATTTCTGAGATAACGGGTAGCGTCTATGACTACCCTATTTCCGCACAAAATTCTAGTACTTTTTTTTACAGGTACCCCATACATGTTTCAAGAACAAGGCTACTTGACACAGTGGTACTAGATGAAATAAAATTGCAAATTTTTTTTACCCAGATGAAACTATTTTTTTTTTTACAACCAACACACTCACATTTATCACCAATCACAGGACTTGTGCACCTCGAACTTTGACCCAGCCAGAAGTTATTTGGTTCAGTACTACCTACATAGGCCCTTACAAAAACATTTTGTCCTGAGGGTTGGAATTGCCTTACCTAAACCTCACAACGATGACTGATTCTTTTTCTTGCGCATTTAATTACAGTAGCAAAACATTAATTTTGTAAGCAATGGTTTGTTTATTGTAGAATATTTGTAAACATTTCACCTACAAACTTTTTTAATCATATGCGAAAAAATATAGTCCACATTATGCAATGTCACAGAAATGTAATAACTTAATAATAAATATAAAAGTTAAAAATATTAATGTTTAAATACTTTTAAAACAATGATACAACGTGAAATGGCAAACAGAATTCTGAAAACCATGAGTTATGATGTCAATCGTTGTAAAACATGAGTTATGACGTCATGCGTATGTAGAAATCATCTAGCCCTCGGGTCGGACAGATTTATCTAGCCCTAGGGTCAGATAGATTTTTCTAGGACCGTGCAAAAGCTGGATAACCCTGTTCAGTGGGCAAGAAAGTGCATTATTATCAAATATTATTTAGAAACTATTACCAGAAGTGGGACAATAGCAGGTGCCCTGAGAGCATCCTGGGAATGGCCTGGCCAAGCAGATGATAAGTTTATGTTTCCCAATTTCAAATAAAGCTTCTTTTATTTTCCTTCAAAGTTTATTGAGCCAGAACATTACAAGTATTAACATGCAGATGTCTGTTTTCTATCCAAAAATGTAATCAGATTACAGCTATAATCAACAGTTTATCCCATGTTTTATTATAAAAATGGTTTAAATGTTTAGCTGAATGGTTATATTTTCCAATACCTCAAAAACACCCCAGCTTGTATACCCATGGCAGTAATGCTTTATAAATCAAGTCAACAACCACCTAAATTTATAAAGTTTAATACTATTATTGACTTTTCCCAAGTAGTTACAAGTCTTTCTTACTGTAAAATAATTCTATTACAAAATTAAGAATCTTAAAAAACACATTGTGGCCATCTAAAAATTATGAAATGCCAAAATCTGGCTATTATTAAGCTATATACATGTTTTGTAAGGTGAAGACCACTCATTCTTTTTTAAATTACATAATGCTCTTGTCTACACCTCACTCCACATAATTTGATCAAGATTTCTAACTGTAAATTTTTTGTTTTTTTATTTTAATAAATGAGTGTACTCGATTTAAAAAATCACCAGTAACTGAACAAATGGATTGTGACTGGTTACACTGACTTGATGAATAAAATGGAGACAGTTTTGAACATGTTACACAATTCCTGCAATAGTCCATAGCAATCAGCAAAGATGTGGAGATTGCTGTGGAGTTTTTAATTGTCCATAGCACCTTTTTTTGCTGTGGACTATCTTCAATTTTCTTTCCAAGGCATGTCTTATTTTTTTGCCATAGATATTTTATTAAATGCAAGGGATGGTTATGTAACTTTTGACAAAACCCCCACTCCCAGACCTTCCCTCGATAACATTTTGTAACTCATTCTCTCTGAGCATTTTGTAGCGTCAGGGGTAGTGAAAAACATTTGTGAAATGTTGCGGTTAGTCATTTTGTAAATATGAATATCCACCCCCCCCAGCCAACCCCCCAATGTTAGTGTTTTCTAAGCTCTCTCTCCCTCTTTAGGTGACATATCTGATTATTATTATTATTTAGTAAAATTGTATTAACTTAAAGTAAAGTAGGGCTAGTGAATTTTTAATTTTTTTTAGAAGCCCTCTGAGTGCTGAAAAGCCCCACACTCTTTAACAAGCTTACATTAACATAGAGGTAATGTGACCAGGACAGAGTAGAATCGACAGGAGAAATCCACGAGTCGCCCATTGCCAGTCCTCGGAAATCGCAGTTCAATTCACCACGCTGGATAGCCTGAAAAAACAAGAGTACCCGTGAGGTACATGATACGCTCGCCAGGAATTTGATGGAAGACCATAGTATACATCTGTATGCAAGATATGGTCCAGACAAGGATTTACTGTTATGTGCAGTACACCGTGAAAAATAGGTCACAGTGACCTAGTAATAGTACGCGACACACCACCATTCCAAGTTGTTCCTACATGTGAGGTTTGATGGTCCTATATGTATCTGTATGCAAGATATGGTCCGGACAAGGATTTACTGTTATGTGCAGTACACCATGAAAAATAGGTCACAGTGACCTAGTAATAGTATGCGACACACCGCCATTCCAAGTTGTTCCTACATGTGAGGTTTGATGGTCCTGTATGTATCTGTATGCAAGATATGGTCCGGACAAGGATTTACTGTTATGTGCAGTACACCGTGAAAAATAGGTCACAGTGACCTAGTAATAGTACGCGACACACCGCCATTCCAAGTTGTTCCTACATGTGAGGTTTGATGGTCCTGTATGTATCTGTATGCCAGATGTGGTCTGGACAAGGATTTACTGTTATGTGCAGTACACCACCGTCCCAAGTTGTTTCTATATGTGAGGTCTGATGGTCTTGTATGCATCTATGTGGATTTTCAAGGATTTTATTTTGTCACATTAAGTCGAACATAATCTAATAACAATAAAATGTGTTATTTTAAATGAGAACAATTGTATTATCAACTAATTTTCATTTTCTACATAATATGTCTTTTCAGCCTGAAACTAGCAGTTTGGATTAGATGGCTGAGGTGTGTGCATGCTTTGACCTCAATTGGACTCTTTAAAAGCATAAGCATAAAAATAAAAACATTTAAAAGAGAAAACATACCAAAAGGAGCAAGTTTATTACTCAAATGTGAGATTTTAATAACTTACAGAATAGAGAACTTGAGAAAAAGCAGCTGTCATTTTGCCTCCATACGATTCTGAGAAAATGTAAAAAGGTACTTTCTGCAACAAAAAAACAACAAAATGTAATGTTAATTAAACTTAGTATCAATATAAAAGCACTCTAACATTAACAGGGTAATGGGGCATTCTCACTGTGGGACTTGTATTAACAATTTGTAGCAGGCTTAAATTAAATAATGTTAAATTCAGAAATGTATCCATTATGAGTTAGTGTGTGTGTGTGTGTGTGTGGACTGTGTGTGTGTATGGACTGTGTGTGGGGAATGTGTGTGTGTGCGTGGACTGTGTGAGTGTGTATGTGTGTGGTCTGTGTGAGTGTGTATGTGTGTGTAGACTGTGAGTGTATGTGTGTGGACTGTGTGAGTGTATGTGTGTGTGTGTGTGTCTGGATTGTGAGAGTATGTGTGTGTGTGGACTGTGTGAGTATATTTGTGTGTCTGGACTGTGTGTGTGTCTGGGCTGTATGTGTGTGAGTATATGTGTGAGTATATGTCTGGACTGTGTGTGTGTGTGTCTGGACTGTGTGAGTATATGTGTGGACTGTGTGTGTGTCTGGACTGTGTGAGTATATGTGTGTGTCTGGACTGTGTGTGTGTCTGGACTGTGTGAGTATATGTGCGTGTGTGGACTGTGTGTGTGTGTGGACTGTGAGTATATGTGTGTGTGGACTGTGTGAGTATATGTGTGTGTCTGGACTGTGTGCGTGTGTGGACTGTGTGAGTATATGTGTGGACTGTGTGTGTGTCTGGACTGTGTGAGTATAGGTGTGTGTCTGGACTGTGTGTGTCTGGACTGTGTGAGTATATGTGTGTGTGTGGACTGTGAGTATATGTGCGTGTCTGGACTGTGTGTGTGTGTGTCTGGACTGCGCGAGTATATGTGTGTGTGTGGACTGTGAGTATACATGTGTGTGTGGACTGTGTGGATTGTGTGTGTGTGTGGACTGTGAGTATATGTGTGTGTGTGGACTGAGTATATATGTGTGTGTCTGGACTGTGTGTGTGTGGACTGCGAGTATATGTGTGTGTGTGTGGACTGTGTGTGTGTGTCTGGACTGTGTGAGTATATGTGTGTGTGTGTGTGGACTGTGTGAGTATATGTGTGTGTCTGGACTGTGTGTGTGTGTGTGGACTGAGTATATATGTGTGTGTGTGTGTGGACTGTGTGAGTATATGTGTGTGTCTGGACTGTGTGCGTGTGTGGACTGTGTGAGTATATGTGTGGACTGTGTGTGTGTCTGGACTGTGTGAGTATAGGTGTGTGTCTGGACTGTGTGTGTCTGGACTGTGTGAGTATATGTGTGTGTGTGGACTGTGTGAGTATATGTGCGTGTCTGGACTGTGTGTGTGTGTGTCTGGACTGCGCGAGTATATGTGTGTGTGTGGACTGTGAGTATACATGTGTGTGTGGACTGTGTGGACTGTGTGTGTGTGTGTGGACTGTGAGTATATGTGTGTGTGTGGACTGAGTATATATGTGTGTGTCTGGACTGTGTGTGTGTGGACTGCGAGTATATGTGTGTGTGTGTGGACTGTGTGTGTGTGTCTGGACTGTGTGAGTATATGTGTGTGTGTGTGTGGACTGTGTGAGTATATGTGTGTGTCTGGACTGTGTGTGTGTGTGTGTGGACTGAGTATATATGTGTGTGTGTGTGTGGACTGTGTGAGTATATGTGTGTGTATGTGTGTGGACTGTGAGTATATGTGTGTGTGTGGACTGTGAGTATATGTGTATGTGTGGACTGTGAGTATATGTGTGTGTGTGTGTGTGGACTGTGTGAGTATATGTGTGTGTGGACTGTGTGAGTATATGTGTGTGTGTGGACTGTGTGAGTATATGTGTGTGTGGACTGTGAGTATACGTGTGTGTGTGTGGACTGTGTGAGTATATGTGTGTGTGTGGACTGTGTGAGTATATGTGTGTGGACTGTGTGATTATATGTATGTGTGAGTGGACTGTGAGTATATGTGTGTGTCTGGACTGTGAGTATATGTGTGTACTGTGTGAGTATGTGTGTGTGGAATGTGAGTATATGTGTGTGTCTGGACTGTGTGTGTGTGTGGAATGTGAGAGTATATGTGTGTGTCTGGACTGTGTGTGTGTGTGTGTGTGGACTGTGTGAGTATATGTGTGGACTGTGTGTGTGTGGACTGAGTATGTGTGTGTGTGTGGACTGTGTGAGTATATGTGTGTGTGTGGACTGAGTATATGTGTGTGTGTGGACTGTGAGTATATGTGTGCGTGTGTGTGTGGACTGAGTATATGTGTGTGTCTGGACTGTGTGTGTGTGGACTGTGAGTATATGTGTGTGTCTGGACTGTGTGAGTATATGTGTGTGTCTGGACTGTGTGAGTATATGTGTGTGTCTGGACTGTGAGTATATGTGTGTGCGGACTGTGTGAGTATATGTGTGTGTCTGGACTGTGTGTCGGTGGACTGTGTGTGTATGTGTGTGTGTATGTGTATGTGTGTGCATGTGTATGTGTGTGAGTATGTGTCTGGACTGTGTGTGTGTGTGTGGACTGTGTGTGTGTGGACTGTGTGTGTGTGTGGACTGTGTGTGTGTGTGTCTAGACTGTGTGTGTGTGTGTGTTTGTGTGTGCATGCATGTGCAGATACACCCAGCACATTCGCCCTGGATCTGTATCTGCAAACCAGATATAAATTAAAATCTGTTGGTAAAAGCTTGTGACAATTGAAAATCATTTCACTTGGGACCTAACCATGATACGAAATGGAAGCTTGTTTAACATCCTATAAATATGCACCTGGAAATCCGGGGTATGTTTCATGAATGAGATAAACAGCGTTAGCAGGTCTTTAGCTATCTGGTCAACATTGGAGGTGTAGGCCGATGGTTTGTCAACATAGCTGTAGCCAGCCCCCACTGGGTTGTCAACGAATAACAGACTGGCAACACTCAGCTGTAATCATACAAAACGAAAATAAAATATCAATATTAAGAAATTAGTTTTTTAAAGGTGCACTTTTTTTATATTAGTGTTGTTTTTTGTTTTTTTATTAATGAGAAGACCCTACTTTTAACTTTAAAAATATAGAGCAGGGCCTTGTTCCACAAACGAACTGTAGCAAAGGTTAATTGTAGTGACTTATGACAGCCATTTCATAACGTAACCTTACGGTAGTCGTAAATGCCCCTTTAACAATTAAATCATTCTTTGGAAAGAAGTGCAATTTAGATAAATAATACACTAATTACCAACTATTTGGAACATCTTGGATGTATTCATTGGTATATCCACCAAGTAACTGTTAATTTATTTGCTAAGCGAATACATAACACATGAGAATTATCTCTCATATTCTCATGTGAAAGTCATATAGCCAAGAATTAACAATTTTTTAAATTACTAATTAGTTTTTTTCAATATAGATGCATAAAATTTCATAATCATAAAAAGTCACACAATTAAGACACTGAAAGTTTTCTTTGAAAGTAGGAACGAAAAGATAGAAATGTTTATAAATGATAGAAACGCAATTCACGTACAATGTATCTGTGAGAAAATCTACTGGTACTCACTCACCCATGTGTTATTTCTAGCATTCAATTTGACATCAAGAGGACCAATTTCTCCAAAGTTTCCAAATCCTGTCGACGATCCACCTGGACCACCCTAGAGAAACAACAACAACAAATAGTTGTTTAATATCACTTCAGAACATTTTAATTATACTAACTGGTCTTGCTGGTGTTGTGGTCAAGCCATTGGACAAAAGGCTGGTAGGTACTGGGTTCGCAGCCCAGTATCGGCTCCCACCCAGAGCGAGTTTTAACGACTCAATGGGTTGGTGTAAGACCACTACACACTCTTTGCTCTCACCAATCACTAACCTACTTAGCTGAGGTGTGTGCAAAGGACAGCGTGCTTGAACTTTAATTGGATATAAGCATGAAAATAAGTTGAAATGAAATAAAATTATACAAGACTTTTTCATGTAATTATACACTCAGAAATTCTCAATTAAACAAATGTTTTTAATTATATTTCTATGACAGGTTACAACACACCATGAATGGTAGAGACAGGGTAGCTGAATAAATAATTCTGAATAAAAAATATTATTGGTAGAAAATCTAAGAAAATGTAAATAGCATTTTATTCCATCGCCGAAGAAGTCTGCGTACCACCTGAAAATTCCAAGCTAGACCCCTAAATTGCATTTCAGAAACCCCTTAGAAACTTTGCTTTTCGCCCTCAATCTCGGTCACTCGCAATCAGTGTTTTTGCCCTCAATCTCGGTCACTCGCAATCAGTGTTTCTGCCAGAAAGACATTTTTGGGCAGCGCTCAAAGTTCTCGACCAACTGGTTGCATATTAAGGGCATAGGCTGAAGCAAATAGTCCGCTTTCAGAGCTAAAACATACAGGTTTATACATATGGAGTTTCTGGTAGTGCAAAAACAATATAGAAAAAGGGTACACTTGGTTCATATTCAACACACCCCCCCCCCCCCCCCCCCCGGTCCAGATCACGCTACGCCCCTGCATATGCGACTGGATTTTTCACGAGTTTGTTTTGTCTTTGTTGAGTGCGACCAAAAATTACTACCAAGTCGCACATGTGCGTCCAAACAAAATAACTAAAGTAGTGTCGGAAATAAAGAGCAGAAATCACTTGTTTACTGACATCTTTCTTTTAATTTCAAGAGTAAACACCACCTTGTGCATCATTGAGAGCCAAAACAAGTAAATGCTAAATTAGGTAGACTATCCTTAAATATTTACAAAATATTTACTTGTCTGGTTAATATGTAAGAAATAATTGACGAAAATAATTTTTATTTTATTTCCGACAGTACTTTAGTTTTTCTGGTTGGAAAGTGGCAACTGCATTGGCGCACAGACCTATGAAATTCGTAGTCTTAAGTTATAGCCAAGTGACCCAACGTTTTGTTAATCTGCACATGATTCACAACAGAATCACAATTCTAGGTCTGGCGACGTCATCAATTCTGAGAAAAATAGGTCACTTTGGCCTACTGCGTTATGGCTAAATTGAAACAGCTTTTGCTGAACATATTTTTCAAGCGGCAAGTTTAAAATTTGAGATGCACCTTAAATAGGATATTAACTCAGTTTGAAGAAAATTATAATTATGTATACCGATTTAATCGGTTTTATTAGGATTCTTGTCTAATAATAACTAAAAACAAAATAATGCCAAGCGACCACAAAATCACGGTAACGTGGTTCAAGAAGTTTCTTACAAATAGGCCGTATTTTCTACATGGCTCCATTTGCAAGTTGACTTTTAAACATGTTCACGATTCCAAAGACCTTTAGTTTAAAAGCAAGTGTAAGACAATACAAGTGGCATTGTTACATTTACTTTAATTTTAACACAAAGCCTGGACCGTAAAGTCTACACACGATCTGATTATCACGTCAATGTCTGGAAAGTTCTGACCCAGATACGTGTACTTTTCATCGATTGGCGACTGACGATTGGCCAATATTTATAATTCGGCATCATGTGACCGTCGTAGAAAGTGAAGGAGAGAACTGTTAGTTAGCGTCATTCTGATGGTCATGCAAGCGTTGTTGTTAATAAACTTGTATTTACTCAGATTTGTATTGTGATGTTTTATATCACTGATATCAAATAATAAATTAGCTATTAAGAAGTACTAGTAGAACTATAATCATTACATTCTTCTATAGCCTACAATTAACTACTATAGTATTCAGTGATGATCTGGGGCATCGGGAGTTGGCCTGACATGATTATGTTTCATTCATCATTGCAGGCCCGTACGCAGGACGGGTGCGTATGCACCCACCATAGTCTGCCGTGGTCCGTCCATGGATGTGTAAAAAAAAAAAATCCCTCGGACCCCCGTAGCAACTCCGGTCCTTTGGGCCGTCGATTACGCAATCCCCCATAGCCTATAAATTTCTGCGTACGGGCCTGCATTGATCTAACAATCATTCAGTATTCATTAACATATATTTTATTGTAATGAGATATTTCTTTATTCAGTTGTAAGTTCAAAGTTAATAGAACAATTCTGACATTATCATAATCACATTACCTTTTTCGTGCCTTTTAGTAGTAGCCTTTTCGCACTGTAGTAGCATACGTAGGGGGCATCCATAAAGTACATACGCTCAAAATCTAGGATTTTTGCCCACCCCCCATATATGCATTTTATACATACCACCAGTATCCCCCCCATGTACACCTGTAGTCTGTACATCGATTTGTTCCCATGCACACATGAACATGTACTCTATATAATAATCATCTGTACTATGAAACATAACTACTAATTTTGTACACATGAACATATTATTAAGCTTATACAATATCGATATGGGTACTTTTAAAACAATAAGCTTTATAATCAGGGCCATAGCTAGCAGGGTGGGTGGTGGGGTTGGGGGGGGGCATTTGCCCCCCCCCCCCCCGAAAAAAAACGGAAAGCATTATAGAAACTTAAAAAAGTTCTCTTCTTAACTGTTTAAGGAGTTTTAGACTATTAACTACTCAGTTGACCCCCCAAACAAAAAATCCTAGCTACGGCCCTGATAATGCAATGCATATACCTAACTACTGTTAACAAAACAATTGCAAAACAATCTGGGTATGGCACCATACCCGTTTTACCCTCTGGCAGAAACCCTGCCAGTGTCTACTTGCTTCCGCGGTGCCTGCACGTCAGGTCAGGTCAGGTCATAGGGTTTTACGTGCACATTCAGAGCAAGCTGTTGTAGCACACGCCTGTCCTGGGCACAAGAGCCGGCCTTGGCCAGCTACTCCGTCCAGGACAGGAAAGGTGGGGGTGGGTAGGAGGAGGGACCGCCTGCACTGGCAGGTGCAAGGGAGCACCAGCAGCCCGACCGCGGTCGGTAACAGGCGGGCCTACACGTTGGAGCTTATACTATTTATAGTGCCCCAGTCTTTGGTTAACAGGAACTGCTAACACCATGTGAAGTCTGCTTTGCAGATGCCCCCGCAGAAAAAATCCGGAAAGCATTACAGAAACTTTAAAAAGTTCTCTTCTTAACTGTTTAAGGAGTTTTAGACTATTAACTACTCAGTTGCCCCCCCCCACCCCCCAAACAAAAAATCCTAGCTACGGCCCTGATAATGCAATGTATATACCTAACTACTGTTAACTGTGCGCCTAAAATTAGAATGTTAGGAGCACAGTGCTCCTAAAAAAAGATTTCAAACTTTGAGCCCTGCATTGGGTATGGCGCTATGAAATGGAATGCAACCAGTCAACAGGAGGTATGGGGGGGGGGGGGGAAATCCCCCAAATAGATTACGTTTAGGGTTAGGGTTAAGAAGATCATACAGTAATGATAAGAGTAATTAATTTTGTCAAATGGTTAACTTAAAATAATAAAATCTGCAAAACAATCTGGGTATGGCACCATACCCGTTTTACCCTCAGGCAGAAACCCTGACAGTGTCTACTTGCTTCCGCGGTGCCTGCAGGTCAGGTCAGTTCATAGGGCTTTACGTGCACATTCAGAGCAAGCTGTTGTAGCGCAAGAGCCGGCCTTGGCCAGCTACTCCGTCCAGGACAGGAAAGGTGGGGGTGGGTAGGAGGACGGACCGCCTTCACTGGCAGGTGCAAGGGAGCACCAGCAGCCCGACCGTGGTCGGTAACAGGCGGGCCTGCACATTGGAGCTTATACTATTTATAGTGCCCCAGTCTTTGGTTAACAGGAACTGCTAACACCATGTGAAGTCTGCTGATTGGTGAAAATGATAATGATAGGAGGATGAGGTGTCGCTGATTGTCCGATAAACACAGGGACCAAGGTAAGAAAGCTTTGTTGGGTTTTAATTAGGAATTATAACAGCTGCTTAATTAAAGTCCGACTTAATAGAATAGATCACGGAAGTTAAAGTATCCATGTTGGGTCATACATGTAGCTATGATTTTGTGCAGACTCGAAACCTTCATAAATAGAAGGAATTCTGGATGAGTTTTGGTAAAATTTGTTGGTAACGGTGGCGGTCCAGTTAGAGATTCCACCATCCCACCCACCCCAAACCTGTTCCTGTCCTGGACAGAGGAGCCGATGCAAGCTGGTACCTGAGCCCATGACAGGCGTGTGCTACAACAGCTTATTCTGAATGTGCACGTCAAGCCCTATGACCTGACCTGTTAGAGATTAATTCAAGGACAGTCTGCCGAGCACGTGGCAACAAACTTGTAATTAAAAGAGTTAGTAAAAAAATATGATTATTCCTGCTAACCGGGGACAGCCATTTTGTTTCATTTTTGTGGCGTCCGGTGCTATAGCTTGGGGTGAAGTGACGTCAGCTCCGACCAACTCCTGTATGCACAGTGTAAACAAACGTTCTAATTTACGACAAGGTACTTCGCTTTCATCAACCTGACTTGTAAAACAACTGCAGTGTTCTCGCTGCTCCATTTAAGTGGGGCGGCCCTCCTTTATTTTTTTGCATCCCTCTTTATTTTCCAGCACCCTACTATATTTTACAGCACCTATCTCCACTATTTCCAAATTCATACTTTTTTCCACACATAAACCCCCCAACAAAACAACGAAACATTTACTACAGTTACCATAACGTAATTTAACAGTATTTTTAACAGCCTATATTTTGTTCTATATCTGTATCCATTTGTATGTTTAATACACACAATAAAAGTTATATTTTATTTAAGCAATGAAAATATTTTTATTTTTGGACGCCTCAAAAAGAAAAGAAAATGGCTTCCACCAGTTAGCAGGAATAATCACGGTTTTTTTATTAACACTAAAATTACGCGTTTTTTTATTTGTCAAAGCGGCAGTATCCGGAATATTTTTATTATTTAAGCATATAGAACAGAAAATCCAATTATGTTTGGTGCATATATGACGCCGCACTCCGTATTGGTTTCACTACGCTGGCTTATCCAGGTAAAAAACAAAGCCAGTATTTTGAAAGTGGGACACTTTTGATGGGCTCGTACCGATTTCGGTTTTCATTGGCTTATCACAAGTATAGAATTCCCCAACAAGAGATCATGTGAGATTTCGCAATTTTTAAACAAATTTAACTGTCTTGATTGAGGGGTCATCTCATATCTCCAAAACATATTTATATCCATAGAGGTATGGTACAACGCCTTTCAACGGGTCAGTGGGTGGGGGATTTGCCTTGAAATTTTGACAGTGGCCAGCTGTTGGCATACACGTTACATGTAAGGGGGTGTTACTAATTACGTAACGCTCTAGGGGTAGAGAAAGAGGGTACTGTGTTCGAATTACGTAACATTTTTCAAGACTATATGTTATTTTTATTCATTACTTAGATCTAAAAAGGTGGTTTTTTTAAATGTGCGGTCAGTCTAGGATCGATCCCCATCGGCGGGTATATAAAAGACCATGGTATGTGATACCCTGTCTGTGGGATGGTACATATAAACGATCCCTTGCTAAAAAAATAATGTAGCGGGTTTCCAAGGCGCGTGTGCAGGGATTTCAGCGGGGTTGGGGTTATAGACTGTGTTGAGCAAAGTTTATATGGGGCCATGATCCCCCCAAAAATACATTTCAATTTTTCTTAAGCTTGGGCAAGTAAGGGTTTCGACCTCCAATACCCTCCCCCTGCACATGCACCCGATTCCTCTCTAAGATTGTATGTCAAAATTACCAAATGTTAGACATCCAACAGCAGATGGAAGGAAGGATAGGATACGTTTTATTTAATGACGCACTCAACACATGTTATTTATGGTTGTATTTATGGTTGTATTAAATCAATATGCTTTATCTTTGATGTCGTTAAACCCTCCCCCCCAACTTTACCCTTTCCAAATGAAATAATATTTATTTGAATTTGTCAATTTTAACACGTAAAATTAAGAAGTGAAAACATTCATTGTCTACTTTAGTATATTTTATTTTAAAAATATATACATGATTAATGTGTTACTAGTATACAAACTAAACTTTGAAAGTTCTACTAACACTTTATAAAATATCAATTCTGAAATAGGAAGGTAAGACTGTCGATAATACGCTGTCAAGATCAAACCGGTTTTAACTAAAGACTCTAGTACCGTACCCTCAACCGAACGTTCTTCATACAGCGCAAGATTTCTCTTTTAATTTTTTGAGACGAACCCTACAATTTGAAATTGGCAAACGCATGTATTAACTGAAACTGACAACAGGCTGTCGTTTGTGCTTTGCCGAGCTATGGTGGCACAGGCGATGAATCAAGCGTAAGCCTATACTTTTGACGATCTCCGTTCATAGCGAATACACACAAGTTTTTTAAAAGTGCATTTGAGCTTGTATTTCATATTCGTACATGATGTTATAATATGGTAACCAGACACTGTAACTTTAAAGTGTCAGTATGTGTTGGTGATCCAGATATGCATCTTTCCAACACATAAGGCTCATGTTTTAGATAACTCTCCCTTTAAGTTTTAAACCCATACCAACTCAAATAACATTGTCTGAACAAGAAATTCAGTACAAATAAAAATGTTTCGTTATAAATTGCCATTAAATTATACAGATTAAATCTCATTTTTAATACAGGGGTGAAGACAAAATGCTAGAACAGTCAAGATGCATTATCACTGAAGTAAAAGATAATGCAATACCAAGAGCAAGAGACTAAACGTGGAACTCCGCATGCTTTAGTAAACAAATCTGAGAGTGGTAGTCCTCTTTGTGGCAATGCAAAAGGAATGAAATCGGCAGTAAAGGATTTCCTTGGAAGTGTCTGTCCTCCTATAGATGAGGCACTAGATAAAAATCCATGAAATCATCCACAATTTTGCCAAAAGCTCATTCGACTACATAATGCAGATATACTACCCTGATATTGTATTACGGTTTTGTCGTTCAGATTACCTTGGATGTTCCATCAATTGCATTAAAATCTGTATCAAAAAAGAAGATATAACCTATGCAGTTTGATTGTAATTTGTAAAAATATTTTTCAATTTACACTGAACTCCTCCCCCCCCCCCCCCCCCCCCAAAAAAAAGAAGACAAAAATTTATTTCAGATGGTATGGGTTTAAAACTTAATAATTACATTAATGTTTTTCTATGAATTTAATCTTCATTCAGTATGAAGTTACATGCCAATTCATCGGTTCCCTTTCGACTCAAACGTACAATAGCCTAAAAATGAATATTTTCTGCCTCAGTAAAATGTAACAATGCGTGAGCGTGTGTATACGCACACACGTGTGTTTAATTTAGATATTGTTACTGTAAATGCTACAGTAGTAGGCTACTAATAAAATAAATATTGAAAGAAAAATAACTGTACAAAAAAACACATTTTACCAAAATATACAATGTACTTTGTTATCCATAACCCAATATCCCGGCCCATAACCATATGGCGCTGACAAAATATAGAGCATGTTCTATGTCTTCTGCTGCCAGATTTGTAATTCGCACCAGCACAGACGCGGTGTGTTTTACCACATTCGATTCAGTTTCGGTACTTTTCTTTTTTCAAATGGTACCATACTCACCAGACCCTAAAATCAGTGGTCGCCCAACCTTTGTAAAATTCATAGTCGCCCATAGCCAATAAAGGTCGCCACAGGCAACTGGGTGACTGCTAGTTTTGAACCTTGGGTCAACAGGCATAGCCTAGATTCTATATAAAAAACATTTCCTACATTATACAATTGAAGTAATAATTGGTCAACATGTTGAGAAAAAAAGTATTGCATTTAGTGTTGATAAAAGTAAGACTATTGCAGTTTTAACCTGTCAGATATAAATTAGAACCAGAAAAACATGAAGAATAAAGGAGAAATGTTGCAATGCTTTCAAAAATGGTTGGAGCCAGTACTAGAAAGGAAAGAAGGAAATGTTTTATTTAACAACACACTCAACACATTTTACTTACGGTTATATGGCGTTGGATATATTGTTAAGGACCATACACAGATACTGAAAGAGGAAACCAGCTGTCGCCACTTCATTGGCTACTCTTTCCGATTAGCAGCAAGGGATCTTTTATATGCACCATCCCATCCCACAGACAGAATGGTACATACCACGGCCTTTGATATACCAGTTGTGGTGCACTGGCTGGAACAAGAAATAACCCAATGGGCCCACTGATGGGGATTGTTCCCACACCGACCACGCATCGAGCTGTTCCACTGGGCTACGTCCCGCCCCAGGAGAAAAAGATGAATTTTTTATCAGTCAAAACATTTGCTGTAAGCCATGAAATGTTGCAATGCTTTGAAAATGATTGGAGCCAGTACTAGGATGTGAACCACTAATTTACTAAGGCCGGTACAGTCTTGCTTCTTTAAATGTTAAAGTTTGTTTTGTTTAGCTCCACTACTAGAGCACGATGATTAAGTAATCATCAGCTATTGGATGTCAAACATCTGATAACTGCAACACGTACATGCACGTATAGTCTTCAGAGAAAACCCAATGGTGCATTTTTCCATTTGTAGCAAAGGATATTTTTAATATGCACTTTACAACAGACGGGACAGCACATACCACAGCCTTTAATTTAATATACCGGTTTAGGGGCACTGGTTGGGATGGAGTAAATGGATCCATTTATGTGATTTGATCCTCTGACCTAAGCAGCTCAAGTGAGCAACAGGGATCGAAATTAACGACAGCACAGATGGCAATTGCCATCGTTAAGATAAAAATTGCCGTAGGTAGAGAACAACAATGGCAAAATGTATACAATGAAGCGATCTTAGTGCTATCACCTTAGGTGCATGATGTTAGTTTGCTTTGTTTAACGGCACTACTAGAGCACATTGATTCATTAATCATCAGCTATTGGATGTCAAACATTTAGTAATTCTGCATGATCCAGGTATGCACTTAAGGTGTGTTCATTATGGGGGCTGGATTTTACTCAGTCGGTCGAATGCTCGCCTGAGGTGCTTGCATCACAGGAACGAACCACTTCAGTGGATTCATTAATTGTTTGGGGTTTTTTCTCATTCTAATCAGAGCACCACAACTGGTCAAAGGCCGTGGTATGTGCTTTCCTGTCTGTGGGAAGTACATATAAAAGATCCCTTGCTTCTAATGGAAAAATGTATCGGGTTTCATCTAATGACTACATGTCAAAATCACCAAATGTCTGACATCCAACAGCCGATGATTCATTAATTAATGTGCTCTAGTGGTGTCATTAAACAAAACAAACAAACTTTGGTGTTCATTATCTGCCAGTATTTAACATGAAATATTTGCACATTTGAAATATGTCTACAAAATAAACTTTTTCATGTTTACATGTATTTGTACAAATGTAACTTTTAAAAAATTGCAATAAGCAGGCTCAAAATTGCTGTTATTCATTAAAAAATTTCTGTCATATTGTGGGAAACATTCTCAAGCAAGGTTTACCTGTAGCCACATAACTAGAGGAGCATTCTTGTAGCCTGCAGCAGACGTCGTCTTGTACAGCCAGTAGAACATATGAGCAGACGGACGGACATTCACATACGCCCATTCCTCATCTTGTACGCCGTGTCGTACAGACTCAGCCTTGTGTTCTGAAACATATTTCAATACAGGGAACATTTGTTTTTTATAATAATCATTAGCAACTTTTTTCTCTTTTTTTTATAAAGAGTTTATTCCAGAATCCATGAAAAATAATTGCCACATTTACATTTGCTTTATACTCACATGGTTTCAGTGTGAATCCTCTGAAACACATTTCAATATAGGGAAAATCTTTTTATAAAATTTTCTTTAGCGACAGTTTTTTATTTTTTTAAAGAGCTTATTCCATGAAAAATAATTGCCACATTTATATTTGTTTTATATTCACAAGGTGGCTGGATGTAGCTCAGTGGTACAGTGCTCGCCTGATGCTCTATCGATTCCCATCAGTGGGCCCATTGGGTTATTTCTCATTCCAGCCAGTGTTCCACAGCTTAGACTGTAACAAAGGCTGTGGTATGTACTATCGTGTATGTGGGATGGTGTACATCAGGGTTGAAAAAAATCATGATTTGAAAAAAAAAAAAAAATCAAATTGGATTTTAAAAATTTAAATCAGATTTATTTGATTTTTTTAATTTTTACTTTAATTTGGAGCTTCTGAATTGAATACTTGCTCCCTATTAAATACACGATTTGGAAGCTTCACTGCATTCTGAAAGGAAATACCTCGAACATCTAGAAATGAGCCATCAAAATGCATTTTGGGGATTATTGAGTTAATGTTTAAGTACTTGGTGTTTAGGCAGGATGGCTATATAAGGTGATTTGATACATGAAATCAGTGACTTCAAGTCACATCTGTTAGATCTGACTCTAGAGCATCCCCAAATTCGTCCAATTTACCACATTGAAGCAGAGTGGCTTCACTTGACACCTTCTATTGTGTTGATCTCCCAGGATCATCCCAACCATAGATTTGGGGGAATTGTCACTGATCAGTATGACTTGTTAGACTACATGGTGTTGAAATCTAATTGCAATTCAATTATAAATATATGTAAAAATAATTATCTAGTGTAAGTAACAATTGATTTTAAATAACACTTCATTTTTTGTACTGCAAGTTAACTGATAAATCACATGTTTACAAAATAATCAATAAAAATAAATGCAATAATCATAAAAATCAAATGAAACATAATAAAAAAATAAATAATTGAAATGCATGATTTTTTTGCAGTGATTTAAATCAAACAACTCTGGTGCACATAAAAGAACCTTTGCTGCTAATTGAAAAGAAAAGAGTAGTTCATGAAGTGGCAACAGCGGATTTCCCCTCTCAATATCTATGTGGGTCATAACCGTATGTCCAATGCCATATAACAGTAAATAAAATGTGCTGAGTGCACCATTAAATAAAACATTTACTTCCTTCTTATACTCATGTGGCTAATTGAGTATATTTGGTAACATTGTTTATACAGATTATTTTCTACAAACCTTTATGCCATTACAATGTAGCAACTAAAAATTCATGGAGGATACACACTTTAGTCAGAAGTAAATAGTCAGTTATAACAGGAAAGAGGAAGGGTTTCTTTGGTTTATATTTGTGTTCTAGGTTTGCAATAGCTGAATAATAAAAAAGCACCTATAAAATTAATTTAATGTAATAATCGATATTATAATTGTAAAATACTCCATTTATCTGTGAAGTGATCTTAACAGTGTTTCTACCAGAACGAAATTTTTGGGTATGGCTCTATGAAACTAAATGCAACCAGTCAACAGGGGGTATGGGGAGCCTCCCACAGAAAGAAAATGGCTTTAATTTCGGGTTAGGATTAAGAAAATCGTACAGTAATAATAAGAGACTCTTATCATTACTGTACGATTTTTTTTTTTTTAAAGTAAACCTTTTGACAAAATTAATTACTCTTAAAGACTAATTAATTTTGTCAAAAGGTTAACTTTAAAAAAAAATCTGCCAAAACATTTGTGAGAGAGAGAGAGAGAGAGAGAGAGAGAGAGAGAGAGAGAGAGAGAGAGAGAGAGAGAGAGAGAGGAGGCGGTGATTTTTTGTGATTTAATGTTTACCTGTTTTATAAGTGTGTGACGTAACAATGCCAAAAAGAAAACATAACAGGGAAAATCGATTTGTTGTCATGTTTGATTTCACTTTCAAACCAGCCTCAACATGAACAGCACGAGATGGTGTTTTCCCTCCCACCTATCACGTGAATAACTATTTTTAAAACCGAACGAATTCTAGCAACCAATTCCTAGTAGCCAATTACGCTAGCAGACAATTTCAGCAGACACGCATGGCGACGTTCTAAACACCGGACTCATACGCCTTTCGATTGTTACCTGTATTGCCCACATTTTTAAACACACCGTTATGCTAATTATTAGTATTCACTATAACTTAAGAATTTTAGAGTTTTAAAGAGTATCTTTGTAGTAGTGTTGATATAAAGTGCTCCTACTGGCAGTAGCTAGTGGGAATTTTCCTATTAGCTCAGTTGGTAGAGCACTGGACTCTCGTACTGAGAGTCTCTGGTTCGAATCCTTTCAGTGAAGGTTGATATTTTTCTGTTACATCTTTATATAAAAAAACACAACACAAAAACAAAATAAAAAACAAGACTCATTTTCATAGTCTTCTTTTTACTAATATCCGTATAATTTATACAACATAACCGTTTTATTAAGCATTCTGTAACAAGAATCAAGTAGCGTTTCAAAACCTGTATGTTTATACTAAGATGGGTATCCCTACTACATATCCATATAGGCCACACCCTGTTAAAATCCACATATTTCTCGACAACTCTGTAACAAGAATCAAGTAGCGTTTTAAAAGACTGTATATTCTATACTAATATAGGTATTCCTAACACATACCTACATAGGCCACACCCCGTCAAAACCTTTATAACGGCTAGCAGACACAGGGTGAAGTTTTCCATATCGCAATTTCTATACAAAATACACATATCTATTATATAACATTTAGTGAAATATCTTAAAATATCAGTGAAATAAAATTGTTATCAGTCACTCAGTGATCATAACACATTTTAGAATGAAAATGTCACTATTTCACTCTAAAATGTGTTATCGTCACTGTAGAAAGTGTTATCTTCACTGTAAGAAAGCCGGAACTATTTTGCTGCTGGCATTTTAAAAATAAAGGTAAATTGCCAAAAGTTATATAGTAAATAGGACATTTCATGTTTTTTGTCAAATATGATTTATATCTCATCTCGTGAATTTGCAATCATATCACACTTGTCGCGCAAGCGCGACTCGTAAGATATGATTGCAAACTCGACAACAGATCGATCCACAGGATGCTCAAAGCGGTCTGCGGCCCCGACTATTCCCTGGTGGTCAAACATCTCCAGCAAATCAAGGAACAGCTGCCGTCACTCCGAGACACTCCAAGCTCCCCGAAGTAGAACAACCTTACCTAGGACAGGTATCCTCCTTTTTGGGCTTAGATGGACTTTAAACGTTTTCGATCGAGCTTCAAAATTCTTGTTTATTTTTTTATAAATAGTCCAACGCAATTTACTTTGGCGCCCGTTCAATTGCTCAAATCACCTTAAAACCTTTTCGGCCGAGCAGTCAAACTTATTTTTGGGTTTAAATTATTAGTCCGGACATGATGATAGGTGCAGTTATTCTCTGTAGACATAGGTTTTTCTAGTTAGACCCGAAGGAATCGAAATTCAGCCAGTCAGAACACGGCCCATTTTCGGTGTCTACTAGTCGGTCCGCGCAGCCGCTGGACACAACTAAATACGTATTCCAAATTCCGCCAACTTCAAACTCATTCCCCCCCCCCCCCCTTTCTGTCCTGGACTTAATCACTGGCAAAGGCCAGAGATTATGCCCAGGACAGACATGCTTGAAACCTTCGTGGTATATGAGCATGTAAATAAATATTGGAATGGAATGCAAACTTCACTCGATGAGATATAAATCATATTTGATAATGAAAAAAAAAAAAATATCCTCAATTTCTCGGCCGCTCTGTAATAAGAATCAAGTAGCCCTTTTTTTTTTTTTTTTTTTTTTTTTAGATAGGGTCGATTTCAAGAAAAAAAATTTTTTTACGTCTTAATGGGCACACCACATCTTCACTATTCTATGTCTATATTTTGCATGTATGTTATTTGCATGCCTCGAACAATTTTTCTTCTTCTTCAAATTGTGTATTAGGAGCTGCGGGAGAGTTGAGGGCCGATAGGGCCATGGTCTCCTCTTGTTTTTTCTTGTTACTGTGCTCAAAAGGCTGGAGATGCCATAGGCCCTGTGTCATCTGAAATTTAAACTTGTTTCTTAGCGCGCTCAGAATCTCAAACTTGCATACATATTGCTATTATAAACAAGACTGATTGATGCCAAAAATAAAATAAATAAATTGCAAAAACGATTTAATGAGCATATATCATTTTAAGTCTAGATTTTGCCCCATATTTGACTAAATAAGTTATAGGCCAAATGTTTTCAGTGTGACAGTTGTAAACCAAAAGTATAAATGTAATACAAAAACATGACAATTTGGTACATCTATAATGTGAAAATGAAATACAAGTATGTACTTAAGATATACACTAAATAAAAATGTTGCAATTTGTTCACATGAATATGTATAGTTCACATTCATTTACCTATAATTACCAAATCCACTGGTTACTTACTATTACCTGTCTCCAGTGTTGATTTTTCTGCTTTGGGTACACCGAACTGACCAAACGTTACGCTATTAATTTTGTACTAATCAACATATTGTACGGTAATATTTAAAAACACAAAGTGTCAAGTGTTTTTATTAGGCCATCATAAAATCAAATTATTTTCTGGCATAATGCAGACAAAATGTCAAGTGTTTTTATTAGGTCATCATACTCTCAAATTATTTTCTCACACAAGGCAGACAAAGTGTCAAGTGTTTTTATCAGGTCATCATACTCTCAAATTATTTTCTGGCACACGGCAGACAAAGTGTCAAGTGTTTTTATTAGGTCATCATACTCTCAAATTATTTTCTGGCACACGGCAGACAAAGTGTCAAGTGTTTTTATTAGGTCATCATACTCTCAAATTATGTTCTGGCACAAGGCAGACAAAGTGTCAAGTGTTTTTATTAGGTCATCATACTCTCAAATTATCTTCTGGCACAAGGCAGACAAAGTGTCAAGTGTTTTTATTAGGTCATCATACTCTCAAATTATGTTCTGGCACAAGGCAGACAAAGTGTCAAGTGTTTTTATTAGGTCATCATACTTTCAAATTATTTTCTGGCACAAGGCAGACAAAGTGTCAAGTGTTTTTATTAGGTCATCATACTTTCAAATTATTTTCTGGCACAAGACAGACAAAGTGTCAATTGGCAGGTTTCGAATCTACTGCACAGATATTAATTTTAGTTTAGAATTAACATGTTGATAGTATCTGTAAAATTGTGATATTGCATATCACAATAGTTGCACAAAATTGTTATTTACGTTCCAAATTTTAAATATTCTGAAAATAAATTAAACATTGCTTTGCATTGCATCAATTGTTCAGTTAAATTAAGTGGCTACAGTATTTTATTTATTTGACAAAACAAAAGCAAAATCTACCAATTGACTATACAGATACTTTTTTTGTTTTTTGTTTTTTTGCATTTTACGGATAAGGCCAACCCCCCCCCCCCCCCCCCAACCACGAATTGATGCGGCGATGCGGTTTTTAAAAATATATTTTCAAGCCCTAAATGGTATATTGTTAAAATTACAAACCATTTATATCACTGATCTTTTTACTATAGCCTACAAAATAAATGTAATTTTAAATAATAATAATAATAAGTTAACCGATGAAACGTCTTTATAAGAACAAGTGACTAATCGTCACTATACATAATCACGACTTCTTACTTACACACCCGTTGGGGAGAACATCATTCGTTAATTTTCGATAACACATCATGGGCGGATCCAGGAAATATTTTTAGGGGGGGACCAAAAAAGAAGGGCACATTGACTCGTCAAAAGGGCACCTTACTACAAGTTTTGATATTTACAATTAATATGAATTCCTACAGTTCTACGTCATAATATACTAGCAATAATGAAGTAAATTGGCGTCACTCGAGTTAGAACCTCAATGGGGCCCCATTGAGACTCAATAACACAGACACATATCTGCAAGCTTGCGCATGTACACGAAAATCTTGATTTCATTTATCTACAATATAATTATTGTTTACTTAAAAAAAAAATAATTCTACAAACAAAAAGGGCACTTGGACATTTTGAGGGCACTTGAACAATTTTTTGGGGGGACGCGTCCCCCTGGTCCCCCCCCCCCCCCCCCCCTTGGATCCGCCCATGCCACATACAGTGTTAACACACATACGTGCGATAACATTTTAAAGACATAAGACTAGCTGCTCCTATGTGATGACCAGGTTACCAATGCCATACCATCCAATGACAAAACAAAACAAAAGCAGAAAAAAAGCACGGTCGAATCGATCATTCTGTGATGTACAAAATTGACTTGTCTGTGACGCTCAAGTTAACTATAAGCGCTAGGGCCGTGCATAGGTTTTAGTTGGAAAAGGCGTTTAAATTTATTTTAAAACTGTTTTCTGAAGATATGTAAGAAATAGAATACTACATTCGTGTCCGTTAGAGCCGATCTATCTTACAACTCGTTGTTTAAAAAGTATCCATCTCGCTTTCGCTATATATATATACAGTGCCGTAACAGTAGCAAACATTAATGACATTTGTATTGTTTTGGGGGATTTTTTTTACTATGGCTTGCCAAAACCTATTTACGAAACACCATGTGAGAAGACAGACTGGCCGGACAAGCCTTGATGCATATTCACCGTTCTATAAAGACGTGTTCGTAAGTATTTCTGTTGAACACAAAACATATTGTACATTTTATTTTCTGTAAAAGAAGGAGATTGCACACAATCTGACATAATAGTAATATAAAACTTTATTAACGTCAAAAAATAAAAGAACAATTCGATGACTACTCCACAATTCAGTAGTAACAAAAGGCCTTTGTTGCAAGCAACTGGAGCGTGAACGCGCCAGAAGTCATTTAGTGGCTGATTGGGACTGCTTAGGGCTATGCAAGTCAAGGGCAGATAAGTATGTTTCTATGTTATATCCGTAATACGCATTATTCCCATGCGCAAAAAACTATAGCGTTTTATGAGTTCAGAGTCGGAAAACACATCCAAAGGGTTCTTACGATCCCTGAAAATACATTCCCGTCGCATTGCTTGTCGTAACTCCACCAACTGCAACATTCTACATGCCATCTTGACTGCATTACGTAACACAAACAAGTGACTTAGCAGCTTGCTAATGAGTTAGAGGTACTCCCGATCGACTCTAGACTTAGCAAGAAACTTAGAATCTTGCTATCATTAGAAGGGTTTTATGAATAACACTTAGCAACACACTGGAGTTAGAAGCCAGTTTAGCAAGTAACAGATATCACAATCTACAGCTTCCAGATCGATCCACCGTGTTTCCACTTCCCTAGCACACTAAACAGATGACTTTGTGAAATTTCTAAATAGCCTCTATTATGGGCTTCACGGAGACTCCATCTTGAATCATATCCAGGTACGCAAATTAAGTTCTTTTTTTCTTTTTTTTCAATCTTGTTTTAACATTACCAAAATCGTGGAAACTAAAATAAGACGTTGTCGCCGTGTGTTGTCTTAAGAACAGAGTATGTTGGTGATTGTTAAAGAAAGATTTTAGTTAAATCGGAAACAACTTTTATATGTGTGTGTTCAATTCTTTTTCGGTATGTGTGTTTGGTCGTCCTAAAGCCCGTAGTAGTAGTAGTAGTAGTAGTAGTAGTAGTGGTGGTGGTAGTGGTCGTGGCAGTGGTAGCAGCAGCGACAGTGGTAGCTGTAGCGGTAGCAGTAGCAATAGCAGTAGTAGTAGTAGCAGCAGCAGCAGTAGCAGCAGTAGTAGGAGCAGTGGCAGTAGCAGTAGCAGCAGTAGCAGTAGTAGTAGTAGCAGTAGTGGTAGTAGCAGCAGTAGCAGTAGCAGCAGTAGTAGTAACTGGTTGTAATAGTAGTAGTAGCAGCAGTAGTAGTTCTAGCAGCAGTAACAGTAGCAGTAGCAGTAGCAGCAGTATTAGTAGCAGTATTAGTAGTAGTAGTAGTAGTAGTAGTAGTAGTAGTAGTAGTAGTAGTAGTAGTAGTAGCAGCAGCAGTAGTAGTAGCAGTAGTAGTAGTAGTAGTTTTAGTAGTAGTAGTAGTTATAGTAGTAGCAGTAGTAGTAATATTTTTGTCATGTTCCCAGAAACAAGTCAGAATGTTTTCTCTTCATTTGTTAAAACTTTATATTAAATTTGATTATTCCTTTGTTAATCTGTCTATAGGGGGCCTACTAGTTGAGTATCTGTTTTGTAAGATGTAATATGTATGTAGGATGCATTTTCTTTTTATACTAAGCATATCTGAAATTACTGTCAAAAACACTACCAAAGGATGCTCTGATGGAGGTGTGAACAAATAACTCAAATGAAAGTGAAAATGCTGAAATTAAAGTAATCATGGGTAGGAGTAGCCTGTGTGGTGGTCATGGGTTTACCTTCTCAGTGAGTCAGTATTTAGGCCAAGTGTCAAAATGACCGTGGGCCAAATTTATGAAGGCTGTTTTTCTGAAACACAAATGTTTAGCACCAAATTTAAAATGTGCTGAGATGTTGTAATACTAATATTCATTTTCTTTTCATTGTTGGTTATTCTAAAAAGACTGAAGAGCTTGTTTTGCAATATGAAATTTAATTAAATACTTGAGTCATAACAAAACAAACTGTTTGGTTTTTGCTACTGATCCCCCCCCCCCAAAAAAAAAAAAAAAAAAAAAAAAAAAAAAAAAAAAAAAAAAAAGAAAAAAAAAAGAATTTGACCATAACAATAAAATGCAAAATATAATATAGAATTTATATACATAAACATCATGAAACTGGAAATTTTTATATTTGTTCAGTTTATTTATTACTTTTAAATTAAAAAAACCAAAACGTAATTTTTTTTTTTTGCGTCCCTGTGTAAGCTGCAAGGGTAGGGAAGACCGGGTACAGTGGGACATGGGGCACAGTGAGATAACCCAGTTTTCTCAAAAGTAGGTCGAGGGAATTCCCTGATTACGTCACCTACAATGCATTATGGGATTACCCACATGCTGGCTGAAATCTTAGGAAGCCATTTACATGGGTTTTTGTTTCAGATTTTTACCTCGCAAAGTAAATTTTAGGTAAGATATACAAAATGTGTTTGTACTGAGCACCTGTATGGTGCAAAGTTTAATTATGCATGACGCAATAGGCCTGGTTCTGAGCCTAAAATTTATCGTAGCAATCGGAGTGTATATGTACACAGCATTGTTGGTGAATTGATTTAAAAAAAAAAAACCCAGTTTGTGGCACAGTGGGACATTGCAGCCAGGGCACAGTGGGACATGTATAGTACAGTATAGTGTCCCAACATGATATACACCCTCCTTAGAATGGCATTTTTAACTAATCATTATTATAGTATTGAGCTTAAATTAACCTCCTGTCTGTATACCCGATAGCTTTTACCCCCCGAACATCACTGCTGGATTTAAAGTTTCCGGTATTGTTCCATTTGATTCAAATATATTCAATGATGAGGAATTTGCACCATCTTCTGTGACAGACCGTGAAGATGCAGGTGATGTTCACCCAGCAGCTCCCGATGACCGTGACGATGCAAGTGATTTGCGCCCAGGAAGTTCTGGAGGTAGGCCTACTGCTCCAGCAGAAGTAGGCCCAACACCTTCAACATCAACAGTTACTATCGACGCAGTTTCACCATTGCCAAAGGCACCACCCAGAAAGACAACAGGTGGACGAAAAAAGGGCAAAACACAAATCCTAACGGATACTCCTGTGAAGCAAGCAATTGAAGCTGATATTTTGAAAAGAGGTAGTAAAAATGGTAAGGGCACTGAAACTGGTAGGTCTGCCAAAGGGAAACGAAAATTGCTGACTGACAGTGAAAGTGTTTCAAAAATAAGTAAATTAGATTCTACGGCACATGCTGAAAGTGAGGATCATGATGTGGCAGAAGATCTAGGCCTGCCGAAGCTGACCTTGGGGCACAGTGAGCGCCTTAAGAAAGATGACTTTGCACTTGTCAGGTTCCAAACAGAGAAAAACAGAGAAATTCATTACATTGGTGAGGTCCAGGAAATTATCATTGTTGAAGATGATGTAGAATACGAAATCATGTTTATGAGGCGTTCATCAAAGCGATCTTACATATTCAAGATTCCAGGTTGATCTTTCACCATTCAACAAGTCACTGGCTTAGGCTAGACTGAGGACAAAACTGGTTGTGACAACATGGGACTAGAAGTAGTTTATAGTGTTCACAGTTCATTTGTTCATTCCAGTTCACGTTGATTAAGTACATTTGTTTTAAGTTAAGCATAATACTCAAGAGGTTGGGCAGTATGCCTATTATGTTTCATTATTTTGAACGTTTTATTTATTTACTGTTTCCAATTAATAAAAGCACTTTTTCAGCTATATTTTTGGTTCTGATGTTGTTGTACTGTACTCAGGAAGGTGTCCCACTGTACCCCATATGCTGTCTCACTGTACCCCTGGGTGGGGCAAAATGGGACACCTTGACACCCTCCTTAATATCGCCGTTTATGACATATTACAATAGAGCCCTGCCACTGTTCTTTGCATTATATGTAGCCAGCATCTATAGCTTTCACCACATAGCTTAAACATCTAGAGGATGTAAGAAGATTCAGAACTAGGAGTCATTAAGTGAAAAATGTCCCATTGTGCCCCGGTCTCCCCTACCGCAGGATAATCCTACGGACGGCACGGCAGTCGGACGCATATACACATACATACATACATATATATATATATATATATATATATATATTTTTTAAAATTGATTTTACATTTTATACATATAATATTTATTTGTGATACTGTAACCGTATTAATTTTGTTTGGGTTAGGCTTTTTTATTTTTATTCAAATAATCTATTAAAAATAAAATATTATGTTAAAAAATTTGATTGAATTTACACTACTCTACAAACAAATAATTTGTGGTTTTAAACACGTATATCTGTATATCTTCATATTAAATCACGATAACAAACATTGAATAGAACCCGGAAGTAAACGGCGAAGAATGGAACGTGGCGTTTTACAAATTAAAACTTTATTAAATGGTGTTACCGTTTTTTATTGCAAACACTCAAGTATTATCAGTCAAATATGTACACATTTAATGTTTTTAGCATGATGGATATTTGATAGAAAGTTGTGAGAACTGTAGGGAAACCCACGATTTGATTGAAATTTCTTCTTCTGTTTTTTTCTTCCATTATTATTAAAACATTTTTACCACCAACTGCGTAATTTAGTAGATTTTTATTATTTACTTTAATTTTTAGCCGTTCTACGCTTCAGTCACACACATGCTTATAATTAGGTCGGGAATAATAGAGTGGATATACCGATCGATGCGTTACGACAGTACAAATTTAGAAACCGGAATGGTGTATATTGCACGAGCGCCAGCTGTCGGAAAGTCTCTGACATTTTCCTATCGTGGGCAACTCGTTCGATGGTTTGTCACATGCTCACAATACCGACAGGACATTGATTTCAGATAGCACAATTCATATCTACTTTTAAAAATATTTTATTTATTTTAACACATAATATTAGGATAATCTCGACATATAGAGACATTTTTCCATATAAACGTCTACGTTGGGACCAAAAAAATATATCGACACAAACGTAGCCTAATATCGACTTAAACGTATCGACTCAATCCAGATAAAAAAAGAAGTTAAAGACGCTCTGTCACGGATGGTTGACCTAATTAATGATCTTACAAAATATGATCTGGAAAAATATACATTTGATTTGTCGCTAAACGTACTTTATTTAACCATCTACATAATTATCATAACTCTCTTATTACTGATATTTTGTAAAACTAATTGAATTATGTCAACGGTCCATAATTCGGAGAAAAATAACGGCAATTTGGAGAGCAGAGGTGTGACGTATTATTTTGAGTCACGTGACGGGCATCCCCCGAATAACCGCAGTGTCAAAACGATTTACCAAGTTCGTGTAACGAGAACGCTTTACCGTCCTCTGTGACGTAGGGTAAATAGAAAAAACAAACAAAAAACCCACAATGAAAATAAGTACTGAATGATAATAAGCTTATACATTAATTTATTTTAGTAACAGAGGCATGTTAAATGTCGACAATCCCGACTGGTTTGGCCTTTGCATCTATAGGTAAATTTATCGTTAGTAATACGCAAAAAACCTCTAAACATCATAATTACAAACATCTTCATTTTCCACCTTGTCAAATATATTTTATGCAAAATATGCCATAGCATCTGACTTGGGATAGGAATTGTTACATTTTAAAAGAATACTCTGAACTAGACAGTGTTTATATACGATGTGACTATATATACGACGGCCGCTAACGAGGGCTGGCTATATTCACGGCAAAAATGTATATAGGCGATAAATAAGTATTTGATTGATCCATATTACCGAACCATCTGAAACAGGAGGAATACATACCAAGTACTGTACGAACAGTGCGTTTTCTGAACAGGGAAGACGGGGTGGGGATGGGGGGGGGGGGATTATATGAATCTATGAATAGCGTAATATTGCCCCTACAGTACTAACAAAAAATTAATAATAAATAAATAAATAAATATAAAAATTACAAATGATCATTAGCTGAGGTAGATTATCTGAAAGAGAAACTTCGGACAGTACACAACCTAACAACAGGGCTTGAACTTAATAATTTTTCTCTGATTGCAATTTTGAGGCTCCTTACGTACAAACTTTAAAAAGTTAATTTTACCGCAAATAAATATGACTAAAGGTTATTTTGCTGTATTTAGTCATATTTCAAAAGCGCAAAATTGCAAGGGGCAATAAATCTCAAAATACATATTTTTTATACCAGTAACGCCGAGACCACTCCCGGTTCCTCCTCTAAATTTATGTAATGTTTCTGTACCAACCGCCCCCGCCCACCCCACCGCGACGTGATTTTTCTAACATTATAATACATGTAATAATAATAATAACAACAACAACAATAGTGTATTATTATTATTAGTTTACTACTACCTTTTTGGGGTCGATGGGGCGGTGTTTTATCGGGGGGGGGGGGGGGGGGTGGTCTATAAAAATGCATGATTAACGTGCATGCACACACGCACAAACGGCAGGCTGAACTTGTCCCAGCACGTAGAACTGGATTCAACTGGATTAAGTAATAATTTAGCCAGCCTTTGGACGGCAAAACATGCGACAGTAAGCCCCTATACTGTTTTGTTTTGTTGTTTGTTTGTTTGTTTGTTTGGGGTTTTTTGTTTTGTTTTGTTTGGGGGTTTTTTACGCTGTACATTAAACCGAACAACCACTTTGCAAATCAGTCAAAATAATTTGCAAACGTTTAACGGAAAACGACTGGCTGGTCGTATGCTACATTTATGACGCTGGAAAACATGTTATCCATTTTCGAACCAAGCACTATAGCGTTGTAACCGTCTAGACTCTCCCCTGCCAAATTCCATGCACACGTGTCTGATAATAATAATAATAATAATAATAATAAATGGTGAGTTCATGTTTCGACTGTTTATTATTTTATTTCAGCGTATTCGCAGTTATTTTCGTCATGAAATAATATATATACTACTCAAAAGGATTTAAGGGTCAAAAATTTATAACCAAATAAGTTTCAGAGTGTATTAGATTGATGATGTAAACTACACCACAAATTTAATTTATTGTTCCATATTTACAAAAACCCACAAATAAACGTCACTGTATACAAGAAAGTCACATGACATGCTGTCAAAGTTGAAGGTTGTCAAACATGGATTTTACACATTAGAACATTCGTTTAATAGTGTGTGAATCCACCCCTGGCGCGAATACACGACACATCGTTGCCTCATGCTGTTGATCAGACGTCTGAAGAACTCTTGGGGAATGGCCTGCCACTCTGCCATAAGAAGTTGACCCAGATCATGAAGGTTGGCCGGAGGGGCATGGCTATCCCGAACTCTCCTGCCTAATTCGTCCCAGGCGTACTCTATTGGGGCCAAGTCAGGCGAATATGCTGGCCAATCCATCCTGGCGATACCTTGTTGTCTGAGAAAGTCCGTTACCACCCTGGCGCGGTGGGGTCTGGCATTGTCATCCTGCAGAACTGCCCCGCCGCCAATCTGCTGAAGGCCTGGGAGAACCAACGGCCGGATAATCTCATTCAGATAGCGGATTCCATTCAGATTGCCATCCACCACATAGAGGGGGGTCCTGTGGTGGATAGAGATGCCGCCCCACACCATGACGCTGCCACCACCGAACCGGTGACGTTGTCTAACGTTAACGTCAGCGAAGCGCTCCCCAGGACGTCTGTAGACACGAACCCGACCGTCGTTGAACTGGAGACTAAACCTGGACTCATCAGTGAACATCACTCGACCCCACTGAACACGTTGCCACCGCAGATGAAGCGTGTACCAGTGACGTCTAGCCGTTCTGTGACGTGGTAGGAGTGGTGGTCGAACAGCCTGGCGACGGCAGCGTAGATTATTGGCTCTCAGACGATTGCGTATGGTTTGATCAGACACTCGAGTTCCAGTCGCAGTCCGCAGATTGTCACGTAATCGGCGTGCAGTGGTTGTGCGTTGACGTAGAGCCATATTGGTGATGTAGCGGTCCTCTCTATTTGTAGTGCTTCGGGGTCTTCCCGAACGTGGACGATTTCGAACAGAATTCGTTGCTTGGTACCGTTGCCACAGTCGGCCAAAGACACTCTGACTGACACCAAGTCTCAGAGCAACATTTCTTTGCGTATTGCCTTCCTGAAGCCAAGCAATAGCCCTTCCTCGATCTTCGATAGTCAGTTGACGTCGTACCATTGTCGAATTTGGAGTGTGCACCGTACATGAACGCAAGCTCCAATTATACGGAAATTCAGCATTGGGAACATGGAATACACATGCAAAGCGTGCAAATGAAGCACTTTGTGAAAAAGCAAGTTATGGGCACTTAGCAGACCTTTCGCTTTCGCCCTAAATTACGTGCAAATGTAAGCATGCTTTCGCCATTAGAACTAGTCGACAGTGTCAATGACAGTGGATTTTAATTCATTTATGGGTTGCTTAGACCCACTTTCGTCAAAATGGAACAATACCATGCGTGACATTATGGTCTAGCTAATATAATTGACATTCAGAAAATAATG
The DNA here is from genome assembly GCF_016097555.1 of Gigantopelta aegis. Taxonomy (NCBI): domain Eukaryota; kingdom Metazoa; phylum Mollusca; class Gastropoda; order Neomphalida; family Peltospiridae; genus Gigantopelta; species Gigantopelta aegis. The sequence goes on from NC_054706.1 coordinate 66,828,346, forward strand.
TCGAAAATATCGTCTGACCCTTAAATTCTTTTGAGTAGTAAAAATATTTTATTATATAGCCGGCCCTCATTTGCCAAGTCTCGGCGGTCGTTTATATAAAATTCTAAAATATATTATACGGTTGTCGTATATACAGCCTCGTCACTACGAGTCTGTTTTGCCGTATTTTTGTGACTTTTCATAAGAAGACTTGCAAATTTTAAAAATTAAGCGTGTCATGGAATAACCTCAATCGTAGTTCAATTAAAATATTTGGATCATACAATAACTAGGTTTGGTATTCCAAATGAATGTAATTTCCATTTATAATCCGTATTTAGAGAAACAAGGCCCACTAAATCCGTGATTGAGCGCCTTTAATACACGTACTTGCCGAGACCAACCAGTCATATTGATACAAGCGATATATCGACTGAAGCAAGTTCGACACAACAGTGCTCGCGCGCGTGTGTGTGTGTGTGTGCGTGTACACACGAGACGTTTCCCGTAATTAGTAAATAATGTATGGTCATTTTTGTAAAATAGCCTCTTTGTAATGAGATTGCAATGCATTATGTTTATATTCTGTTTTTAGCAAACCTGCTGTTAGACTATCGAACCTAATACTGGTTATTAACAGTAGCCCTTAACCGAGTAAACGTTTACTGCGGTAGTAAAATTCAAATATTCTTTTATCAGGCGCGCCGACATCAAAAAATAAAAATAAGTAATAAAATAAAAACCTGTTAATATACCTAATATATCTAATTAAAATTAGCTCCACTATTACAGTGTCTGCGCTTAACTTTTTTTTTGAATTGTCATCCGGGCAAGTGGTGACAGCACTTTCACTTGCCCGGTTCTATTTGTACTTGCCCGGTTCTATTTTCACTTGCCCGAATAATATTTTCTAAAATCCCCCACAATATTGCAACAGATTATAAGAGAAAACACGAAGAAACAAAAAAAATAAAAAAATCGGTCGCCAGGCGGGCAACCTTACTGTGGGTTTTCAGTCGCCCGTCGTCGTTTTCAGTCGCCAGGGCCGATCGGACGACCGTTAAGTTCGAACCCTGCTATTACATGTGACTCTAACAGCAGCCCGTTGGAGCTCATGTCCAGTTGACCTTTCATTCGACCAATCAAAACCTTACTTGCAAAATCATGCCAGTGATTTGAAAAGAATTTGAAAACATTCAGGATTATGCCGAGGGTATACGAAATGATTCGGGTAAATTACGAAGTATGCCGGAAACTAATTCCAATATAACATTTTATATCAAATTCGTTTCAAGACGAAAAAAAAAACCCCGTGATGGTATAGCCATAAAATCTGTTTATACTAGTATACAATCCAGAGTTTATTACTGCACTTTTCCCCCTGTTTTTTAATGTTGAAATAGACCAGCAAATTCGCCTATTGCATAAATAGTCTCGCCCGATATTTTTAGAATTTGTATGCTCCCGAATAACGCTATAAACGGGGAAGTGTAATTGGTCGATATTTGAATTGTTATTTATAGATGAAATGTCACCTGGACATGAGAGTCCACGCAATGCTGTTAGATCTACCAGGGTAGACCTAGTAGAGCTAATTTTAATCAGATTGATATACCTCTTATCGTGTCCGTCCCCCTCCCACCCCACCCCCACTTTCCACAAAACCCCTGAATCCGCACCTGATTGTACTGGAACGGTTAAACACATTAGCACAAGCAGTACAGGTAACCTATGGTATACCCATCACAAATTGCAAAAGTAATTAAATTAAATGTGTTTGCTCAGAATTTAGTCAGGAATAATATATTAAACATGTAGAAAAATATAATTAGTGGAACAGGTAGTAATTTGGTTTTAACTTAGACTGAGCACTGACACATCAATAGTCCATATTTAAAAACAAAAGTACATGTACTTCTCAGGGCATTTTGTGCAACACAACTCATCTTACATAATTTGAGGATGCTCACTTAAAACACAAATGTTACCAACTAATACTTCCATGTAATGTCTACACTTCTAATTGAGGTGCATTCATAATATTAATAGTTATTCCTATATTTTATATGTCTAAGATTTGAAGTGTTTTAATTAGTTATATATGTATATAAAATAAATTTAATATGTCTATCAGTATAACCAACAAACTGTAACGAAATTCTACAAAACATGATTATTTCAGCTTCTAGCTGTCTAGGTGACATTGTTATTTTTAAGTGCACAGATCTCCGTTTCCTTGGATGAAGATATCTTTATTACGAATATGGGATCAATATATCTGTTCGATACAAACCACTCCATGGTACCTGATGAAAACAGACGAAATACTTGTACATGTTTGCTTGCTTCCGATTTCCTCATCCGAATGAATGACACACCAGCACGAAATATACATTGGCTATTAAATGTCAAACTTTGGTTAATGGAAACATGAAGTGATGACCAATATCAATATAAAAATTCAAGAATTAAATAAAAACACAGTGTAAAGAACTGTGCAAAAAATACCAATATCACAGTTAGATAAAAGTAAAATTTAGAATAAAATTGCAACAGAAGTTCAGGTTGGAATGGAAATGATTTCATCACCTTTCTTCATCGAAATGTATCTTTTCCAGTTTCCTTCAGATGATTGCACTCTGGCGTACCGTCAGAGTACACTGATAGTGCTCACACTGAGGTGGAGGATCCGTCTTCAGAATAAATTAAAGTATATATGTATGACCGATGCGAGCACGACTCCTCATCTGTTTCATTTTAATTTCTTACAACCATCGCATCTAAACCCATCTTCATGGTTATGGAAAAAACCCTGCGATGTCCTTGGAGATCACTCCGAGTTAATACACTCGTACACAGCTGTCCGCCTGGTCTGCCTTGATAGACAACCATATGTCTGGAGGACAGACCTTACAGAGTATAGTTGGCCGCAGTCTTCACACTGTTCTGAGTAGTGAGATTTTAAATTTTTTTTTAAATGGAACATACGATTAGACGTCCAACACACTTGGAGCAGACGAAGATGTGCCTTAACTATAAAACAGTTGTTGGATGGATAATTATAAAAGGTCTCTTTGGAAAGTATTTGCTTAATTTAGCTTCCAGGGTGTACAAACGTTCATCGTCACACTTTCCGCAGACATATTGTTGTCTATGACGGCAGACGAGGCGGACTGATATGACGAACAGATCCTTTTTGATGACTAAAATGACATATTAAAAGATAATTTATTGTATAGAATATCGATCAGCAGCTGTATAAACAAGCTGTTGTTGTCCTAATGTTTGTAGTAGCTCAAATCCGATTTCACCTTCCAGTAATGTTGTACGTAAAAAAATAAATATATTACGAAGTAAAATGAGCAACAGAATAGAATAGATGTTTAACGACACCCCAGCATGAAAAATACATAGGCTATTGGGTGTCAAACTATGGTAAATGCAAAACAATAAGTGATGATTAAAATGAGCAATAGAATAGAATAGATGTTTAACGACACCCCAGCATGAAACATACATAGGCTATTGGGTGTCAAACTATGGTAAATGCAAAACAATAAGTGATGATTAAAATGAGCAATAGAATAGAATAGATGTTTAACGACACCCCAGCATGAAACATACATCGGGTATTGGGTGTCGAACTATGGTAAATGCAAAACAATAAGTGATGATTAAAATGAACAATAGAATAGACTAGAATAGATGTTTAACGACACCCCAGCATGAAAAATACATAGGCTATTGGGTGTCAAACTATGGTAAATGCAAAACAATAAGTGATGATTAAAATGAACAATAGAATAGACTAGAATAGATGTTTAACGACACCCCAGCATGAAAAATACATAGGCTATTGGGTGTCAAACTATGGTAAATGCAAAACAATAAGTGATGATTAAAATGAACAATAGAATAGACTAGAATAGATGTTTAACGACACCCCAGCATGAAAAATACATAGGCTATTGGGTGTCAAACTATGGTAAATGCAAAACAATAAGTGATGATTAAAATGAGCAATAGAATATAATAGATGTTTAACGACACCCCAGTCTGAAAAATACATTGGCTATTGGGTGTCAAACTATGGTAAATGCAAAACAATAAGTGATGATTAAAATGAGCAATGACAGCTACAAAAAACATTAGTATACGATCGCAAAAATATTGGATATACAGACGCTGGTATTCTAAACAAGAAATGTATTAAATATGAAATTGTAGTCGCAAAAACGTCTGTCAGTCGGAAACATGTTACAATGGCTGCAAACTCAGGATAGTCCCTTTATATGTTAACTGTAGGATATTCTGTGTTAATAATATTGCATGTTCTTGTCATGTATGTTAAATATTATGTACTTGTATTGGCAATTTGTCTTCTTACACATTATAATGCGCCTGATTCTTTATTATATGCCTTGAAATCATGAACATAAGTACAGATAAACGTATTTCCTGATAGAGATTAAATAGTATCGTAACTTGCTTTTGTGCACTACTTGTTTATGCGCAATTATATTTCCTTCTGTATGTAATTTTTAGGTGTTCTGCAAGATAAAGAAAACAGCGCAATAATACTGGCAGGAAAGAAAATCTAAAGATGACGGAGAAAGACGGTATGTTAAGTGTTTGCAATAAACAACAGGTCTAGTTGACTTGATTGTTAAACCATTGTAAAGCTTATACGTACTGAGGTCGCACCCCAGTGGTACTTGGACCCCCTAGAATACCGATCGGAGGTCACTTTTCAAAGGCAAAAGAATCGGTATTCTCCGTAGAAAAATTACCCTCGGTCGAAAAAAACCCTACGACTTTCCTTTGGCACTGTAACGTATAAATACCATTATAAATACTTATAATAAATAGAGTTAGGGTTAGGGTTAGCGACAGTGCCAAAGGAAAGTCCTCCCAAACTGTACATGGCGTTTTATTGAATAAAGCCACCAAGACATATTGATAGCAAGTTATTAAACATATCCTCCAAATCTATGGTTTGGGATAGTATACTGAACTGCATAAGAAAATAAAGGAACACCATTTTTGTAAGATATACAAATGTATATAGAAAATAATACACGAGTGGCTGTTGTTAGATTCATCTGTCTTGGGCACATCCACCGGGGAATCTCGGAGATGTGACAAGACAGTCGTGCTTGAACCTTCATTGGGTGTAAGCACGAGTCAGATGGTTGATTGATTGACTGTTGGATACATTATCTAACGAGCTGTTTCAAAACGTAACAAGCGAATGGATGGATGAATGACTGTTTAACGATACCCCAGCACACAAATGTACCAATCAGGGGTCTAAATCTCTCTTAGGCTCTGCTAGACAACAAAACATCCTCTTTGCAAGTATTTTAGCATTGCACTGCGATATCGCAAAGTTGCGACAGTTTAGTGAATTGAGCCCCTGCACCAGGGTTCACAGAAAACGAGAACTGAAAGCATGGACCATCTTTTATGCAGTGAAAACGCGATAGCGATAACGACACTGTAATAAATACAACACAATATAATGTCTACTAAATATACACGTATAATAAAATCCAAATATATACACATCATATAAAATTACAATTCATAAAATCTCAAAGGGAAATGACACATATATTACTCAAAATCTATATATTATTCAAAATCATAATAATTACTTAAAATATATTTACTATTTATTAATTAACGTTACTGGCTTTAGAATATATAAAGCGAGATAATATTTAACTTTATAAATTGTTTTTATCCAATAGTCTTAAACATTACTTATAGTTAAAGTATACACGATACATATAAGAATAACGTCTTAATATAATACTAATCTCTTTTCACATACCCTGTGGATTTAACAAAGGCTCGGTTAGTCCAAAGCAACCTAAATACCTAAATAACAAATAAGCTATATAAATAACTTATTACATAACATGTAAAACCTATACATTCTTGTATGCTCTTATTACAACATACATTAACATTAAAGAAAAAGTTACTTATTTAAAATATCCATAGTTCAATGATAAAGAATATGGAAAAAGTAACCATGTGAATATCAGCTAAGTTACCAGCTGATATACATGTAAAAATATACAATATTTCTCCAGCTATACAAATAACCAGACTATCAACATATAATATCTTTCATTCAAACAATCACACCACTATATTATAATACAATTATAAATGGATTGAGTTTTATTTCTAACCTGTAAGAACTTCCAACTCCGACTTCACCCGCAGCTAACTATTGTCTGACTGTTAAATTCTGTGAAAGGAAAACAAATCTGCATGCACGTGCATTTAGTGGTAAGGTCATAAAAGGTTATTGAATGCTAGATTCTAAAGAATAGGACAAAAAGATGAACACATCACGCTGTTGTATATTACACTGTTTTGGGAAAACTTGAACTTTAAACTCAGTACATAGTACCTGCACTGAAATACAATTGATATGTTAAATACAAGAACAGCCTGTATTTTATGTGATCTGAAAACAAATTATTAATTACTTTAAAATATATTTGATCATTTAGCTACCAGTTAGCTTTTAGCACAAACAACCTGAAATAAAACATTAGTTACATAAAATAAATTATTTATATTTAAAACTTATTGATACGCTAAAACCCATGTGTATTACAAAAACACATCGGCTTTTGAGTGTTAAACAAATTTGTGTGTAAGTGTGTACCGGCCTCGGTGGCGCAGTGGTTAAGCCATCGGTCTCCAGGCTGGTAGGTACTGGGTTCAGATCCCAGTCGAGACATGAGCTTTTTAATCCAAATACTGACTCCAAACCCTGAGTGAGTGCTCTGCAAGTAGGTAGGTGTAAACCACTTGCACCGACCAGTGGTCCATAACTGGTTCAACAAAGGCCATGGTTTGTGCTATCCTGCCTGTGGGAAGCGCAAATAAAAGATCCCTTGCTGCCTATCGTAAAAGAGTAGCCTATGTGGCGACAGCGGGTTTACTCTAAAAAAAAAAAAACCCTGTGTCAGAATGACCATATGTTTGACGTCCAATAGATAAAAAATCAGTGTGCTCCAGTGGCGTCGTTAAATAAAACAAACTTTACATGTAAGTGTATGGATATAATTATTTACATTAAAGATACAATTATGTAAAACCACAGTGTAAGGAGATGTGGCGATACAATACAGTATAAATATCAAGGTAAATATGTTGTAATACTTCGGATATTTAAATCAAAATGTCTTTAAAACTTTAAAATTGATTCTGCGTGGAATCTAATACGTTTTACTACATTTCTGTTACCAAATATATCTTTTTCTCGACGGCTTCAGATAATTAAACTCCAGCAAAATATAGCGCACTGTCAATGTACACTGGCAATATTCACACCAAGGAGGCGTGTCCTTCTTTAAAATGAATGGAGAATTAGTTAAATGTGTGTGGCCGATGCAAGCATGTCACAAGACCACCTCATTCTTCCTGCACCGACTATAGGACTGCCACTCTGCCAGAACTGGCTTGACAGAATGAAGCTGATTAGAAAACACTGTATGTGACACCAACATTGGATAACCCGAGTACTTTGCTGTTTTCGAGAGCTAGGCGTATTTGGACGGTTACGGTCATAACCGTCCAAATAGCCATCTAGTCTGTTAAAGTTTATTTTGTTTAACAATGCCAAAACATCAGAGGAAACCAGCTACATGTTTCCTAATGCAACAGACAGGAAAGCACATACCATGGTCTTTGACCAGTTGTGGTACACTGGTTGGAACGAGAAAAAACCCCAATCAGTTGGATGGATGAACCAGGGTTATTTGATCCTACATAAGCACCTCAAGCGAGGACTTAACCAACTGAGCTATAGTCCGTCCCATCCTCCTAGAAAAAAAGTTTTTTTGTAAATAATTTCAGTTTGGTTTGACGTAAGAAGAAAAGTAAAAATGTTTTTGAAATAACAAAAAACAAATAATTTTAAAATGTGTGCAATATAGAAAACAATCGGCTGAGAAATAAATAACTTGTAATAAATTCCATAGTATGAAAAAAGACATACCCTGTGGGAAGGACTATAGCTCTCGAACGGCAGAGTACTCGGGCTACAAAACTGACATGGCTGGGGCTAACTCAAAGCAGACTTGTCAGCAAAAGCTGCCTTTTCATTGTCTTTAATGCCACCATGGCTAGGTACCCAACAAAATATAGCTGATTACCTAGTATATATATATATATATATATATATATATATATATATATATATATATAGAACGTAGACTTGATACAGTCTATTACAAAATTAAATTTGACTTTCATGGCGACTGACCCATTTTTGATGGAGTTATGGTCCTTAACCTTCGGAGATGTGAAAATTTGTTTTCTGGATTTTTGCAATGCCTGGAGATATCAAAATGAATTTTTTAATATTTGTATACAGCTTTACAGATCAAGTTGAAGTTTAATGGTGATTTACCCACTTTTCAGAGTTATGGACCTTGAATTTAAGAGATGGAAAAAATGTATGACGGCAATAGGTATATATGTGAGAGTAATTGTATTCAGTTGGTGGAGTTTTAATTTAATTTTTTTTTTTTTTATTATAAATATTTATTTACTTACTTACTTACAACTGTACTTATTCCAATGAGCCCTGTCCAGTGCTACGTTTGATTTAGTAAAACTAGTCTTGGGGTGGCAGTCCTCTTGGCGGTGCAAGAAGGATGTATTGTCCAGTAAAGGATCTCCTATAGACGAGGCACTAGATAGAGATTCATGAAATACAGGACCGTAGCTAGGATTTCTATAGGTGATTGAGCAGATGAATTCTTGCAACGAACAAGCATGGCAGGTGAAAGAAACTAGGGTGTCTGAAATTACATTTTGCAGCCATTTTAGGAACGTTACATACGAAAAACGTCAATATCAATAACCAGTAAATTGTAAATTGATTTCTGCTTGTTGTTTTTTTTGTTGTTTTTTGTTTTTTTTTTTTTTTTTTGGGGGGGGGGGGGACGACAGTGCTCCCCACCCCCGCTAGCTACGGTCCTGGAACCAACCACTATTTTGCCAGATGCCCATTCGACTGCTCTGAGATCACTTCGTAAAACGCTACTCTGGTCATAAGTTACGATTTCGTCGTTCAGAATTACTTACTGATTTCTTTATTTATATCCCCTGCGTGTGCTGTAACCTCACTGTGGTGCAGGGGTGTAACATTCTCTTTGAGAATGGCCAATACAGCACAAAATTGAAGTTTTGAGTAAAATTCAGTATCCGTAAAATTCTGTGATATTTGTGTTTTTGCACAGTTCTTTACACTGTTTTTGTTTAAGTCTTGAATTTTTATATTGATGTTGATCATCACTTTATTTATTTGCATTACCATAGTTTGACACCCAATAGCCGATGTATTTTTCGTGCTGGGGTGTCGTTAAACATTTATTCATTCATTCATTCATTCATTCTTTATTTATATATTCCAGGCGATGCACCAGGCTTGTCTCTACAGAGAAAGTTAGCAGATATAAAAAGTACATTTCTGTTCACCAATTGGTATGGAGTTGCAAAATGTCACATGGACGATATGGGATGGGTAACAATTTGTGGCGCTCAGAGATCCGGTAAAACTACGCATGCACTGATGCTGGCCGACCAGTACTATCAAGATGGATACGAGGTGCTGGTAGAAGAAAACGCAGACAGCTGTGGCCTCTTACAACCAGAGGAGTGGAGCAAACCGACTTGCCTTGTGCTAGATAATATTCTGCAGTCCGACAATGTGACAGCAGAGAGTCTGCAGAGATATTTCGAGACTCTCCGCAAACTAGAGAGTCGTGTATTCAACGCAGGTGCTTTTACCTCAGATTTCAAATTAGTGTTGACTGTGGGCATTTACGAATTCAATGCCCATGCTAAACAGTTGAGCGAGTTTGACAATACGTTTTTCAAGATACCATCGATTGTAAATTTGTCCGAAATTCATCTTACCGAAAACGAAGAAAAGGAAATGCTGTTTAAGCATTTGACGCATGCTGGAATAATGTATCCAGACCTCCTGCCACTTTACATATTACAGGAATTCCGTTGTGCCCCGTGGTATCCATACCTATGTCGTCGATTTGTTGAACTTTATCATGAGAATGAACGTTTTCGAGATCTATACGTTGCAGCCATGAGGTTAAAAAAAGATATTCATGCTCTTGTTGCAGACATCCGAAGACTGTTTTCTATCGATAACTACGAAACTGATATGAAAAAAGTGGCTCTGATATTCCTCATCCAGAAGGGTGGTCACATTGCTCTATGTGTGGATGAGAGCCAGAAGGAAGAATTTATAACTGGACATGACATGTTGGAGTCCAATACTACTGATGGCGAGGAGACGGCTCCTGAACTGATATATCGTGTGCCCAGATGTCCCGTGCCTAAACCTTCAGTGGATGTTAGCCTGTATGAAAAGGTTAGATTAGACAATGGGATTGAACAACACACCTACGATCCCACATGTGACTGTAATTTACAAAGCACTATGCTAGGACTTTCTGTGAATACATATGCACATGTTCTGCATACAGACACCGATTGGTTCAATAACATGATTGACAAAGACCGCATTAAATTCGCACATGAAGATTTGGACATTGTCCTGAAGGAGGCTGCATCGATTGTAGGGTTAAAGTCATTTAAAGATTCCCTGAAAACAGAAGTGTTAAAGGCATTCTTATTATTTGACGGAACTCTAGTTTCTGTAACAAACAAACACGTGCTATTCAACCACAATGTTTATGACGCCGTTGCTTACGTCATGGGTGAACTTGACCCGAAATTTGCTATCGATCACTGTTCGTTGCGGTTTATCAGTGACAGGCTGGCGATAGATCAGCGTACTGCCCCGTTGTACACACACATGTATAACATTGTACTCGAGGACGATTCTAGGTCCACTTTGATTGACAGACTTATTCGGGAGATAAAACAGGGTCATCTTGCTTCTCCAATGTCCCACCCAAGTTTGCTGAACAAACACATGTCTGATGATTTTCAGTACAAATTGATCGACATTTGTGATGAAGTAGTTCACTGTTGTGACAAGGGTACAGGCTATTACTTCTTGTTCTGGGCGGCACTAAGGCAACATGGGTTGTGTGTAAAGCTACTGCAGTCAGCACTGTTTGGTGAAACTGAACTTCTACAGGGCTGTCTAGCCTGCTGTCTTAACGGTGATATACATATATTGAATTTGTTGCTGGAACGAATCCCTGACGCAGAAACATCTCTGGAAGTCCCAGTCGGTGATTTTGCGACAGTTCATGATGCAGACGAAGTACTCAGTAGCCTGTCTCCAACTGACGTGAATAAGGTATTGTTCCCTATGGAGAATGTCCATTACCATGGATACCCAGGAAGTCGCATGATCCACATCGCCAGTGCATGTGGCCACGTCGATGTCGTCAGTTGCCTCATACAGAAAGGATGCGACGTAGATGCAGTCTGTCTGGAGACGGAGACGACGCCACTTATGTTCGCCAGCAACAGAGGTCACTTAAAGGTTGTAGAGCTGTTGGTAGAGAACGGGGCGGACATACTACGAGTGAACAAAGAAAATGATTATGGTCTCCACCTGGCATGCAGAGCCAACCACGAGCATATCGTGCGCTTCTTCCTAAACAGCGGTATGGACGTAGACTGCAGAGGGGAACATGGAAGAACGCCTATCATGTTTGCGTGTCGTTTCGGGTATGAACGTCTTGTAAGTTACCTGCTCAGCAAAAACCCAGATGTATATGCTATACCAAGAAAGGATTTTTACGAGAACTATAACCACAACTGTCTGCATCTGGCCTGCAAACATGGCAGTGTTACAATCGTACAGGCCTTGTTTGACTATGGCATGGACATCGATGTGATTTCCTATGACTACAGAAGGACTCCGGTAATGTTCGCATGCCGTCATGGACAACTACAAGTGGTTCAATTTCTTATGCACTGTAAAGCTAATATGACAACGGTTGACTTTGGTGGATTTACCTGCCTACATCTTGCAGCGATGAACGGCAATGTTGATTTGATAGAGTTGCTTGTGAGTACGGTAGGGATGCGTATCGACTGCCGATCTCATAGCGGAACCACGGCACTGATGTACGCTGCCAGTAAAGGTTTCGTTGAAGCTTTCTTTTTGCTGATCAAGCACGGGTCAAACCCCTATGCCATTAACCGAAAGAGGCAGACGCTCCTACACATGGCAGCACGAGGAGGCAGTGTTCAGATTAGCGATTGGCTCCTGCACAAAGGAAAAACACTACAAGTGAATGGGAAATGCAGACGTGGTAGCTTACCATTGGATATAGCTATGGAATTTAGTCGTTTGGAGTTGGCCGATTTATTTAAGAGCTGGAGTGGCCACATGTCTTGAATATTCAATTCACCACTTTGCTGTTCTGTAAATACCAAATGTTGGAAATGTTCTTAATATTAACGCATACAGAGTACACCATCGTGTCTTGTCTATAATAACCTTATGAATATATACGGACCTAACGTAGATGATCCTTAGTGTGTTTTTTTTTAATATTCTAGAATACATTGAAGATTCCTGAAACGAAAGTTATATATTATGTATATATTTTAACCTAGTATTAAACCAATCGTTATGATAGTATCAGACTGTCAACTGTTACGACGAAATTAGCCAACTGAACGGTTGCATTGTAATTGCCCCAACTCCCGACTTGGACGATATTCTGATATTTTTATATATAAAACCTTGATATTTTTAACTTTAAGACGTCAATTAAAACTGGATTAAAGCACTGTATAATACTTCCCGATCAAGTATAATACAAAATGCATTTCTCTCTTCACCACTTAAATTAGAAAGAGGTTGTAGGCACGTCGATCATTTATCTCCATATATATTTGTTTTAATGGGGTTTAAAACAGTTTACTTTATTGGGTATCAACTTAACAAAACATTATTAAGAATTATTGAACTAAACTATGAATATTTTTTTTTTTTACTATTGTACCAAATATTAATACCTAAAATGTCATCTATAAATTGTGGGTATTGTTTTTGTTGTATCTGTACCCAGCTGTATAGAGTATCTTTCCAAAATTTATTTAGTATTTGTTTCAGTTTAAAAGTAATGAAATAGTCACCATGTATAATTAAATCGATTGTAGATATACTTATAATAGATTTAAACATATTAGTCCACTTTTGGTTATTCATAAACATTCATCGAATTCATGCATTTTTAAGAGTCATTATAGTTTTGCGTTATTAAACTGCCTGCTAACTTTTCAGTACCACCGTGTCAAATATTTTTTTAATAATGTATTTAAATATTTGAGTAGTCTTTCACTTGGGTTAGGTAAAGCCATGCACAACTTAAAGGGACATTCCCGAGTTTGCTGCATTGTAAGATGTTTCCGACTAATTAAATATTTCTACGATTAAACTTACATATTAAATATATTTTCTTATTTAGAATATCGATGTCTGTATATTCAATGTGTTTCTGGTCATTTTAATATTTGTAAGAAGCCCAAACTGAATTTTATCTTCAAATAATTTCGTACATACGAAAAAAAAAATATTTTAGCAAATAAAATGAAATTTGACCTAGTACAAATATTAGAACGATCAGAAACACGGTTAATATACAGCCACTAATATTTTATGCAGAAAAATATATTTGATATGTAATTACAATTGTTAAAAAGTCTGTTAGTCGATAACATCTTAACAATTGCAGGAAACTCAGGAATGGCCCTTTAACGGATGACATTTTTACGTCATTAAAAAATCCCATTTTCCCATTTAAACTAAGCATGCCATCCTGCTAAAAGAGAAAATTGGCTACAAACATACGTACGATACACTAAATACTCGAATAATAATACCAAAAGTACAAATTAAATATGCAAATGAAGGATGTATATATAATATACAGCAATGGGAAACGTTTTATACTCTTCCTTTCCATAGCATGAAAGATATGCTACATCTTTAGCATGGTTTCAGAACAGAATTTTGTACAGAATCCTGGCGACTAACACATTCTTACATGTGATTCATTATATTGATTCTAATGCTTGTAGTAATTATCCAGAAACGCTACAACATTTATGTTTTAAGTGTGACAAAGTTCATTATTTATTGAACTGCGGTGGAGAAGTGTATGGTTTAGTGACGAGTCTCGTTTTTGGCTTCGTCACACTGATGGAAGATGACAAGTGCACAGACGTCGATGGAAGATGACAAGTGTACAGACGTCGTCATGAACGTTATGCTGCATACTGCATTCGGAAAGTGGATATATTCGTTGGTGGTGGTGTGATGGTGTGGGCAGCAATTCCACACACTGGCCGGACCAACCTGGTTCACATCCAAGACAACTTAACAGCACAGAGATATCGAGGTGAAATTTTGCAGTCACACGTCGTTCTAACGATGAATAACGCCAACGGTGTATTCCAGCGCGACAATGCAAGACCACATACACCTATACTAACAACAGCATACATACACAACATTCAGTTCCTGCTCTGGCGTGCTAGATATCCGGATTTGAACCCTATACAACATTAATGGGATGAGTTGGATAGACGACTGAGACAGCATCAACCACAGCCACATAATCACCCAGTAATCTTGTTACTTACATGGGAAGGAGATATTGGGCAGTTTTGGACTCACATGGTGGGCACACAAGAACTGCATAGAGTTATGACCTTGGACTTTTTAATGTCACGCCACCGACAACTGTCAACTGCGAATATATGTGTAATATGTGAACCTTCTGTTATTTTTCATTTTAACCATTAAATACACCTTTCCAGTGTAAACAAAATCTACTGATGTGTTTCTTTTTTGGGAGAGTATATAAACGAACAAATAATGCCATCACACCCAATGCCCTACTTTATCGATCCTGATAAACAAATATTTATACAAACAAACAAACACTTGCCTCTATTGATATACCCACTAAATATTTGCGGAAAATATTGCAACGAAATAGCACAGCAGTTGGATGTCGTGATTAGGTAGTAGTAATAGTAGTAGACATTTGAAATAAATATGCTTATAACTGTCAAAAAGCGATTCTGTTCGCACATTTCTGAAGTTAAACTATATTCAGTAGCATGCACGTAGTATCGCTTTGACATCAATAAGGATATTAAAACGTTAAAGCATTGTTGACGTCAGATCAAATAGGCGGGTCAATATACCACCTAACCTCAAACAAATTGCAACAAAACGTTTTATGATCGTTTATTGTATTATTCGATGTGGAGAACAACATATCAAAAGTTGGACAATTTTGACACATGGGAAAGTGTTTTAAAAATGACATAAAAAAACAAGATGGCCACCAGCAAAAAAAAAAACCCGTCAAAAATCTGATTGATAACCATCAAATTGCAAGTTTTTTTTAACCTGATGTGATAATGAATGCTATTTTCATTTATGTTTTTCAAATAACAGTAGTTCCTGGAATGGACATTGCATTT
Source organism: Gigantopelta aegis (assembly GCF_016097555.1). Classification (NCBI taxonomy): domain Eukaryota; kingdom Metazoa; phylum Mollusca; class Gastropoda; order Neomphalida; family Peltospiridae; genus Gigantopelta; species Gigantopelta aegis. Next base: position 66,843,811 of record NC_054706.1, read on the forward strand.
GTATTGACGTCATGACGTAATCAAGGCACAAGTCTGGGAATAAGCACTGACGTCATGACACATACTATACTATCTTATTGCTTCTCAGACGCAGTCTTGTTCATCATCCTGTTCTATCATGGCTCATTTGTCATATTGTCAGTTGCCATCTTGGCAATGCCCACTTATCGGCCACGGTGGCACAGTGGTTAAGCCATCGGACAACAAGCTGGTAGGTACAGGGTTTGCAGCCCGGTACCGGCTTCAACCCAGAGCGAGTTCTTAACGGCTCAATGGTTAGGTGTAAGGCCACTACACCCTCTTCTCTCACACTAACCACTAACCCACTGTCCTGGACAGACAGCCCAGATAGCTGAGGTGTGTGCCCAGGACAGTGTGCTTGAACCGTAATTGGATATAAGGAAAACAAATAAGTTGAAATGCCCACATGCACTGGTGCATTCCATCTCATGCTTTCTGCAGGTACACTTTTGAGTAGTGCACCCTCACGAACAGTTGCAGTGAATCATCTTTGGCCTAAGGTTCAGTGTAGGTTCTGGCCTCCCCTCTCCCCCGGCCTCCCGTCTGGTCACACCAAGGTTCGAGATATGATTGGTAATTCTTTTAAACTTTTCTAATATAACTTTTCTGTGGGCTGGGGCCAACCCTCCTACCATTCCTAACCTCTGGAGTATTAATTAATTATATATTTTTAATTTCATTTTATTTTAGACCACCATCTAAAAGTTTGTCAGACTATTTATTAATTAGTTATAGATTAAGTGTATATATGTTTAAGGACGCAGTTAAAATTTATTAACCTCATCTCACCGTTATTATTTGGGTTTTTTTGTCGTAATTTTCGAAATTTTTAAATCGTCCTTATATTTAAGTATTTTCTGTCCCGAGTCAGAACCCCGATTTTATCGGAAGCCGGACTCGAGATAGGCGTGTTCGAAACCATAGAGGTATATGAACACGTTAAAAACCTAGCCAAGTGAATGATCCGAATAAGTGCCTCTGGAGCAGGGCTTTTGTCTGTCATCACCGGAATTAGTTTTTCACCTTCTAACCTCCATCCCCCACTCAGACGGCTCCATTTCATTATTACAGCCCATCCACCCCATAATCTGATAGTAAGTCCACAAGTAGTGAAATATACAGGCCGAGGTGGTTGGTAGCAATCTCTTAGGCGTGACGAAAGACTTCGCTCTTGCAACTTTTTGCACAGCATATCGTCGCTGAACTAAGAAAACCGTGTATGTGCAGTTTTGGCGATTTTCACTTTTTTATTCTTTCAGAAGCAGAAATCTATTATCTTTTTGTTGTCAAAACCTCGTACATGTCCAGACAATGGAAAGTATGGAAAATGTCAAATAAGTAAAACACGTATTTGAAAACCACTGTTTATCTGTTATGAAAACCTCGTATCTTCCAATTGATTATGTTTATCCCTATCATATTTCAACCTTTTCTATCAGGTAAAGGTAAATTGTTAGTGCCAAAGTGTCTATATTGTATATATGTACATATTATGTATTCAATTGGTGGTCAAGAAAAAGCTATCATACCAAAAAAGAAGTGTAGGCTTAACAGGAATTTCCATATTTAAATAAAATACCATCTTGGAGAAGATAAAGGTTTATCTAAAGTTAAGCCTGGGACTCACATTAAGAAGCTGAAAAAAATGTATGCTATACATGGACATATAATAAAGGGGAAAAGTCCAAGTCACGGTAGTAGCAGACTACATACATGTAATATCATTCATTGACAAGGCAACACATGTTTCAATACCATTATGCAGCACAGGAGGAACAGTTATTAATTTTAATTTCATCTGATGAAGGGCAGTGCTTATATATATTCTAGACACCTAGCTGTTTCATAGTTGAGGAAAGGGGAAGAGGTACACCCGACACCTATATATATAACTGTCTGCTTTGGGATTCTTTGGGAAGCCACTGCACAGGTTTCATATTATCGAGTTATTAATTACGCAAAAATGATGTATAGTATAGATTAATATATAGGTTTATTTGTTTATTTTATTTCATTGTTATTGTTATTTATGTAATGAGAGCAAACATGATGATGAATCTTTACTAAATATTTTTTTTAAATCTCTCGTTATAACATTTCCTCCAGTTACACTGTAAATCAGATGTCATTTGTTAGCCCAGGGAACATTTCTATTAAGATATCTGAATTCATGTCAATAGTCTTAAATGCGGCGAATGTTCCTGTTTTTAAACCTTTGGGCTTCATTTCACGTGAATCTCAGTAATCTTGGGATGAAGTAAATGTTGCTGAACCTATGAATCATGTCCAAGATTTTAATTTTTTTAGTTTATTCCTAAAAACGTGAGACAAGTATGTTCAGCTAAAACGAAATGTATTATTTAGAAAATATTTATGAATAATTTCCTAAAAAGTAGCAGACAGCCACCCTATGGGAAACCTGCCATGTAACTTTTAAGGTCTAATATACAAGGTTTATTAAAACGTTGATACACCTAATCTATTGGTGACTAAGGGCCAGTTTCACAAAGGCATTTACTGTAATCATTGTTAAGCAATCGCTAGTGCAAATGTTTTCTTTGGTCATTTTTTGTAAATTCATCATTGTGCTACATTCTTGAATGTAGCAGACAATACCAATGAACATTACAAATTTCCAGAAAATACAATTTTAAAATTTGGCCCTTACATGTTGCAGCCTGGTCAAGAATGTGTGTGGGGTGGGGTGGAGAGGAGGGTTCGTTGAACTGCCCCCGACTTAAACGATTTAAAAACAAAATATTGTCCGGAGAACTGTTCTACTGAACTGAACTGAACTTTATTTACACTCAGGCCGTAGTCTACGGCATATAAACATCGCTTAGCACAGTCTACGCCCCCGCCCCTGTACCATGTCCTGCATACCTGCCTGTCACTTTCATTTTTATTTTTATTTTTGTACCAACAGCAGATTAACAGTCAGTTAAACTAAAGAACCTTTATGTTGTTGGCCCCTGACTGATTGGGCAAGACATGGTTTTTTAAATTAATTTTAATGAGGAATTCCTGGTCCAGCAATGGACACATGGCCATGTGCGAGGCTTAACTGTTGAAAATAAGTTCAAGTACACATGGCAAGTACGCTAACTGATTCAGGGCCTCGTTCCATGAAGCGATCTTAGCGTTAAAATCAACTTAAGTACATAATACATAATGTTACATTTAAAACCTCAAGGTAACGCGTTGGAAACAGTGAAATATAGCAAAATAAGGCACTGGCGGCTATTTGTTTTAACGTCAGATTTTTTGCTTTCCCATGCTCTATTTCTGTCCAACTTTTAATATGTTATTCAGTATGTCTGAAAGTACAAAAAATGGCAATAAAACGTTTTGTTGCAATTTATTTTGATGTATGGGAATTTTGGCGCTATATTGACCCGCCTAAAAGGAATGTTGGTATTTTTATGGTAACGTCTTCGGCAATGTTCGTAACTTAACGGAAAATGGTAAACTACTGTTGAAACACGCAGTCCCCACCCCCTGGATCCGCACCTGAAATATGCAGTTCCAGCTCCCCACCCCCTGCATCCGCTCCTGAAACATGCAGCTCCAGCTCCCCACCCCTGGATCCGCTCCTGAAACATGCAGCTCCAGCTCCCCACCACCTGGCACCACTCCTGAAACATGCAGCTCCAGCTCCCCATCCCCTGGATCCGCACCTGAAACATGCAGCTCCATCTCCCCACCCCCTGGATCCGCGCCTGAAACACGCAGTTCCAGCTCCCCATCCCACTGGATCCGCACCTGAAACATGCAGCTCCAGCTCCCCACCCCCTAGATCCTCGCCTAAAACACGCAGCTCCAGCTCCCCACCCCCTGGACCCGCTCCTGAAACATGCAGCTCCAGCTCTCCATCCCCTAGATCCGCACCTGAAACATGCAGCTCCAGCTCCCCACCCCCTGGATCCGCGCCTGACAAAGAATAAAGGTACCACAGGACTATGCACAGTAATAACCCATTGTTCGTTACCAGCAGGACTGGTGATGTAAAACATATAAAATACACAAAACTATTCATGTGTAATAATAGCAGCCAGTTGTTTGTCAAATCCAAAATGTAACGTCACGTCTTACCTGTGGGGCATCCTTGTTGAATGTTTCAATATGATAAATTTGAAGGGGTAAAAAAGGAGTACATAAAATTATTGGGATGTATTTTTTTTAGTCCCCTACCGGTCCAAATGGAGGGGACTATAGATTCCATATCCTCCTTGTCTGTCTGTCTGTCTGTATGCAATCGACCTAGGAGCAGCCAGTTGGATGTCTTTAAAATGTTAACGCACGTATATGTGTTAACAAGTATGTGGTGTCAAACACATGGAATGATGTTCTCACCAACGGGTGTGTAATGCTAGGCTCAGAATACCAACTGTCAGTACAGAGTTGGCCAACTTTCTGTTCTCACGATTTCTATGTCTGTCCAGTTGCTAGTCTGAGCGCTCTTACAACTCGATTGTCGTCGTATAACCCATTAGCTGTTAATCTGACCGACCGCGCATCAAGCTAACCACTGGGCTACGTCCTGCCCCGATTTAGGGATAAAGTATACATACTCGTATTGCATTGTTTTTCTTTTGAGGGGGGAGGGATTTGGGGTTGCTTTTATATACTCAACCATAAAAAATGTTTGTTTTGTTTAACGACACCACTAGATCACATTAATTAATCATCGGCTATTGGATGTCAAACATTTGGTAATTATGACTCGTAGTCATCAGAGGAAACCTGCTACATTTTTTCCTAATGCAGCAAGGGATATTTTATATGCACATTACCACAGACAGGAAAACACATACCACGACCTTTGTCCAGTTGTGGTGCACTGGTTGGAACGGGGAAAAAACCCAATCAGCTGAATGGATATACCGAGGTGGTTCGATCCTGCGATGCATGCACCTAAAACGAGCACTCAACCGACTGAGCTAAATCCCGCCCCACTCAACCATAAAAACTGGTCCACAGTTTGTGACCTTGCAGCCAACTGGTAACAGGTTTATACGGCTTAACAACTGGTCCACAGTTTGTGACCCTGCAGCCAACTGGTAACAGGTTTATACGGCTTAACAACTGGTCCACAGTTTGTGACCCTGCAGCCAACTGGTAACAGGTTTATACGGCTTAACAACTGATCTACAGTGTGTGACCCTGCAGCCAACTGGTAACAGGTTTATACTGCTTAACAACTGGTCCACAGTTTGTGACCCTGCAGCCAACTGGTAACAGGTTTATACGGCTTAACAACTGATCTACAGTGTGTGACCCTGCAGCCAACTGGTAACAGGTTTATACGGCTTAACAACTGATCTACAGTGTGTGACCCTGCAGCCAACTGGCAACAGGTTTATACGGCTTAACAACTGATCTACAGTGTGTGACCCTGCAGCCAACTGGTAACAGGTTTATACGCCATACCCAAACATTTCTTTCTAGCAGAGCCCCTGATAATGATACGGTCGGTCCAGGAAAAGACGGTCCGTGGGGGTTTTGTTGTTGTGTTTTTCAGCACGCAAAACCAAACAGGCGACAAAGATGCAGATACCGACTCCAAACCCTGAGTGAGTGCTCCACAATGCTCAATAGGTAGGTGTAAACCACTTGCACCGACCAGTGATCCATAACTGGTTCAAGAAAGGCCATGGTTTGTGCTATCCTGACTGTGGGAAGCGGAAATAAAAGATCCCTTGCTGCCTGTCGTAAAAGAGTAGCCTATGTGGCGACAGCGGGTTTCCTCTAAAAACAGTGTCAGAATTACCATATGTTTGACGTCCAATAGCCGATGATAAGATAAAAAATCAATGTGCTCTAGTGGCGTCATTAAATAAAACAAACTTTACTCTTTTTTTGTCCTAATGCAACAAGGGATCTTTTATATGCATTTTCCCACAGACAGGAAAGCACATACCACGACCTTTGACCAGTTGTGGTACACTGGTAGGAACGAGAGAAAACCAATCAGTTGAATGAATCCACTGAGGTGGTTCGATCCTGCGACGTAAGCACCCCAGGCGAGCACTCAACCGACTGAGCTAAATCCCGCCCCGGTTAATTCATTAAACCTATGTTTAAGAAAAGGGTCGGACAAGGGTTTAAATCAAGTCGGGATGTGGGCGACTGGAACAACATATAATTCCATTTTATAATTACTGTTTTGTAATAGGCGTTTGGATTGGTCAAAATGCTATTACGTGATCTAAAAAAACAAAAAAACGTTGATTCTCCCATGAATGTGAAAAATGCACTTTTGCGATAAACAAAAACCCCAACAACCCAACAACAACAGAATGTTATTACCGGAACTACCGTGTATTCTTATCCCAATATCGTCTGCACCGTGAGTGACAGTGACAAACTGACAGACGACAATCACATTGTCGGATTACAATCACGAAAGGTTTTGTGGATACTTTACATTAAGCCACCACAATTCAGGCTTTAAACGACTCCGGTTTTGAACTGAGACACATAATGTATATGACAGGCCACAAAAACGAAGCTTCTATTAGAAGTTATAGCAGAGAATGCTCAACAAATCAAAAGAGAGACATGAGCGCAGCTCTGTCACATTTGACAAAAACACCAAATTGACAACTTACACGCGCGAAAACACATACGCCTTCGCGCACAATTACGCGACCTGTCCTTTCCGAGAATAATATCACACAATCACAAACTTCCTCTGAAATCCACATACATGGTCCCACACACACAGTAACACTGAAACCACTTTATCCCTTTCAAGTCAGTCTTCACATTCACTTTTCACCAATTCAACTTTTGACAACTGCAATTTTAATATATATATTCTTTATTCCTCTTATAGAGAGTTGTAACAACAAAACAACAGATATACAGATATACATACAAAGAAATAATTACAGGACGGAGACAAACAAGTATACATATTAATGATAACTACAGAGAAGAAAGAAAAGAAAACGATTTACAAAATAAACATATAATATTAAATGTATTTTACAATTGTACGTGCACAATAATTTGACGTTCTCCTTTATGTTAAGTACTTCAAAATTCTTCTATAACATCTCTGTCAGACCAGCAACTTCCCATTCTTTGTAATCCAATTTGGAATCTTTTACATTGGTATTGATGGGTTCTTCATCCAGTTTGGCTCGTTTCCTTAAAGGTTGACCCCCATTTTCGGGGCACCAGGTTCTTACATGGCGTTGAAGATCATGGTTGTTCTCAAACAAAATACCGCATTCGTCACAGGAAGGCATGTTGACAACTGTATCAATATCTTCAGTATCACTATAATTAAATTCTCTACCAACTTCAGAAGTTTCTGTCACGTCGTCTAAAGTGTTGTGTTTGATGTTCACAGGAGGAGTGTTACTATTCAACTGAGGCGACTCTTGAATTGATGGTTCTTTTATAGGTTGTTGAGAAACACTGTCACTAGTAGTTATATCATTGGATTTAAGTCTCTCATTCTCAGAGGTAGAAGGTCGTAAATCAAGTCAGATTACCATAAGGTTGTTGAACAGCTGCTTCATACACAGACATAAAACGATCAGTACTGTTGGGATAAATTCTTCTTGCAAACAAGTTCACTTGTTGCCTGTCCACAGGTGAATTGATCAGAGTCACAAAATGTGAATTCAGAGCAATGTCACGTGACTCCTTGCCTCTCGGAAACAAATTTTGTAACAGCAAAAAATTAATGACATTCTTGTGATGTGAAGTACGAGTAAACAGTTGAGAAATACGTTTATCATGCTTGGCCTCGGTCATGTGATCATCCAGAATTAAAACATTATTGTTGCGTGCATCAAAGTAGTTGTCGTCCTGCAGGTTGTAAGGGATACAAACTGAACTTGAGGCATGGTCTCACGAATAGTATCATAAAGGGGTTGCCACTCGTTGTAACACGATACAATGCTGTTAGGTGTTGGCTTGATGAGTCCTTTCTAAAGTATATGATACGTAAACATTGTCTTCCCACATCCACTAGGGCCCACGAAAAGGACATTGGAAGGTATAGTAAAGTAAAACGGTTCTTCATCTGGTACCTGCTGAGCTTGCATTCCTGGTGGTCGTGGTGGTGGTGGTGGTGGTGGTGGTGGTGGTGAATGACTGGTCTGTCTATGTCTGAGCATGGCATCCCTCCTCGAAAACAGTTTCTGATAATCTGGACACGATGTTGGTCCCATGATGTTCAGGTATAAACTAACTCAAATACAACAATCGCTATTATTTATACTAACTGGAGATTTGCTTCTGGAATCCAGCTGTTAAACTTCTTAGGATAGCCCATCCACTTAACAAACACCAGTTTCTCACCTCTCCTCTTTCTTCTCTTAAGCACTTTCTCCACCTTCCAAATGTTATCGTCCGTTTTGAAGACTTGCTGTAACTCATTTTCGTAGAAGCTACCTTCAGTGGGGTCATCTGCATAATGTTTCAGTTGATATATAGGAAAACCATCTCTGTAGTATCTTCTCTTAATTATAAATATTTCTTCAGTCCATTTTTTCTTGATAATCTCGTTGAAAAGTATACCTCAAATGAGAAATTCTGACTTGATCCCCAACCTTAAATTTAAAAAGTTTCTTTTTGGGTTTTGACTTTGTTTTTAACGGATAAATGTACTGTTCTTTCCATACAACAGCTTCATTTTCCTCGTCTATTTCTGAAGGCGACCGCTGATTTAACGACCTGTGTGGTCTATTATTGTAACCATCCACTAGATCTTGCAGAATATCCAAGTAATGATAAGTCTGTTTGAAAGTAAAATATCTGTACATAGCAACCTTTAGAGTTCGTATGACTCTCTCGGCATATGAAGCTTTGGTCTCATTCTGAGTGACGTAATAATCTATGCCCTTGTCTTTCAAATAGGATTTCACTTTATTGTTATTAAATTCACGGTCTTTATCTGATCTAATAATCCCTGGTAAAGGTGCAGTGGTAAATATTTTCTTCAGTGCTTTAAAGACAGATTCTGGTTGTTTGTTTTTCATGGGTTCCACCCATAGATATCTTGTAAACACGTTAATAGCTATCAGCAGGAATTTCACACTGTCGTTGGCTGAAGCAAGATTAGACACATCGGCTAAGTCAATATCCCAGCGTGCATTCAGTCCACTGGCCACAAGCCTGTTTCTTTTGAACTTGTAGCGTAACGCTCGCTGAAGTGAATAAGCATCTTGTGAAGCAAGCCACTGTTTGATATGATTTAAACCAATGTAAAATTTACCTTCCTTTTTCACAGTATAATACAATTTATTTACCCCCGAATAGGAAGCTGGATGTTTTGGATTGAAATAAATATCAGATAAATATTGTGTCCATCCTTCTGTGGGCATGGTTTTAGATTAAATAAAGTAAAAACGAAATGTTGACAATATTTATATTGAATGTAGACTGTCGCCTACAATATAATGTTTTCATATCAACGAGTGACCTTTCAAGTTGTTCATAATACGAAAATACCTATCATTCGTGGGACTTTGTATTTGCGACACGCTTAAATGGGTGTATAAAAAAGTAGGTAGGCTACACGTCTGGGTGTGACCTTATTTTCTGTGAAGCCATTGCCAAACAACATCAATACGATACGCAGGTGCAAGCACCTGTCATCCGATTTAAAAGGGTATCGTGTATTTACAATAAACGACTCTAATAATGAGAAATATGCCTTAGTGTTTAAAAACTAGGATCTGTCCCTTTAACTTTTGTCCTGAGTCAAGTCCCTGGCTATCCAGAAACATGACCAGACATGCCTGAAACTTTAGTGATATATGAGCAGGTTAAAACACTTTAACATGAAGCTCTCGGACTAAGTACGGCCATGCGTACCATCAGCTCGGGTGGAGTTTTACTACAGGCTTCACGAAGACTCCATCTTGAATCATATCCAGGTACGCAAATTAACACTTTATTTATTTCATTTTTTTCAAACTTGTTTTAACATTACCAAAATCGTGGAAACTAAAATTAGACGTTGTCGCCGTGTGATGTCTTAAGAACAGAGTATGTTGGTGATTGTTAAAGAAAGATTTTAGTTAAATCGGAAACAACTTTTATAAGTGTGTGTGCGCGTGTGTGTGTGTAGTTGTGTGTGTGCATGCGTGCGTGCGTGCGTGCGTGCGTGTCTATATGTGTCTGTGTGTGTTTGTGTGTGTGTATGTGTGTGTGTGTGTACGCGTGTGTGTATGTATGTGCATGTAATTGCGTGTATGTGTGTGTGCATGTGTTAGAGCCTCCACGAGTACTCAATGCTCGGGTACGGGCCGAGCCTAACAAGACTCCCGAGTCCGTTCACGGGAGACGAGTACCCGTGCAAGGAAGAGCACTCTCATTTAATTATTATTATTATTGTTTTACGTCATTTTGCCATATGCTTGCCGCCAGTTACATTATAGGTCTATGAGACATGGATGGAAAACAAAGTCGAATATGTGGAATGCAATACAATGGCATGATTTAGCATCCATGTTCAGCGCTGGAATTAAGATGTATAATGCTATTTTACTTTAGTTCTTAGTCTCATTATCATCCAATGTAAGTGTCGGGCATATTTTAAAACAACTCGTAAGATAAATGGTATCTAACGGCCACTAATGTACGTTACATGTTCAATTCTGTGTCGGTATATTTAATGTGTGTTTGGTCGTCCTAAAGCCCGTAGTAGTAGTAGTAGTAGTAATAGTAGTAGTGGTAGTGGTAGTGGTCGTGGCAGTGGTAGCAGCAGCGGCAGTGGTAGCAGTAGCAGTAGTAGTAGAGTAGTAGTAGCAGTAGCAGTAGTAGAGTAGTAGTAGCAGTGTTACTGTAGCCTAACCGTAATATTTTGTTTTGCTTGAGCTTTTTTTTTTATTCAAATAATTTATTAGAAATAAAACATAATATTGAAAAATTTGATTGAATTTACACTACTCTGCAAACAAATAAGTTGTGGTTTTAAACACGTATATCTGTATATCTTCATTTTAAATCACTATAACAAACATTGAATAGAACTCGGAAGTAAACAGCAAAGAATGGAACGTGGCGTTTTTCAAATTAAAGCTTTATTACATGGTGTTAGCGTTATTGCAAACACTCAAGTATTTTATCAGTCAAATATGTACACATTTAATGTTTTTAGCATGATGGATATTTAATAAAAAGTTGTGAGCACTGTAGGGAAACCCACGATTTGACTGACCTTTCTTTCTTTTTTTTCTTCCATTATTATTAATTTTTTGTTTACCACCAACTGCGTAATTTAGTAGATTTTTATTATTTACTTTAATTTTAGCCGTTCTACGCTTCAGTCACATACATGCTCACAATTAGGTCGGGAATAATAGAATGGATATACCGATCGGTGCGTTACGACAATACAAATTTAGAAATCGGAATTGTGTATAGTGCACGAGCGCCACCTGTCGGAAAGTCTCTGATAGTTTCCTATTGTGGGCAACTCGTTCGATGGTTTGTTACATGCTCACGATACCGACAGGACATTGATTTTAAATAGCACAATTCATATCTACTTTTAAAAATATTTTATTTATTTTAACACATAATAGGATAATATCGACATATAGAGACATTTTCCCATATAAACGTCTACGTTGGGACCCAAAAGATATATCGACACAAACGTAGCCTAATATTGACTTAAACGTATCGACTCAATCGAGATAAAAAAAAAAGAAAGAAGCTAGTTAATACACGTACTTGCCGAGACCAAGCAGTCATATTGACACAAGCGATATATCGACTGAAGCAAGTTCGACACAACGGTGTTCGTGTGTGTGTGTGTGTGTGTGTGTGTGTGTGACACACAGGAGACGTTTCCCTTAATTAGTAAATAATGTATGGTCATTTTTGTAAAATAGCCTCTATGTAATGAGATTGCAATGCATTATGTTTATATTCTATTTTAGCAAACCTGCTGTTAGACTATCGAACACAAATAACATCAGTTACTTCCTTTCTGACTTTCCTTCCATCTTTCTCTCTTTCAATAATATTCATTTGTGTTCATATTTAAATTGCATAAATATATTACTGTTGTGATTATGTATGTATTATGAAGAAGGCCTTGTAAGTTGGAAAAAAACTTGTGCCTAATCTATTTGGTTTTTTTTTTAAAGCAATAAAACATGTTTCATTTAATCAATATATTGGCATGGAATTTGAATTTTAAAACATTGAAGTAGGAAACCAGTACTATTAAATCATCTACCTGACAGTTATCCCTAAAGGCCAACCATGTCCTTGAGTTATGTTATATCAAAATGGTACGACCAAAGAAAAACAATCGTGCACTTTTAAATGCAATTTTTGAATGAATATGAATTAATATACTGATTATTAACAGTAGCCCTTAAACGAGTAAAATTTTACTGCGATAGTAAAATTGAAATATTATTTTATCAGGCGCGCCAACATCAAAAAATAAAAATAAGTAATAAAATTAAAATCTGTTTATATACCTCTTATCGTGTCCGTCCCCCCCCCCCCCCCCCCCCGTGGCCCAGGCCCCCCACCCCACCCCAACTTTCCACAAAACCCCTGAATCCGCACCTGATTGTACTGGAACGGTTAAACACATATTAGCACAAGTAGTGCAGATAACCTATGGTATACCCATCACAAATTGCAAAAGTAATTAAATTAAATGTGTTTGCTCAGAATTTAGTAAGGAATAACATTAAAAATGTAGAAAAAATTATAATTAGTGGAACAGGTAGTAATTTGGTTTTAACTTAGTCTGAGCACTGACGCATCAGTAGTCCATATTTAAAAACAAAAGTACTTCCCAGGGCATTTTGTGCCTAAAGTGGCAACTCAACTCATCGTACATAATTTGAGGATGTTCATTTAAAACACAAATGTTACCAACTAATACTTCCATGTAATGTCTAGACTTCTAATTGATGTGCATGCATAATATTAATAGTTATTCCTATATTTTATATGTCTAAGATTTGAAGTGTTTTAGTTAGTTATACATGTATATAAAATAAATTTAATATGTCTATCAGTATAACCAACAAACTGTAACGAAATTCTACAAAACATGATTATTTCAGCTTCTAGCTGTCTAGGTGACATTGTTATTTTTAAGTGCACAAATCTCCGTTTCCTTAGATGAAGATAGCTTTATTACGAATATGCGATCAATATATCTGTTCGATACAAACCACTCCATGTTACCTGATGAAAACAGACAAACTACTTGATGTTTGCTTGCTTCCGATTTCATCATCCGAATGAATGACACCCCAGCACGAAATATACATTGGCTACTGAATGTCAAACTTTGGTTAATGCAAACATGAAGTGATGATCAATATCAATATAAAAATTCAAGAATTAAATAAAAACACAGTGTAAAGAACTGTGCAAGAAATACCAATATCACAGTTAGATAAAATTAAAATTTAGAATAAAATTGCAACAGAAGTTCAGGATGGAATCGAAATGATTTCATCACCTTTCTTCATCGAAATATATCTTTTCCAGTTTCCTTCAGATGATTGCGCTCCAACAAAATATGGCGTACTGTCAGAGTACACTGATAGTGCTCACACTGAGGTGGAGGATCCGTCTTCAGAATAAATTAAAGTATATATGTATGACCGATGCTAGCACGACTCCTCATCTGTTTCATTTTAATTTCTTAACCATCGCATCTAAACCCATCTTCATGGTTATGGAAAAACCCCGCGGTGTCCTTGGAGATGACTCCGAGTTAAAACACTCGTCCACAGCTTTCCGCCTGGTCTTGTTTAATAGACAACCATATGTCTGGAGGACAGACCTTACAGAGTATATTTGGCCGCAGTCTTCACAGATTGTTCTGAGCAGTGAGGCGTTTGTTTGTTTGTTTGTTTTTTGTTTTTTGTGGGGTTTTTTTAATGGAACACACGATTAGACGTCCAACATCCGGGGAGCAGACGAAGATGTGCCTTAGCTATAAAAAAAAGTTGTTGGATGGATAATTATAAAAGGATTCTTCGGAAAGTATTTGCTTAATTTAGCTTCCAGGGTGTAGAAACGTTCATCGTGACAGCATGAATTCAGATAAAATATTGGTTTGTGAATAAACATAGCATCATTTAAAAACACGTTTGAGTATATTTGAAATAAATATTTATTTTTTATTTGTTTTTAAATGTACTCATATGAGTACATGGGGCTGTACTCGTATGAGTACAAAAGTAATTATTACATCAGATTTTAAAAATATTTGTTGCAATCAGAAAAAAACATATCAAATTTATTTAACACACCATAAGAACAATGTAGCAGATCTATAAGTGCAGAGAAAAGACTACAAGATAAACATGTTGCCGTAGGTGCTTATTGTACTCAAACGAGTACACATTTAAATGTTTGGCTCTGTTCAAATATAAGTTTAATCATTCAAGTAAATTGCACTCATTTTGAGAATATTAGACATATATGGAAATTCTCAGTACTTCTTCATTAGAAATATTTCATTTTTGCAAATAGTGTTTGTGCTTATAAAGTATGCATTCATTTGAGTACACTGGGTTTTAAAGGGTTAAAAGATAATTTATTGTATAGAATATCGATCAGCATCTGTATAAACAAGCTGTTGTTGTCCTAATGTCTGTAGGAGCTCATATCCGATTTCATCTTCCAATAATGTTGTACGTACAAAAACAATATATATTACGAAGTAAAATGAGCAACAGAATAGATGTCTAACGACACGAAAAATACATCGGCTATTGGGTGTCAAACTATGGTAAATGCAAAACAATAAGTGATGATTAAAATGAGCAATAAAATAGAATAGAATAGATGTTTAACGACACCCCAGACACTGGTATTCTAAACAAGAAAATGTATTAAATATGAAATTGTAGTCGCAAAAACGTCTGCTGCAAACTCAGGATAGTCCCTTTATATGTTAACTGTAGGATATTCTGTGTTAATAATATTGCATGTTCTTGTCATGAGTAGTAAGGAGGCCTGTTGAGAGTCATGACCTACTTTCCGTGACCTTGACCTTGATGACGTCACGTGACCTCGTCCTACTGGCCCTGACCTACTTAGACTGGCCTTGACCTTGATGACGTCACGGACTACTGTACCGTGTGCAACGTCCTACTGGCCCCGACCTACTTAGACTAACCTTGACCTACTTAGACTGGCCTACTGTGCCGCGTGCAACGTCCTACTGACCCGGCCCTGACCTATTTAGACCGGCCCCTGACCTACTTAGACTAACACGAAAGAGTATAAAAAGGCTAGATACGGTTTCATTGTCATTCGCTCGCCGAAAACGATCAGATCTACGTTCAATCCAGAGATGGCCTGTTCCACAAGTGATGAAGCGAGATGTCGTCTAGAACTTGGAACTAACGTCTACGTGGTGGCCAAGTTATGGAAAGGGGACACTGCTATTCAGATAAGGAAATTTGACAGTGACAAGGGGAAAACTTTCCCCACCAAGCGAGGTATTGTCCTTAGTCTTAAACAGTGGATCGAACTGTCTGGATGTAAAAGCCAAATTGACGAAACGATTTCAGCATTAAACCAGGGGAAAGACGAAACATTGTTCAGACACCTTGGTGTCAACGTCCATGTCAGCGTCGACAAGAACTTTGCTGGGGTGGACCTGCGTCAGTGGTGGTGGTGTGAAGAAACTAAATCCGTGAAACCTTCGAAGAAGGGAATATTCCTTTCTCTACAACAATGGGAGAAACTGAAAGGCTGTTTCACAGTCATGTGTAACTTTGTACCAGAGCTGAACTCGATTGTGCCCTGAGCCATGCAAGACGACCATCAAAACCAGATGGGATTTCTTCAGTGTAACTTCTGCAACCCTAACGAGTGTCACCAGTGGTGAACGAGTTTTGTTTTGGATGAAGGTATAAAAGAATGGATTTATGGTTTACACTTCATTTGCTTTGTGACTGTGCTAGAGAACAGACGTGTTTTATGATTCTGACATTCTTGTGTCTTGTTGCACTCTATCTGGAACGAAGAAGATGGCATCGGGATATTCGAGCAGTCTTAGTATCAGCAGCAGTAGCGACGAGGACGACGTCTTGGTCTGCAAATGTTCAGAAAGACATACAATCAAAAGAGTGGCTACCAAACCAGATGAGAAGAAGAGTACTCATTGTGTGGATCAAACGGATGCTGCCTGTGACACTATGGATGAAGATGGTGAAATCAAAGAAGCCGTGGATCAAACAGATGCAGCCCGTGACACAGACGCTTCCTGGGATCAAGAAGACTGCTGTTCGAGACGTTACCTGTTCTGCCATCGTCCCGAAATGCGCCACATCTACACACGGATGCAGACATTTGGGTGGTGGCCCATACAGTTACGCCAGAAACCGAGGGAGCTCGCCAAGGCCGGTTTCTTCTACTCGGGGGATCACGATGCCGTCGTCTGTTACTGTTGTGGACTACGTGCCTACCGATGGCAGAGAATGGACGACCCAGTGATGGAACATTACAGACTGTCCCCGAGATGTCCCTATGTGAATAACGTGTTCAGACATTAACTGTTTCAAACACGTGTGAGACACTTGAATGTTTTTGACATAACTGTATGTTTTGTCATATATTTTATGTACTACATTTTTGTTGTTTAGTAATAAAATTTTGCGTTGTATCCTTCCGTTATTTATAAATAGCATGACTTTGTGACATGTATGTCAGTTGAGAACCATGTCTCAGTGGGAAAGGTACCTAGAGTCTATTTACTACGATGTAAAACATCCTGGGAGTTATGCAGGTCCTAGTAAACTGTATCAAGCTGTTAAAGCAGAGGGTAAATTTAAAATTCCTCTGACACGTATTAAATCATGGTTGAAAGGTCAAGAGACCTATACCATGACACATCAAGTGAGGCGAAAGTTTCCACGTAATACCTATGTTGTGGAAGAGTTAGACAGTCACTGGCAATCCGATCTAATGGATATGGTCAGTTTGGCTAAATACAATGACGGGGTGAGATACCTCATGATGATCATTGATCTGTTCTCCAGGTACTTGTGGGTGTTACCACTCAAGTCGAAAACGGGGAACGACGTGGTAGAGACTTTGACAGAATTCTGGAAATCAGAGTCCAGAAAACCCAAACTGTTTCAGTCCGATTCAGGGTCAGAATACAAGAACCATAAGGTCAAAGCATTGCTGAAGTCGCATGGCATAACACAGCTGTTTGCTCTCAATGAAACCAAAGCAAGTTATGCCGAACGGGTCATTAAAACCATTAAAATGCGTCTCTATCGCTACATGTTAAGAAACTTTACTTACAAGTACATGGATGTCCTAGAGAAAGTCGTCTATAGTTATAACCACACCAAACATCGAATGTTAGGTCAAACACCAGCCAGTGTCAACCAAACGAACGAAGGAGAGGTCCGTCTGTCTCAGTACCTGATCAAACCTAAAAAGGCAATCCACAAAAAGAAGTTTACATTTAATATAGGTGATAAAGTACGAGTCAGTCATCTTCGGGGCACCTTTGATCGGGAATACCAAGAGAAATGGTCTGGCGAAATATTTACCATTGAGAAAAGGTACTGGTCTCACGGTAAAGACTTGTACAAATTAAAGGACTGGGGTGGTGATGCCATCGAAGGGACATTCTATGCAGCTGAACTTCAAAAGGTGACTGAGAATCCTGATCAACTGTACCGTATCCAAGACATTGTGAAAAGGAGAATACGGAACAAACAGAAAGAAGTGTTGGTGAAATGGCTTCACTGGCCTAAGAAGTACAATTCGTGGATTCCAGAAGCAGACGTTGTTCGATATCAGACAGTATAAAAGACCTCAGCACATGTTTGACTTTTCATTATCATGGAAGAAATTGTAGAGACACAACCTCTGTCAAGAAGTCATTCGGGTGATACCTGGACATTTTTTGGTAAACGTGTGGCCAAATCGGAAACGGTATTTTTCTCTCAAATCATCATCATATATGTGGTGGTGATTACGTGTATCATCAACTTGTCTCTTCATCAAGGTAATTCTAACTTGTGGACAGCACTACTCAGCAGTAGCTTGGGTTATTTGCTGCCAAATCCCAAGATCAAAACGAATAAGCACCATGGATAAGTACATTACCATTCGAAGTACAGACAGCCACGTCTTACTTTCCCGACAACACACACTGGTCTTTAGAGTCAATCTGTATGACGACTACATCTCGGTAAAAAGTGGGTGGTAGCAGCCACCGAAATCACCATTCAGAACTGGGAAGTTTCGAGAAAATCAGACAGCGTGACATTTACGTGTGTTCCAACATCTGCTACAGCTCACACGTTGGAGAAAGAAAGGAGCCCTTGCTGGTTTTGAAACATGGTGAATGTTCTTAAAACATTACAATTATTTAAAATGAGCAATATTCCCGATTACCATGCCTTTTGGGTTAGAATTTATGAACAAGAACAAGTTTGGTTTGGTGGCGATTCTTCAATTGCTGGCCCGCGATTTCGTTTCCCGGCGAAATCATTTTACAGGTCTAACAAATAAGCAGGGAAAATTCCTGTACATTTTACAAGCTAAAAAAGGGTTTTGCCCCCCCCTTTGTTTCCCTTATTTAACAACTTACTGGTCCTAAAGAAAACCTTGGTTGTGGCCGGATTTTCCAGGCCCAAAAAGTATTTGCAAAAACACCCTTTGGTTAGAACCTTCAGAAAATCCTTGGACCAATGAAAGCCAAAAACAAGGTGGCCCGTTTTCCGGGACCAGGAAACTCGGCCTCATTAAATTCAAGTTGGAAAAAATTCATTTGGGATGACCTAAACCAGGCCCCACCTGGTCAAAAAAACAGCAAGTTCCCCACACCCCCCCCCCCCCAAGTGAAAAAGTGGGCCCGTTTCTAAAAGGGAAAGGCCAACGGCCCCTTCCAAAAGCCGGGCCCCCCGAATCAATTTGGGAAAAGCTCCGTTTGTGTGTGGTTCCCCGGCTTGGGCCCTCAAACTTTCTAGAACCCC